>NW_027210647.1:630000-1092500 GCF_029030835.1 Brachyistius frenatus
GGGGGGGCAAAGGAGGCTGCCGGAGGAGCGCAATTGACAGCGAGGCGACATGAATATCCATGCGTTTCCGTCCACCAGCTGTGCAGAATAGATGCGGACCGAACGGCTCGTGATTTTGAATGTGATTCTAGGTGCAGCAACGCGGGTCGGTTTGAACGGAGACGAGGAAAAAGATGCTCTGCCGCTCGCTAGAGGTTTTTTGTTGTTGCACCGCAGGGCAATGCGTTATTGACGATTTGCACGGGCGTGCTGTAATGCATCGAGTCCCAACTTTGTTCTGACACCACGCGAGACGTTTGATTATCTCTTTAAAAAAGAAGAAGAAAAAAAAAAAAGTCTATTTATTTATCAGCCTGGCGTACGCTGCAGTAATCCCGTTATTCTTGAATACAGCTTCAGTAAACGCCAGTGCCATTTATCTATCAGCCCCGAAGCCCCGTGCTGTTTTTTTTTTTTTTTTTTTTTTTAATCATTTACACGTTTGGAAACCCAAATCCTGCAGTCTGTTGATGTCACATATTTGCGTTACACAGATAAAAGCTCCGGAGTTGCGTTGCCAAATGATGAATTGTAGATGTAGGCAGGCCTAACCTTCGCTTATGCAGATCCAATCGATAGCGAGATAAAGGCAGCTCTGGCAGCCTGTTTCTGCCACTCTTGCAAGTGTCACGGGGGTGTGTTAGGAGAAGTCCCGCATATTTCGCTTTCACACAAGCCTTCAAGGCAGCAGAGGAGCTGCTCGGTGGAGAGTGAAGTCTGTCAAAAACACAAACGTCTCTACTGCAAGGCGAGGTCTCCAGAAAAGTTTCAATGGTTTTCCGAAAGTTGCCCGGTGTGTCGGCATCGGGCATGGGTCTGCGCCTGTCCCAGAAATTCGTGTTTCTCCTCTTTCTCTCGGGTTTGGTTACGCTGTGTTTTGGGGCCCTTTTCTTTTTGCCCGACTCTGTCCGACTAAAACGCATTTTCTTGTCCAAGACGGAGATCCAGCCGGTCACTGTTGGCTCCGGGTCCGAGAACGATGTCAGGGAGCACCTAAAAAGACCCAAGGACCAGGGCATGACCTCTGCCAAAGGAGAGAGCGTCGCCAAGCTGAAAAGTCTGAGCCGCAAACCCTCCGTCTCTCACGAGGCGACCGAGGCGCGGCTGGCCGGCGGAAAAGCGCAGGAGGATTTGACTCTGACCGGGACGAGAACGGAGTCCGCCTCGGAGAAAGCCACCTCCTCAGACCCCGGTGCCAACTCGGATACTTTCAGTTACCAGAAGTTCAGGGGGTGCCTGCTTAAACCCCCGCTGGGGAGAGACAGCGGCAAGCCGGGCGACCCCAAGACCAACGAGCGCCGGGAGAAAGTCAAAGAGGTAAGGATGCGACTGTCACCCTACTGGGGGACCGAGATGTTAAATGTTCCTACAAGTGGTGGATGACTGACGTGTGGTAGACTGGAGGGTTAGGCGTAAGTACAAGCTGAGTGTTTGGTTTTTTGTTACAGAAAGTAAAGGTTGTGGTTAAAGAGAAAAAGAGGAAGAGCATATGAGGTGAATCCAAGACACGTATGATCTAAGATCAGTGTCTGATCTATTAAATAGACATTTGACAAAATAAGCATTTTTCAACCCCCTCCCCCCCTCCCCGCCCCCCTGTGGCTTCATAAGTTTCCATTGCACCCGTCTTTTCAATGGGAGTGTGTTCATGCTGTCAAAAACAGGCAAACACAACAGATAAATGGCAGTCTGCCTTATTCCAGCATGAAAAAAAAAAGGCATTCACACTTGAATGGCGTAATTATAAATCAGATGTAGAGTTTGATTCATCTGGATTTGTCTGACAATACAGCCGACCTCTATGGAAGCAGTGGGACGGTTGTTTGCTGAGCTGCTGTCAAACAGACAAAATAAATCCCTTTCAATCATATCAGTTGTCTAAATGCAGCCGTCGCCTTCTGCAGGACGGATTCCAGTCAGGTTTCTATCAATGAAGAAAAAGAACAGTGTCGGGACTAAAGACGGCTTTCAATGTACAGGGTCTAGTATTCAAACAGAACTAGAATTAAATAGTGAATCAGGAATTTTTTTTTTTTTAACACTGCAAAACAGATTTCAACTGCACTTTACTCACAATAAAAGCAAAAAAAAACCAACCCCATAATCTTAGTTTTATAATATATTATAATACAACTTCATATTTGATTTTTGTGCCTTTTTAAAAAAAAAAAAACAGCACAACTTAACAAATCGCAGTGTTTGTTTTTAATGTGAGCGCTTAAATCACGTTCCATCAGGTCACCGAGTGACGAAACGTCCCGCGTTTCTCAGCAGCACCTCTTTTCTCCCTCGCACGATCGGCCCCGCGAACGACGTGACCGCGTGCGCCGGCGGCTCTTTGAGCCGCGAGCTCCTCAAGCTGTGTGCCATCCTTTGTTGAGCCCTGTGGGTCCAATGAGGGCTCCGGAGTGGGAGCGTCTGTGGATCACGCATCTGTACCCACTCAAGGCAAAGTGAGGCTGGTGAGGCGGAGGGAGGGAGGGAGGGCGAGCGAGGGCGAGCGAGCGAGCGCAGCGGGACATGTCATTGGCCGGCGTGGCACAGAAAGGTTTCATCCTCGGCGTGCGACACGGATAAAGCCCTGTTGTCACTCTCGCTGTGAGCACGGTGACACCCTCTTCACGCAGGCCTTCTCGTACCGAGGGCCGACGCTGCCGGGTGACGGCTGAGGCGTCAGAGGACGGAGGGGTCGTTCTCCCTCTCACTGACTCGCAAGCTTCCTGTGGGTTTTTTTTTTCTCTTTCAAGTGACCGCCAATGTGACTTTGCTCGCCCGGTCTGTTGAGCCGAGCTCTGCAAAAATGATTTGCCTCGGGGGTCGTAGTCATTGGAGGAAAAGTTATTTCCTGCCACACCCATCCGCGCCCAATTATTGTTGAGGCACATCAGTTGTGCTTCCAAGAATGACGGCCTTCGATTCCGGCGTTGGAAGAGCAGGCGTGTTTACCTGCATCGCGTGCGTTTGTTTTCGCGGGCATATTCAAGCGTGTGTCTTGGTGGTCTTGCACTGCTGTTGGTTTCCGTCTTTTCTTTGTGTGCGTTGCAGACAGATTCACATTCACGCCGCCAGCACAGGTTGACACAATGCTAACATGCACTTTGTCCAAGTTTACAGATGTCAAACTAAAGGGTGACTTTAACGTTTAAAACTGACAACATAGACATGTTGTGATGACTGTTTTTTGTTGTTGTTGTTTTTAAGCAGTTCCCATGTATACATCTGTGAAGCTTGGGGATTAATTCAGACTTGAATTTTTTGTTGTTGTCAGCCTCAGTTTGTGTCGTGGTACAGACAGAGCAGCTCTGTAAAAGCAGCCTCTTTTTTTCACTGCGATGGAATGCAGAGTGAGGGTATCCCTCTCCCAAAGCCAACAACAACAACAAAAAAAAAGGGGTCTGGTCCAGCCCACCGAGTGCCTCAATGCCCAAAACTGTGAATGGGCATCGTTTTTCTAAACTGCCAACAACTACAAAGCAGACACCCCCGCCTTCTCCCGCTGGGTGTGTGTTTCCACTGCCAAGAGAGGGTGAAACGATTGGAAAAGGACTGCCTGATCACACATCGCAAATGTTTAAAGGCAGCCCACCACGAGCTCGGGTACCAGGTTACCTAGAAAATAACCGCCAACGTGAGATTGACGGTTTATTCTCCTCCAAAAAGTCCTCAAGCAGGATGAAGACGAGAGTCATGCGGCGTCCTACTTGTTATTCTGTGACGTTACGGGTCGCTGGGTTTGCCTGCACGGCTGTGTCGGTGCCTCGTTGGCTCTGGCGTAAGAAGTTGGATGGCAGGGATAGCGCCACAAAAAACAACACAAAAACAAAAACCGCACGACGGCAGAATGTCCTTTTATTCTGCGTGCGCATTTTGTTGGAGATGTCCCTTTTACGTTCAGCGAGGTTCGAACAGTGTGCGGTTTTACGACACGAGCCGCAGACGCAAAGGGGACGTCAGAGGGGAGACGAGCGCTGCGTGGATCCGATGGCTGGGGCTCATTCACGCCGAAGCCTCCTGCATCTCTCTCCTCTGTCGGTCTCCACGACATCACGTCAAAAGAGAAGTGTGCGTGAAAAGGCAGTCTCGACGAAGCCCGAGATTCGCTCTCTGTCCTCCGCCCGCTGAGTGTTTAACGGCGATACGCCACCGCGGTAAAAGTCTTCAGGGTAGTCAAGTCAATTTTATTGACACGGCACCAAATCACAACACGGGTTTTTTTTTTTTTTTCATGGCACTTGACACGGTAAAGTCGTTACAGCAGAACTTTACAGCATTATAAAGAGGAACACGACAATTCAACAATTCCCACGTGATTGTCTGGGAACATCTCAACTTTAAAGGCGGGAAGGAAGGAAAAAAAAACTCTCTTTGTACAGGGAGAAACCTCCGACCGAACCACGCTCGGAGGCGGGAGGCCGTCTGCCTCGACCGGTCGGGGTTCGGGGAGCGGAGAGGGAGATCATTGTCTTAAGTGTGTGTGTGTGTGTGTGCGTGCGTGGTGGATAATTGTGCACGTCTGTGTCGGATAACTATCTAGTTGATCAAGACTTTACAGATTTATGTCAAGGTAGACAGTCTCAGCTGAAATTGTTGTCACTGTTTAGTCATCCAGTTCCAGGCTCACCTGCATCACTGTGTCGACAAACAGCAATCAAATGAGGTACATCTGTTCTGTTTAATGGTCACCTGAGTGTGTGTGTGTGTGTGTGTGTGTGTGTGCGCGCCTGCTTATAATCCACAATAATAAGCAGCATCTCGGTGAAGTGGAACCCCTCCACCTGCTATTTGAGAAAACAAATTATTTCTAAACAGAAGCTTAAGAAGCACAAACAGTTTAATCTACACAGTCAGTAAAATGCAATAAAAGAGTGCACAGTGGTGATAAGACAGTTTAGTTTAACCTCCATCAGTTTGTCAGCTCGCCTCCCTGAGAAACTCAAAGCAGCAGCACGCACCTCATCTGCTTACTTTAGCTCCCAGATGAGTAAACAGCTATGAAAATAAATTGCAAAATAAAATACTTAGTTGTCGGCAGATCTCGGCAGAAGACTCGCTCTTAAAAAAAATAAATCTTTTTTAAGCTTTTAAAAAAGAGAAACCGAATACTATCATCTTAAACAGATGGAAATAGTTTGATCAGAGCTTCCTAAAAAAAACAACATCTGATTTTATAGGGATGCTGTCCTGACGTATGTAAGCTCAGGGAGGTCAGGGAGGTCAGAGTTCAGCGGAAGCACGGCAATCAATGAGCAGATTTAGATGAAATACATAAAAAGATTCACACTCTGCTAAAATTTTAGATGCAGTAAACCCTTAAAGTCGGAGTTTAAGGTGTGATGTAAAGTATTGTTTTTACAGTGTAAATGGGGGAATCAATCAAAGAATATGAGCTGCCACATTACACACACACACACACACACACACACACACACACACACACACACACACACACACACACACACACACACACACACATGCAAACCCAACACAAAGCCTCAGAAAGAGGTGAGCTTGTAGCCGGACATGAAATCCCCTTACAGCAGTAATGACCGGTGAGCTGGCTGACCGTCTGAATAAAATGCTGGCGCCTGCTGGCCGGCTCTGAGCGCCGTGACCTCCCTCCACCCCTCGTTCCCCCGCTGTCTCCTGCTACGGATCAGGTGTGCCAAACAACCTCCAGTCTGAGCCAGGGAAATGGCCACCCGCCGAGCGAGAAGAAAGAAACGGAAGATGAACAAAGTCTTAAGAAAAAGGCTTACACTCTCCCAGTGTTCCGACAGAGCTGGAACGTTTCTGCTTCTTTTCTTTTTTTTTTTTTTCTCGTTTCTCGGCGGATGCTGTGCAAATGTCAGCGGCTGGTGTTTGGAATGTGAGCCCATCGTTGTCTTTGGTCTGTTTGTGTGGGGGAGGGAGCCGCCGGGCCCGCTGGATATTGATACATACTGTAAGTCAATGGCGTCTGAGGCAGATATTATGAACCTGTCAGTGCTGCCGACCGTCTCCGCCACACAAGAAAGAATTGGACCCTTTCGTTTATTTTCGGGGACTTTTTGTTTGCGCTAAATCTACATGGACATTAAAAGCATTCAGTGGGTTTTTACCTCGGGCCACATGCAGTAATTGACATAGCAGAGTAATTTCCGAGGTTGTCAACATAACGAGCGGCCAACGACGCATGGGAAAAATGGCCGTTTACTGCTTAAAGTAAAAGCAGCGAGTGTGGTCGTCAGTCTCTGTCCTCACAGGTTTGTTCTCGTCACTTTTGAGCTCATTACTGACTATCGTGATGTCGAATTTTATCATGTAATACAGAGGGGGGGGGGGGGGGGGAAACTGAAAGTAAACCGAGGAAATGTCGCTGTAATAAGTTCAAGTCAATGAGATTAAGTTACGTTGCGAAAACAATGCATTTAAAACGAATTCAGTGTGTGTAATAGTCAAATTCATCACATTCTTTCTGGATAAATGTTTACCGAGCAACCTGTGTGTAAACTAAATATTTATGCTGCTGGTTCTTATTGCAACTCGTAGTTTGCTTTTCGGAATAAGTCTTGCTGCTGGATTCACAAGTCCGTAAATCCCTTTTGAAAACCCCGACAGGAAAAAAAAGTGCAATTTTTTTTACTTAAATGAAGCTCAAAATATGACCCGCTGACTGAAGACTAGTTGTTTACTTTTATGCGTACGCAGAGTACGTCATGAGATACAGCTGACAAGGCAAACATGTTGTCACATGTTCATAAAAGTTATCAAAATGAATGTAATCGTGCATATTAGACCAACATAAAGCCGAACACCCATTATTGGGAAACATTTTAACCATTAATGCTGCTTATGTTGATGTGTTGAAATACTGATTTCGATTCCGATTTTGACTGAAGGAATGACTGATCAGACATGGTGTCAGCAGTTAAATCGACCGAGTGTGATTGACACCTGTCACATTCACCCTCTAAGTGCTGGTTATTTATCCTTTTCTTATTTTTCCTTTGTTTTTTATTTTGAAAATCTACTCAAGATTGCTCGAGGCTCCCTGAGGAGTTTTCATTTAAGCAGAGTTGCAGGTCTGACAATTATGGTGAATGCACTCTCGCCTTCCTCATAAAACATTTGCAGTGCTGGTTTTAAGTATTTGAAATCCTTCATATCTTTTCACTAGTTAGCAGTATCCCTCTGTATTGCTTCTGCTGAGCAGGAATGTGTATTGCATTTCCCTCGTGTTCGAGCATGTGCACCTTTATGCACAAATAAAACAGTGACCCTGTTATTAAGTCATTTCCCAGTGGTGCTACTGGTGGTCAAAACCTCCCAGAGGGTGCCTTTAATGTGAGGGTTGCTGTCTAAAGCAGAAAACATCCGCATTTCTTCAGTACGTACAGGGAACCTGCTGCCACACTTCAGTGGCTACACGCTGACGGGGTGATGAGCAATGGGAAGCTGGCTTCCTGGAACCCATCACATCGATGTACTTCTCTTTAACCACGGCGCTCTCTGTTCTCCTAAACCAGCAGTAGCCGCTCTGCCTGCACGCACACAGATTACAAACACTTCGGGATGGTACGGTCCAAAGGTCCGAACAGATGACCCTAAAGTTGGAAGCATCTCCGTCCAGGAAGTGCGTGCTCAGCGGAATAAGACAGAGGACTGCTCGGTTAAAAACATCGGGAGCCCGGCGGAGAAGCGTATCTTTCTGTGGGTGATAAAGGCCGATTAAGCCGTACAATAACAGCCCCACCGCCCGCCCGCCCGCCCGCCCGCCCGCCCATCCCCAGGCAGGCAGACGCTGCAGGAAGTAAAGTGATCGGGTTGAAATGGAGAGAGGAAGAGGAAGGATGTGGGTGAAAAAAAAAAAAGGGGGGAGATGTTCGCTAACATCCTTTTGCATTCACGGCACATTCTCCGAACATTTCTCTTTGTGGTAGGGGCGCCGGCTTCAGGGCACGTTTCTCTGTCGGGGCATGCTTTTCAAGAGCGCGTGTGCGCGCGTGCGTGCGAAAATCCTCCTGCGCAAGGCCGCTCGCACGCAACTCTTTGTGGATGGTTAGGAGACGCACACAGGCCACTTTGTACAGGCACATCTGTTCATTTGTGTGCGTGCCTGTCTTGCGTACCGCGGGAGCGTTGTGGGCGTGTGTTGTGTTGGTTGTGGGTTACGGGCGGAAGCGGGGGGGGGGGGGGGGGGGGGATTACATCACATCTTGAAAACGAATAAAAAAAAAAAAAGCACCCTTTTCTCTCTTGAGAGGCCAGTAAGGTCCTACTGTTGAGCCCGAATTTAAGGCTTATGCGCGTAAGCTGTATATTGTGTGTGTGAGAGAGACAGGGGATTTGTGCGAGCGTTGTAAAAATGTTCCCCAGCCATTTTAAAGTCACACACACACACACACACACACACACACACACACACACACACACACACACACACACACAGTTGCACCCCCCCCCCTCCCCGCCGCCCTCCTCCCACCCTCCCCCGATGACGTGGCCTGGTCAACGGTTTGCAGATGTTTTTTGTTACACAATCAAAGTCCAAGTTTTTCCCCTCTGGAACTCCCTCTTGTTGTTTGTTCCTGCACTTCCATATTTGCAGAGTCTTTAAATCAGACTTTACCTGTCTTGTTTGTTTGCTGTACTTGTCCAAGGCCCCTCTGCCTCTGTTTACTGTGGGTTTTGCGTCAGTTGACAGAAAGCAAGAGGTCCCGGAACGCATCTGGCCACATTTTGACCCCCCTTCCTGCTCGAACAGAGCAGCGAGGGAGCAACGCTGGAAGGAACGGTCATGTGTTTAGTAGATTTCCGTGTTTCTCCGATTTCATCATCTGGACTCTGAAAAGTTTCTCCGACGCAATCAGCCTTTCCACTGCTGCGATGCTGTGATGTTGCGATACGTCCCGTGGAAGCCCATTTGTCACACGCTGCTGACATAATGGGGTCATTGTGCGTATACCTCCTCATCCTGGCTTCTGAAGTCCTGTGATTACTGGGGAAAAAAACAACACACACATTCATTCCTGACTGGATGCTCTCGAGTTGCATGTTGTTCCCCTCGTGGGTAGGGACTTTTCGATAAGGCTAAACATGCCTAAAATCCTTTTTTTTTTTTTTTTTTTGTACCTCGCGCTCTTCAGTCTTTGACGTAACCGGGAAACCAAACTCTGGTACTTTTTATGTCACCAACCAAAATCCATTTGCGCAATCTACAACTGCCTTGTCATTCTGCACTAAATTTCAATAACTGGCTTAACTTTTGCCTCAACACAAGACTAAATCTCATCAGAGCCACAAGTTTTGACCACATGTAGCCTCGACTCAGGATCCCGCACACAAAAATTCAAAAAAATTCCCCCGTTATCAGCTTGGTTGTAATTTACATTATAAAGCCTTTTTTCCACTGTTTTCAAACTAATATGTAGCCGCATACTTTTCTTTTTTGCATGCGCTGCAGTACTTGCTTAGCTTACCGGGTGCGTACAGAAAAGCTTTCATCTGACGATAGGATGTGACGTTTAGTTTAGGAGATTTCAGTAAATTGTCGCATCCAGCGCTAACTTGCACATGAGGTGTTTCCCTCTGAACTGCATGAAAACTTAAGGATTTGTACCGTAACGTCTAATGTAATTTTCTTTTTATTTACAGTAGAATTAGTAAAAAATTATTATCAAAAAAAAGTATCCTTCAGGAATCTAAGTCCTTGTATCGGTACCAGAAGCGATATTTTTTTTTTTTGACACCCACCAGCCTGTTATGGTTTGGTCATTACTTTCAGGCTAAAAAAAAAACAACAACAACGAGATAATAATCATGGTTATCTCCACTCTTTCACTGCTACTGCTGATATTATTACTTCCAAAGTAGTAAAAACAAAGAGAGAGAGAGAGAGGAAGACAAGCACCGTTTGTGTCTGGCTGCATCTCTGTCTGTGAGTGCATGTGGACTTGGAGCATCTTACAGACGTGTCGCCTTGTTCGCAGCTTCAGATCGACATCCTTTGCTGAGGTGCCGAGTGAAATCGCGCCCCCCCCCCAATCGCCTCCTTCTCCCTTTGTCCTCGCTGCCCCGGCAGATTCAGCAAACAGGGAAGAAGTGAGGGGGAGAGTGTCCTAGATGTAACCAGCAGACTCTCGGAGCCCCTAGCAGAGTTCCGGCCCGCTGCCTTTATTCCTGCCTAATTGATCAGAAACAACATGCGTGGCTGTGTTCACCGGCTAATGGCAAGACATTAGAGTAGGCTGGGTGACCTGGCTTGTCCCCATATGTCTTCCACATATTTCTCACTCTTGTCTTTTGTTCAGTCCTAAAGCTCTGTCACCGACTCTTTCTCTCTCTCGCCTCTTCTTCTCTTTCTCTTTTGTCTTCTTTTTTTTTTCTTCTTTCTTCCTTCCTCGCTGCTTCTTGGGGAATCTGCGGCCCCTGGCATATTTACTGCCGCCGCTGCTCTGTCAATTACACTCTCGTCCCCTGCATTGCCCGAAAGCCAGTGTTAACTGCCCGGCTGCTGTTGTGGCAGACTGGCCTGTCTGCGTTGTTGTTATCCTGTTGTGACAATGGTTTCAGCCCTACTTTCAAGATGGCTGAATAATGGTGTCAAGCCTTTGACCTACAATTTTAGGCGACTGCCCGAAAGACAACATGGGCTTTTAAGTGGCGGCTTTTGTAGGCGAGGATCAGGTTTTTCCATCGGAGCGAGGACAATGACTTTCGCATGGAAAGCTTAGCAGACCGTTTTCGTGGTCAGCAACAGTGCTGTCTAGTTCTAGTGGGCTAAGAGGAAAATGTGTATCCCCAGTGATTTTCTCCTTCATCGGCATCAGTGGGCAAATTGCCATTAATTAGCTGAATGCTTACAAGACCATTTTAGCCAGAGCTGGGTGTATTTGCTCATTATTATCACAATTAAGTCCCTAATCAAATAGCAGCAATGGTGCTCAGTGCTCATTAGGGAGGCATATAGATTCCTCTTGTTTCCATCAAGGTTGGATGATTGCTGGCTAGATAATTGCAATTTTCATCTGTCCACAAGTCGGTGGCGAGGCAGTGGAATAACAAATAAACTAACTCGATGGTCTTCTAATGACTGTTTGTGTGTGTGAGAGAAACCAGTTTGCCGATCATTAATTGGATGAGAAGTGTAGGTGACAGGCTCTTTGGCATGTTACTTGCACATTCATTTTGCGCCAGACTGCTGGATGTGGCAGAGATGCATCCATGCGATGCCTTTTTAAAAAAAAATATTTTTTATAAATAAAGCCTTGAAAGTCTCTCGGATATCTATCTTAACCGAACAGAACCAAAGCAGACGAAAATGATCTGTCGTTCCTCTACGAAATATTACTCAAAATCATCCTGTATTCTGGAAAGCAGCTTATAGAATGAACATTTAGGGTCTTATTTAAAATACTATTGATAAAAAGAATTGTATTAAAAAGTAAAGCTAAATCCCTCCTGCAAAAAACAACAACTCATAATTGAAGTGTTGAAAGATTGTACTTTTTGTACAATGTTTCAGAGAATATAATCTTTACAAACATTTAATACCCTCAAAAACATGTTTTCTTAAGCAATACTGTCCTAACTTAATCTGCTTATTTCCATACAAAAATCCATTTTTGAAAATGAAATAATTGTATTTTTCTTTTGACGAAGAGTCTTCACTTTTCTCTTTAAGAAGAGAGTGGATGGTGGTACAATATGCTTTGACAACAGGAAATGGGTGTAGCTGGCTGGCCGCTTTCAGAAGTCACTGTGGTTATCAATTTTTTGTAGAAGCCCAGATGTGTCGTTTCAGTTAACCAAATATGACAGCGCATCGTGCCGAACTACTGTTGAACTTGTAACTGACAAATTGGTGGTTGGCGTGACCAGAGGGTTAAAAGAATATTATGATTCATTTTGACTCAAATAACAGGTAAACTATAAGTGCATGATATTCTGGCAAATATGGAAAAGATAGTGGTGTCCTATTGGGCTAGTATGAGACAAAAAGAAGGTAGTGGCTTCTGAGAGTTTCCTCTATTTCAGGCCTAACTAGAAATGCCAAATATGGCATTTCTAAACCCTGAGCTAAAAGGGATTTTTACTGCTTTATATATAAATAAATAAAGACTCACTTTGAGTCAGTATAGGCTGATAATTGATGCTTAATATGCATGCAAAATGATATGCACTTGCATGTATATTTGACATCTGTATGTCAATGAAACTAGTCAGTAATACGTCATTAGAATAAAATGAAGTAGTTGAATGGCAGTTTTCAGAGCCTTTGCAGCAAAATGACTTGTATAGTATAATCCAAATGATCAAATACAGATAAACAGGGGGTAAACAAAAACAACAAAAAAATCATAGTAACACTACACAAAATTTACGGTTTGATTGGTACTTCGCTATTTGGGGTTCAGTTACAGTTCAGTATGTTTTCTTTACAGCAGGAAAAACTAAAAGAAGGCATAAAATAACAATTTTACATTTATTTTGAGGGATGTAAACGTTCTAAAAGTATCATATTGGCCATAATTTGTACTGGTATATGCTAGCATGTTATCAAAAACAAATACCATGAAATTGCAGATCCGACTCTACCAGTGGTCACGAAAGCGTGTGTACCTCAGGCGTCGATGTTTGTCAAGCAACGTAACTTGGAATACTTCCCCCACGAAGGTCCCAGCTTCCCTCTGCTCATTGCATGTCACGGTGCTGTGCTGCGTTCACGTGCAACAGAAGCAGTCTGTACTTTTTGGTTGTACCTTGTATGTATCTCAAGCTTTAAAGACCAATCATTTCAGCACACTGAAACTGATTGACGACAACTGGCACACTCGCAAGACTGTCTGAATGGAACTCGAGCTGTAGAAAGTACATAGTTTGGCCGCACTGAACAGAACGGTCTCCTGCCAAACCGACGGTCACGTTCGGCTACACCCCTGCTTGTTATTGCAACTAACTAGTACAGCTATGGATTGCTTGAATTTCTATATTTTAAGTTGTTTAATTAGGACAACAAAAAAACAATGTTTGCCGGTTGTAGCTTCTAAAATGTGACTAATAATTCTTTATTTTTTTTCTATCATGGGAAGATGAATCTTTGGGTTTGAAAAATAGACATGTGGAGCCATCACCTTCGTCTGTTACAACTTGCGACAGATGTGGAGAACTTTTGGACGTTTCTTAGACTAAATTATTTCTTGTTACATCCATCCATCCATTATCTATCCATCCATCTGCATAACTAACTTTGGGTGAAGGCATGGTACACTGTGGACATGATGGACTGAATCATTCAGTCCATCACAGGACTTAATTGATACAATAAAAAAAAAAGAAAGAAGAATAAACTGACAATAAAAATTATTATTATTTGCAACCCTGCGTAGAACACGACAGCCATTCAGTAATCCAATCTTTCAACATATAGTCTGTTTTTACTTTTATCCCCTTGTGTTCCAACTGCGTCTGAGTCATGTAAATGATCGAATTAGACTTTGAAATGTCGATCCATTACAGTGGAAACCTGCTGCTAACTAAACCTTCGCCAGAAGACGTGAGCCTGCTCCTCCACTCTCTCATAATGATGTCTGCTCTGGTCTTCCGGACGCAATGCTAGAAATGAAAATGGCAATGACGTGTCTGTTATAATGACATCTCCGGATGACAGAGGTCGAAGATTGGTGGCTTCTACCTGCGAGTGAAGAATCACTGAGATCATGTCACTTTTAATTTTCCCCAATTCAACATGCAAATTGAAAGCGGCAGTTGATATGATAACAACAAAGCAGCAATTTCCAATATCTTAATAGTAATTGAAGGTTTGATAAAAGAACCCTAATCATGACAAAGAGCAGTGTATCTCAGCTGTGAGGTTCTAATAGAATCATGAGCAGATCCTAAAATGCATATTCCCAATCAGTCTGGCCTTCAGATCGGTTGTGTGGCAGCATCTCATGAGTTCTCCAGCCAAACGCACGCTTGTGGCTTAGCAACAGTTGAGTTTATTTTTTTGCTTATTCACCAGCAAATCAGAGAGGCTTTAGCTCTTCAGCTACCAAGTATTACAGACACCATATCAAGGAGAGGAACTGGTTTGAGACTGCGTTAACGTTCAAATCGGTTTGGTGCTTTTATTGGCTGAGGTGACAGTGAGACAAACACAGGTAAAAACAAACATCCAAAATTGAAAATCTTTTAGCCTTAAAAGGGCCTGAAAACAGTTTGAGGTTTGACTTTAAAGTAGAACAGAGCATGTCAGAACATGAATGCGTGTGTAAAGTAGCCACAGATATTCCCTTTATTCAGAAGTGCCAACATTTTGCCTGCCATATTTGGATCTCTGAAAGAGGCCTTACTCAGTTTAACACCTTGTTTTGCTTTCCTCCAATATTTAAGGTTTCATTTTGTTGCAGTGATGTAGAAGTGTACTAAATATGTGTTTAGTAACTGGGAGGGGGAGTGAGGGAAGTGGTGGGAGGGGGATGTTGTTACATTACACTTTAAATGAAATATTTTTAGCACAAGCGGTGCTTCATTCAGTTATGGTAACGTCGTACCTAACAATGAACTGCTGAGATTTCGGAACATCTTTATGTTCGTGTCGGGTAACAACAGTCATTCAGAGAGATGGTGAACAAGACGACATTCTTGCCAGGTCAGCTTTCTCTTTACATGAATGGATGTGTGTTGTTCATAACCTCTCAGAGGAAAACTTAAGTACATGATTATTATGCGTACATTTAAGTTCAGCAGGGGAAAGTGTTGAGCTGTTGGTTGTTTATGCAGGCTTTCCTCCTCCCCCCAAAAAACCTGACCCTTTTAAAATAGGTCTTTTGTGCAAACAGCTTTTTATTACAGACAATTTATTTGTAAACCCTCCAGCGGTCGTATAAATAATGACAATCTCGTTTCCTGGAGAAGTGACGCAGTTCATGGGATGTCTATGTTAGGAGGAGGCAGGTTGGATGGATTGTTCGATACAACAGCGGACTTGAGTGCAGGAGATCGCTGTTAGCTTTCTGTTTCCAACTCGGAGTTGGAACCGTCTTTTGAAACAGCGTTTACTGTCGCCATGACAGCAAAAGTTACATTTCTTTAGGGAAGAAGTGACTTTAACACACAATACAGTTCAGGTCATCATTTGAACCCAAACATGAATCTTTCTGTTACTCTAATCGATGTGTTTTTTGTGCTTAACGTTTTTCCTTTTACTGTCAGCCTTTTTAAAAAAAAAATTTTTATCTTCCAAATAAGTTTTAACTGAACTTTTCTATTAACTAAAAACCATCTGTCTCGTGTTATCTTAAACAAATTCTTTGGGGAAGGTTTCCGATCTATTCTGAGATCTTTCTTTCAATTTCTTGAGTGCAGTGTTATCGAGCCAGCAGACAATAGCTGAAGCTACAAGCATAGTTTTCCTTTAAGGAGTCACAGATGTTACAGACCACTTTCCCCAGATCTGGAATTTATTGTAACACTTGTCAGCGCACTGTGTTTGGCCTGTATGGTAAACTTTAAAGCATTTGTTGGCATGCTTTCTTCTGAAATCCGAGCAGCTTTACTCTCAGAAGAGGATTCGGGCTTATGGAAACCATTTAGGGATGGTAAATGAAAAACAAACCCATCTCTAGGGGGCATAGAGTAGAAAATATGTGCGTATGTTTGAGTGTGTGGGAGGCTGAGAGCACCATGGCCATTGTGTTTTCCAAGTAAAATGAGATGGATGCCTGCGATTAATTCTGCACTGACCATTAGCTTAAGAGCCGAGTCCGGCAGAATCAGCAGCAGGAGGCTCGATCAGACAAGAGCAATGCAGTGTGTATGTTTGTGTGTGTGTGTGTGTGTGTGCGTGTGTGTGTGTGTGTGTGTGTGTGGGTTGATGCACGTGTGCGATGCTTTAAACACAGTTTGCTTGGGGACCTCTGAGGCCCGCTGAGTCTTTACAAGAGGTGACTAGATGCTGACCGGAGTGAATGAAACCCGACAGGTCCATTCAACATCTGTTCCAGCCTGTTCTGCGTATTTGTTTTAGGTACATGCACGCAAGCAGGAAGCACATCACTGTAATTTAAGACACAAAAGATAGACCTGTGAGCTCTTGCTTCACATTTGGGCCAAGTTATGTGCAGACCGAGGCAAACGGGCTGCCAACCTTCAAAGATACGAAAGAGAAATTTCACAGTAAACATGCATCGAATATAAAATGAATTTCCTTGTCCTCTCTCTTTATTATTGCCCTCCGTTTTCTCCAATGCTGTTGATGGAAACTGTACATGAGGCTGCGTTGAAGCTGCTTGTTTGTTTGCCTCTGTTAGTTTTGTCTGTACTGTTGCTTGTTGAGAATAAAGAGTTATTTTGATTGTACCTTCCTAAGCTGCTACCATTACCACCATCGAACCGTCTGTGTCTTTCTGTTCTCTACACGCAGCTGAATAGCATCGAATGTATGAAATGTCTGCCGATCTTAAATCACTGTAAAGCAAATGGATTTCTGTTTGACCTTCAGGTTGTCGCAGTCGGACCATCGCGTGTTAATTGAATCAGACAGGGAGATATTCGCTATAGAAAGATTGAATTACAGATCCATCAAAAAAGACCATTTCTTTTGCATTTTAATTAGAAAATGATACTAGACTTAAAGGGGTACAAAGCTCTGATTGACATCAGGGGGCAATTGGTTTTCAGCATTTTACACTGTAGCAGGAAACCTGACGGCAAAAATGTCTTAATCACGATTTGATTTTGACCGTAATGCCACGTCACGTGTCGTTTCTATGACGTTTGAACAGACAACGTTGATGTATAATGAAACTAGAGAGAAGGCAGAGGGTTTAATAACTAGTTATGTTTGAGCCTGATATAACGCTGAAGAGAAAAAAAAAACTGAGTCACGGTCACTCATTTAATTTTTTTTTTTTGAACAAACAAGAAAACTAAAAATAATACATTAATTTATGTTTAAAAAAAATAAATCCAGGCTTTAATATGATATTTTGGCATCAGTCATCTAATGAGTTGCACTGAGATGAAAAAACGCAGAGCTTGAAATGGTAAATTTATAAGTGACAATGGATTTATATACCACAAGAGGGTCTTTTCATTGTGCGCAGTTGACTCGTCTGTGTTTTGTCTTTCTTCCAGCAGCTGGACAAGATTTGGATGCGTTTGCTTTTTCCTCTGCTTGGTTCTGAAACGGTGCCTGCAACAGCAGTGCTATCACACACGGAGGGGTCTGCTGGCCGTGGGGGACTGACTTATTTTAGCTGGGAAGTTGACACACGAGTGAACTTACAATGCTAACCGAGCTAAAGGAGCTAACAGAGCAGAAAAGCCCAAACTAAAACAAACAAAAAGCTCATGTCAGGCACAGGCTGCCACAGGCAGGCCGAGCTGACAGTGGTGGGGTTGGCACGTTGACAAAAAGCATCATTCATATTGATGAATGTGTCTTTCCAGGTTTGGCATTATTCATTATTTCCTTGTCGTACACTGATCTTGCGGCCATAAGCAATCAGTCTATATACAGTGATTGGTGTCGCTTTAAAACCTCCAGTGGAAACCAAAACCAGAACGACGGCTGTGATGTAAGGATGAGTTCATCTGCAATTATTTTCATTATAGATTGATCTGACTAGTGCTGATTACTTCTTTTGATTTATAATTCGGTTAATAAACTATCAAATAGTAAAAAAATTTTTTTTACCGTTGCAACTTTGAAACTGTTTAAATATTAACAAATGACAAAATGTTCTTTTACTCCAAAAGTGAGAATATTGCTAATTGATTTTCTGTAGCTCATAAATGACTTTTATTATTTATTATTATTACTTTTTAGATTCTCCTTGTTACGAAGGAGGTTCAGGGAAGGTTATTACTGCGCAGATTCCACTGTGAAGTTTGAAGACTCCACCAAAAAAATTACCCTCTGGGTTTTTCTTTTGTGGACTATGGTTTATACCCTCATTAGCTACTTTGTGTTGTTAGTTTTATAGTACACAATGTGCCCTTTATTTTGACATTTTTAATTAGTTTGAAGGGATTGGATCAGCTTGAATAAATTTGCAGATTTAGCAAGTGTTTGTGCAAAGAAAAAATGAGCCCAGAAGTCATCCTTGCCTTTCATAAACTGTGACCCCGTGGCTGGTATCTTGTGTTCATGTATTGGTGCACTCTGTCACTTCTGGCTACATGGTACTGGTCCATTTTTGGAGGTTATCTTCGGGGAGTCACGCTGAGCGATTCATGTGTGCTGAACTCATTTGTTCTCTGCTAGCATAAATAATCTATGGCAAGGGGAGTCTCAGCTTTCTGGTTGCGAGCCTCTTCTCCAGGTTCCTCCTCCAGCCTTTTAGCTCTGTTGCATTCCTCCCTAGCGTATTACTTTAGCTGAATTTCCCATCGCTCTCTCTCCGTCTCTGTCACTTCTGTGCTCTCTGCATCTGTCTTTTCCAATTTCGCTCTGATGCTCCCGCTCTTTCATGTGCTGGCCTGTTGTTCGTTCTGCATACTGTATTGGAAACACTGTGTTGCTGTGGTACTGTACTTGGCCTGTCAAGAGAAAGAGTTTCTTTTTACGTCTGTCAGACTGCCGTCATCCTGCCCAGTGAAACAGATCAATTCATTGGGAAACAGTCCTCCTGTTATGATATTCTGCTGACATTGTAGATTAGATTATTCATGATTAATTCATTTCCATTTATTACACTGCCGCAAACTGTGATCATACATTGTCCGTCAAAACGCACAACACTTTGAAGTAAATATTTTGACAGATCAGGATTTTGAAGGTTAGGCTGCCTCCTCAGCTGTGTTGCAACAAGCTCAGGCATGATGATGCTGTTTAATGGCTTGCAGCGATTTATTCTCTGAATGAGCTGATATTTTTTTGGTGAAGTGTGTTGGTCCTGCATACCTGTCTATCCGAGAGGGATACAGGGAACAAAGGGGCATGCAGTTCCTGTGAAGAGGTGATCAAAACAAGCAGCCCCACTAAATGCACAGCTTAAGTATTACACGTGAAGCCATCATGAAGTTTAATTAACTGTGCAGTAATTCTGGAGCCTAAGTTCAAAGGCATTTTAGATCATCCAATGGACTTAATATTTCAGTCATGAAAGCATTAAAGTAGATCCGCTTCTGTGACTTTAACTTTAAATTCCTGCAGTTGCTCTTAATGTTGTTGATATTATACTTGGACTGGTTAAATCCAGTAGCGACAACAGAGCTGTGGAACAAAGGGAAAACTAAACCGAAATTTGGGGTAAAATGACGGAAAAACAAAATCTTCAATCTGAAATGTCATTGGGCTCCTAAATGAACTACCTCAATGTACATTATCATTTACAGTACATGATAAATAAAAAAATATACTTTTGCTAAAAGAAACTGTACATACAATATAGTAAAGAACAGACGCAATAAAAGAAAAACACCAACATGTGTCCACTGTTAGTCCAGTTGAATAGTGAGCAGCGTCCATACAGTAACGTCCTCAACAGCAGGTTCATAAAACTGAAGGTCCCATGTTGTCTAAATTCAGATTTAAAATTGTCTTTCTTTTTTTCATTATAAAGTTGGCCTAGGTGCTATATAAATATAGTGAAACTGTGCCGTTTGAACAAGCCATTTCAGCTTCTGTGAGTTTGTGATGTCACAAACTCAGGTTCATGTGATATTTCCACCCTCGGCCCAATTCCCAACCTTTAATGTGGAAGAAAGCACTAAGTAATCAGTCTGTTGCAGAGCTAGCAAACTACAAGACAAAAGAAAATTTGGCGTTGGTGTGGGTGTGCGTTTCTCCAAAAACAAAAAAAGTCAGCCAATCAGAAGAGAGCGTCATCGATGTCTTCATTAATGAAGACAAAAAAGCCTGTTATTGGTAGACCTCCACAGAAAAGCTTGAGAGAGATGTAATACTATATTGAGATGGTTTTTGTAACTTAAAACCGTAAAAATATCTTCTTATGGATTTCAAGACTGCAAATATAACACACAGAAAGTGTAAAATATGGGCCCTTTAACCTCCAGCTCTTATTCTGTTCCAACGTGTAGGAAGCTGCAAAACGACTCAGAGAGGTTTGCTGGCTGCTGATTAATAAGCACTTTGACTCCCACACCATGGGACACTGAAAATATAGACTGAACGTTACTGGATAAAAGCCAAAACATGCAAAAGCCCACACTGAAGAGTTATGGTTGCCATGGACTCTGCAGTCAGCCTTTATTTTCTTAATCAGAATGGTCATATCTAATGTAGTATCCTGTACACTTCAGCCTAGATGCTGCAGTGTATCAGCAGCCATCCTTTCAGTACAGAGTCTCCTTGGGTTGTCGCAGTCTTAATATAATGTAACATGGTCTACATGTAATTAAAATGAATGGGAAAAGGTCAAATGTTCCTGCAGCATTCCTGCATCCTTCAGGGTTTGCACATAGATTATAGACACATTCCCAAAGACATGGGTTGCCTCATGCATCACTACACTAACTGTTGCCAAGGTCATGACCTTGCTGGAAGTTGAAGGGGAAATGTCTATTAATAATTTTTCATTGGCTTGGTCAGTGGACCCAGGAGATGAAGAGAGTTTGGCAAAACAAGTTTTGCCTTCACTGGGTCAAAAACTAGGCTCATCAGTTGTCGGTGGTCAGACTGGGTGAAATAATCTGGAGGACTCAAACTGGCAGACTGAAATCTGGAACTTATATATATATATATATATATATATACATATATATATATATATATATATATATATATATATATATATATATATATATATATATATATACATATATATAGGAGCATATATATATATATATATATATATATAAACACACACGCATACACACACTATACTGTACAGTATTTTCAGAATGAGAAGCAGCTGGCTGGGCAGAAGACTCAGATGATGGGTTGACGTGGGAAACTCAATAGTTACAGCTGGTGGGCAAGTGTGAATCGGTGGGCAGAGGTTAGTCCGTGTGTGCACAACATAGAGATTAATCAGATGTACTTGAGGTGCAAGAGAGGGGGATGGAGCAGCTGTCATCAGGACAGAAACATTTATTTTTGGAAGTTTTGCAATTTAGCTGTGCAAAGAATACCAGTGCAATATTCTCTGCCTACAGGAACCCCACCGCGGACCAAAAAAAAAATCATCGCCCCCATGTGGAAGGTATGACCACCCTCATAGAAAGACCACGAGAAATATGGCAGCATCATGCTAGTAAAAAATGGGACAATCGCTGAATCAACATCAAAGAGTGATGAAAACAAGATTGAAGTCCTAACCACTGAGATCAGAGGAGTTACCATCACCTCAGTCTACAAACCGCCCCCCATACCCATTGAGATACCTGAAATACCACCATCTGGAAAACTGAAGATTGTGATAGGCGATTTCAACAGCCACAGCATGCAATGGGGATACGCCAACAACAACGCAGATGGAGAAGCAGTAGAAATGTGGGCTGAAAACTGCCAGCTTAATCTGATCCAAGACGCAAAACATCCAAAGTCCTTCAACAGCGGACAATGGCGAGCAGGTTACAGCCCTGATATTGTGTTTGTCAGCCACAAGATTGCCGGATTAAGCAAAAAGCTGGTCTTGGAGCCACTGCTGAGAACCCAACACCATCCCATCGGCATCACAGTCAACGCTGCAATAACCCCAGCCACAGTTCCATTCCGAAGAAGATTCAACTTGGAAAAGCGAACTGGCCTGGCTTCCAAGAAGATCTTGAAAGGAAGATTGCCCATCTCCCAGCAGACTCCAGGAATTATGACAAATTCCCTAAGCTTGTGCACGAAGCAGCCCACAAGAACATCCCAAGAGGATGCCGCACTCAATACATCCCGGGCCTTGATGCTATAAATACCGAACTGTACGAGCGATACCAACAGCTCTATGAACCTGACCCTTTTGCTGAAACTACCACCGAAGTAGGTGAGAGACTCATGACCTCCATTTCAGAACGCTGCCAGCTGAAGTGGAAAAATCTGCTGGAGACAACTGATATGGCAAAGAACAGCAAAAAGGCATGGAGCCTCATACGAAAAATCAGCAACGATTCATCAATCGCAACTCGGCAACAGTGTATGACAACTGCCAACCAAGTTGCGCACCAGCTGCTGCTCAATGGGAAATCCACCACTAAACAGCCAAGACCATAGGTAGATCGAGTAAAACACTCCCAAACCATGGGACTGACCAAGCCGTTCTCCCCTGAAGAGCTCAATATCAGCATCAACACCCTTAAAACCGGCAAAGCCATCGGACTGGATAACATTTTCACTGAAGAGATCAAACATTTTGGACCTCTGGTGAAGAAATGGATCCTCGAGCTGATGAATAAGTGCATGCTGACAAAAAACATCCCAAAGATCAGGAGGAAAACCAGGATTATTCTCAAACCAGGCAAAGACCCAACACATGCAAAGAGCTTCTGCCCAACCTCTCTACTATGCCACCTCTACAAACTGTTTGAGCGCAACAGGCTTGCCCCTTTTGCTGAACCAGCCATCATACCTCAACAAGCTGGATTCCGACCTGGCAAATCTACAACAAGCCAACTTCTGAACCTCACTCAACACATTGAGGACGGATTCCAGAAAGAACTGGTAACAGGAGCCGTCTTTGTTGATTTTTTTTTTAGGATTTTATACACTTTATTAATCCCCGAGGGGAAATTTCTTTACTACAGCAGGGGGGCTCTCAGGGGGGAGATGCTGCAGCAGGCTGCCACTAGTGCGGCGCCAGGTAACCTGACCTGAGGTGCATGTTTTTGGATGATGGGAGGAAGCCGGAGAACCCGGAGAGAACCCACGCAAGCACAGGGAGAACATGCAAACTCTGCACAGAAAAGCCCAGGACCGGATTCGAACCCGGAACCTTTTTTGCTGTGAGGTGACGGTGCTAACCACTGCACCACCGTGCCGCCAGATCTGTCTGCCGCATATGACACTGTGAACCATCGCCTCCTCCTAAAAAAGATCTTGGAGTTGACAAAAGACCTGGCACTCACAGACCTCATTGGAGCCCTTCTGAAAGACAGGCGCTTCTTTATTGTCCTGAATAACAAGCAGAGTCGCTGGCGACAACAACGGAATAGCCTACCTCAAGGTAGTGTGCTGGCCCCACTACTATATAACATTTACACCAACAACCAGCCAATGGAGCATCACACTGAGCGTTTCATCGATGCAGACGATCTCTGTGTAACATCCCAAGAGAACTCGTTCGAAGCAGTAGAATCAAACCTCACCACAGCCCTAGATGAGCTACTCCTCTATTACGAGCGCAACCACCTACATGCCGACCCTGCAAAGACCCAAGTCTGCTCCATCCAGCTCAGGAACCGTGAAGCCAACCAACCACTTAACATCAAATGGTCTGGAACACCACTTGAGCACTGTACCCACCCTTTCTACCTTGGAGTAACCCTGCATCGTACTCTCTCCTTTAAGGAGCACATCAACAACACAAAATCCAAAGTCGGTTCCCGAAACAACATTCTACGGAAACTGACCAACTCCAAATGCACACACATTAAGATCTACTGCTCTGGCCCTGTGCTATTCCTCTGCGGAATATGCATGTCCTGTCCAAGAGACTTGACCCAGCATTGAACAACACCTGCCACCTGATCACTGGCTGCTTGAAACCCACCAACACACGCAACCATCACTTCCTCGCTGGCATTGCCCCTGCTGATATTAGACGGGAGCCGAGTCGAGAAAACAAAATCTACTAGTGATGAACGCCATCTCCTCCATGGATGTCACCCTCTGGCCCAACGGCCAAAGTCAAGAAGAAGCTTTCCCAGCCATTTCCAGCCCCTAACAAAGTCTCGGGAAGAAACCAAAATCAAACTCTGGATGGAAAAGCTTGATAATGACCCTCCTCCAACTGCCATGGGAATACCCCCTACTGAAAACCTTCCCCCTGGCCCAGAAGCACCATGGGCTCAATGGAAAACACTAAACCGCCTCAGAACGAGAACGAGACGATCAAAAGCTGCTCTGATCAGATGGGGCTACAAGACTGGCCCAACCACCTGTGAATGTGGAGAAGCAGACCATACTATGAAGCATTACCTTGTCTGCCCTCTACTACCCAACCCTTGCAACTCAAAAGACCTTGCAGTGTTCAATAAAAATGCAAAGGACTGTGTAAAGAAATGGGAACTGTCATATAACCATCACGCTTCAGTGAAACGAAAATAAGAAGTCGTGAATTGGGTGTAACTTAAGAATATTTTTAACTGTAACTTTGAACTGTTTTCTTACTTTCCAGTGCTGCTCCATCCTGTGTTTGCCTCTCCCTGTAGATCTGTCTTTTGCCTTTCGCCCTGCAGTAATATTAGTGTTGAGTCAGCTCACTTTTTTCATCCACTTAACATTTAAACATGGATGTTAATGTGCCATCGCCGAGGGGTGCCCACCGTCTTCTGACACTCATTTGCATAAACAGTGCACCTTCTAAACGCTCTTAACGCCCGGACCGACGAGTTCGTTTCTCATTTGACTCGGGTGCATCGGTTTGATGTGGATGCTGTAGGACGCAGCTATTCTCAATGAGCTCTTCCTCTGTACATTCACGTATGCGTGTGCTAATGAGGTTCATTAACCTCCCTCAGTGATGGATGAATACATGCTCTTCTTTCTCCTCTTTGCTTGACCTGTGTTAACATGCAGTATATTCTCTTTTCCTGCTCTAAAGGAAAGCAGTTTTACCCAGGTTTACCCCTCCTTGCAGACTATATGTGCGCAATTACAAGTGTGCTCTGAGCAGATTTGCACCCCACTGTGTCCAATTTTTGAATATTTTTAATAGTTGTTATTGACCTATTTCCCTAAGCTATAGAGACATCAAATGAATACTGAGTGACAGATAAAGCTTGTCAGTGATACTGGCTGAGTGTCTGGAAACAATGGTCGGGTATTTTTCCCAGGTCTAAAACAGGAAACAGGAAGTGGACTCAGCAGAAGTGGTGTGTCCCCCCCCCTCTCCTCAGAGATCAACATTATCAGTGTCAGCTTGCTGCCTGCCTGCCTGCCATCTCGCTGTCATCCTCCACCCGTTCAGACGTATCACGGTCAGAGGTCGCCTCACACTCTTCCACACAAACAAGAAGAGCGCAGGAGTCAGCGATAGGAATTTCCTCCTGCCTGTTATTGCCACTTCAAAGGTCCAGGAGAGCAGCTCTCAGAGAGTGCCTTTTCAGCACTTCACAGGCACCCGCCCCCGGCCTGCAAGGAGAGCTGCCTTATTTTATTAGACAACACAAGGAAAACAATTGAGATTTATGAGTGATGTGGCTCTGTGCACTAACATTTTGCTCTCAGCCCCGCCCCCTCGTGGCTGCTCTTCGCTCAGTGTTTGAATTGTGTTGGACATTGTTATGAGTCCCCGGGGTCATTTGTGGCCCAATAACCCCACGAGACATCTGGCTTTAATTTAGTCCATGTCACTCAAAGGAAATGTAAGTGGAAACATCAGGTTACAAAATTAACTGTCCCATAAAAACCTTTAGATATATTTTTTATGTATTTTTTTTTTTTTAATGATCTATAGGCTATTTGACATAAGAAAACATCACTCAGTTATTTTTTGTGAAGCATCACAAGTTTAATGAGAAATGAAGACCTTAATAGGCTGGGCAAATTTGACAAAGCTCCAATGTTTAATAGACAAAAGGTTTAATTCAGTGAAAACTGGAAAAAAAAAAACATGTATATTTTTACAACTTTTCTGGGAAAAGAAATTCCAATACTCTTAAATGTAGTGCGAAAAACACAAATTCTCACCATATTACCGAATTAATTTTGATAGGAGGGCTTTACTTTAAGAAAAATAGCACCGGAACCTCACAATAAAGTTTCTTTCTTATTTGGGGATACATAACCCCTAATCTTTTTATACGGTGTCTGAATAAATGCCTTTTCTTTCCTTCCAAGCTCAAATTGACTTTGGCTCCATCATCCCAGGCATGTCGACGAGCACCTTGAGTACGCCTGCATTAAATAGGCATGAAAATGTACACTACTCTACCTTTTCTTCAATCATTTAGAGTTCGAAAAGAGTTCCAGGTTTTTCTGACAGAGTTTATTTTTGGGCCGACACGAGGGTTGCAGCCAGCCAGCCAGCCTTCCCAACCCACCGCTCACTGTGTCGCTGACGGTTCATAAACAACAACTTAAGGAGCCTGATTGCAAAAAAAATAAAATAAAATAAGAAAAATGTGCAAAAAAGATTTTTAAATGAGGAACACGGTTGCAAGAGAAAGCAAAGCAGTTGAAGCAGGGGGTCGGTGTTTGTGCGTATTTTCTGACACTTTCCTATGATGTGTGTTGAACAGTGCCCTGCAGCTGAATACACGAAGACACAACTGACGGCCCCTTTCTTTACTTTATTTTCCAAAGACACGGTCTCACCCCAGGGGTCTCCTGTAGATTACAACTAAGTATATAAGATAGAAAAGGAAGAAGGTGTATGTGTGTGTCTGCTTTTGTTTTGTGTGTGTTTCATTTGGTAAAGAATTTATTTCCCTGAGACAGCTCAGCAACCCCGGCACGCTCTTTCCACCATTTTCACTTGAACTGAATACGTGAAAAAGTGATTTCTCTATATGCTTCACCAAAGACCAAGAAAAAATGACTCAGCAGGACCATCTAATCTACCAAGTCCCAATAAACCTTTTTGCCTCAACACAAACACACACACACACACACACACACACACACACACACACACACACACACACACACACACACACACACACACACACACACACACACACACACACACACACACACACACACACACACACACATATATATACAAAGGCTTATTCCTGTACAGTTCCCCCTTCAGAACGTCTGACAAACCTCTGGTATGGCTCCCATGGAGAAAAGGCCAGGCTAGAAAATCTCTGTGGGGATCAATAAGGCAATTTTCTGTCGGGCCAGCGGCTGACGCTTAGGTTATTTACTCCGAGGGGGTTGTGGTAGTTGTGGTGGTGGGGGGGGATGCGGCATGTTGGTGGACATATTGCCTTGCTTACCTAATCTCTCTCTGAGCACTTTGATCATATCAAACAGCTTCTGCAGTGTCCCAGAACAGAGGTGAAACACCCCCGTTACATAAATATGACGCCGGTGTTTTGCCCGTAAACATAGTGGTTTTATATATTTATCGATAAAAGATATGTTTTTGTTTCATCACTAAATGTATTTGAGAATATTTGGTTGCTAAAATGTGTCTAGCTCATAAAGGGACATTACTGACAGATGGCTTGTCTCACTTTGGTGATCCGGACTTTGAGAGTGTTTTTTTACGACTCCTGAGGACTCAGAACGCAGCATCAAGTACCAGATGCGTGGAGAGCTCGTGTAGCTTAGAGTGTGGCCTCAGAGCTGCTGCTCCTGCCTGAGTTTAGAAAGTTAACAGCAGCTAAACATTTGGCTCTGAGAAATTGTGATGGATATTTTATAGACCAAATGATTCAGCGGGAAAACAACCTGTTGGGTTATAAATACCGACAACGACAGATAGATGAGGCCCAAACAGTTTGAGATCATTTTGTTCGTTTGTTACTTCACAATCCACTTTTTGTGATGAACTTTGTTATTTGTCTTGTCTTGTATTACTGTTTATATTAGTTTTCTATTTTCTGTTTCTTCTAATCTTTTTCTTTTCTGTATTAATGAGCATTCATATGTATCACGTATATTATAAAATATATAAAGCTTTGAGCATCAAGAGGCTGCTGGTTTCGAGAGGCCGGCGAAGGGAAACTTAAAAACACAAACACACCGTGGCCGAAACAGAAAATTCCTTGTTGCGATGTTTTCAATTCTCAGAGGATAAGCGAAAGAATTCAGGGAACCGAGCGACCCCACTGATCTGTGTGGAGGTTTGGCGTTGCAGGGGGGCGTTTGGCCTCTGTGAGGAAAACCATGCCTTTTTTCCCCTCCTGCATGTTCCCAAGGAGTGAGCGTTCGGTTGCGGATTATGCTCACATATCCCTCCTCGTGTTGACTGCAGAATAACACATCCCCAGGGAGATGTAAGTTCAAAAAGATTCATACATTGATCTTTTATTTACAGAGTATATTCTTGGAGTCTTAATGGCTGCAAAAGATGGCAGGTTATATTCACCACAGAAATGTGTGGTGAAACAAAAGTATCTGAAATCACACAAATAGGTCTATCATGCAAATGAGACACATTAATGCCCCCCCTTTTTTTTTTTTATGGTTTCAGGCTGAAAAGATGATTTATGCCACATTACCCATTGATGATATATTCAAGGTGAAATGGAAACCTGAGATGATCAATCAGACTAATGAACGCAATCATTTCTTACATTGGCGTTGGTGGACATTTTATCAATGTGACGATGGAGAAGCTGAGGAACCATTTACATCTGAAGCCACACACACACACACACACACACACACACACACACACACACACACACACACACACACACACACACACACACACAAAGCACACAGAAACGTGTGCAGTGGTTGACAAAGTGATAGGTAGACCAGTCAAGCATTTAAATGATTATTTCTATGATTATGTGTTTGTGGTTCAGTGCGATCACTGCTCCTCCTCAGCCTATCTAAATGTAAACTGTTCTTTGACCTTGCCAACTGCAATTTAGATATCTTTGATTTAATGTCTCCTAGGGTGATTGTGCCGCACTAATCACAGTAATTGTTCAGCCTCGCCAAGTGTCAGAGTCCATTCTGCCCCCGAGCCAGTAGCTGTGAGTGCAGGTGAATTCAGAGCACCTACGCTGAGGTTCCCGGTATTTAATGTCACCCCGGGGGATTGTGGCAGCACCGGAGTGGGTCAGAAATAAAGGGGGCTTAACATAAATTCTCTGCAACATATACAGCCCATCGAGCTAATTCTCTGCGACATATACGGCACGTTGAGCCTATCATTGAGCCATCCGATTTGACTGCCACGCCAAGGAGTTCTCAAAGCAGAGGCCCATCTTCTTTCCAATTATATCAGCGGTGCAGGTGAAGTGGCCTATTTGCTTGTCGAGGCGCACAGGGCATGCTCGGCTAGCTGGAAAGACTGGCAGCGAAGACAGGGATGAGGAGGGAAAGGGGTTCACGTCAATGGAGCAAGTGCTCCATCTGCTTACACGGAGAGAACAGTTAAGTTGTGTTTCTGCCAGTTAGCATCACGCAGTTCTTACCATCACTGAGTCTGTTGACAGTGAAAGTCTGGCTCCCCGCATGTCTAAAAATAGTTGGTGAGGATGGAAATTCTACAAACAAAAGCAGAAACGCACCGAAGTGTAGTAGGCTTTATTTATATATATATATATATATATATATATATATATAGTTTTTTCAGTTTGTTTTGGTTTTGTGTTTTTTTGTCCTCTCCTGCCTTTGTTTGTATCTGCATGCACAAATCCAACTGCTTAATTCCCTCTCTTCTTTTTTTTCTTTCAGTCAAGGCCTTGGCAGTAAAAGGCACAATGAGTAATGTCGATTTCCAAGTGCAATTAGGATGTGTGATAAATAGTGACTTATTGTTTGGTTCTTGTTAAGGCCAGCTGCCTGTCTTTGGTGTATTTTTACTCAGACCCGAGCAAGGGAAGCACATCTCTCAGTAGATTTAACGTCTATCAAGAGGAGTCAGAGGAGTTTTTACTGTTTCTTTTATGTATGCTTTTGTAGTGTTCTTGTGGCATTGCAACGCTGCCCAGTGTCGTTTATGGGTCTGAGCACAAAATATTGTAACCCTTCACTTGGGATTTCTCTTTCTAGTTTCAATCATGAACTTCAATCATAATTCTTAAACACAATGAGACCCAGAGCAACTACTTTATATGTACTTACATGGTTATAAAACACATTTCATGAATAAAAAAAAAATCATCTCTGAAACTCTGTAACGAAAACCTATCAAAACACTTTGGTACTTTCATACTGTACATATAAAATATCTCTGATATTCTTAGGATATTGTGCAGACATGATCAAATCAGCCATAACACATCACTTACACACACAAAAAAAACACGAGTACATGTGCAAAAACTCAATAGATCACAAGTGACCGTTTACCCATGTTATTGTGCATATGTGAAACATGTATTCTGCCCATAGCACACTTGTGTTTTTGAAACATTTTAATGGCGTAACGCGTGAAGCCCATGTAGATTCTCACGTGAAAACTTTTCCACATATTTTTCCCATGTTATCATGTGTTGCAACATGTGGTAGACATGTGTCATACATGTTGTCACATGTCCATGTGGAAAACTTTTGTGTTTTTTCTGTAAGTGATGAACACAAACTGCCTTGCAAAATTTTGGCCCAAAGTAGCTAAAAAAAAAACAACTAAAGATCAAAAATTGACTGATCATAAATTCACTAATTTGTGTCTTGGACATGTCATTCTATAATATACTATAATTCAGGTTGAGTGGCAGAAAACCAGCCAATCGATCATCAATTTAATGCTCTCACATACTGTATGCTCCGTGCTCTTTGGTGCCTATATGTACAGTGTCCAGAGTCTAAAGTCAGTGATTGTTGAATTAAAAGTTTAAGCTGTAAAGTATTTCTCCTTTTTCTATTACAGCTCTGGCTCAGTGATTTTCTCTGCTTGTGTGTCCAATCTCCTCTCAGCTGCTGCCAATACAATAATTTGCTCACTTCTTCTTAGTTATTTAGTTTTATGACCTTCTTCAATGTGCATTTGTCTTGCTATTATAGTAAAAGTAAAGGCAGAAGCTGATCCAGGACAGGTTTCTCTGTCCCGAAAGCAAAATTTAATTTGGAACTTTAATATAACACTTCATGCAGTATCTACCTTCTGTATTTGTGGGAACTGCATCCAGTCTGCCACCCATAATTTATCTGCATGAGTTTGTCAAACTCCAAAACAGTGTGTCATATCCCCCGCCGAAAGTGACTGTGAGACAGAGAGTTCAGTTTGTTATAATACGAGACGTTGTCTTCCCGGGACAGAAACATAAATGGGTGACTGATGTATGAAAGGATGAAGCAGTAAAAGGGACTTGAGTGGATTAAACCACATTTGTGAGTCAACACAAGACTCCGGCGGTCAGGGGAGGGAAAACAGCCTGTGATACCAGCCTCTCTCTGATTTGTGCAAAAGGCAGCATTGTTTTCTTTGTGCCACTCCAAGGATATCTCTGGTTGGCACAGGCGTGATGGAGGAGAGGCTGCACTTGTTTCTGTCCCGACATTGAGACAGAATCCTCACCTCCCCCCTGCTCACACCCCGGCACCCAACCTCCTGTTGATGGAAAGTGGAGGGATGAACAAAGACGGGCATTGTTTTACCGTCTGCTTTTGAGGGGTAAGTGGGGGGGGGTGGGGTGGGGTGGGGAGTGGGCATCGCATATTCCTCAAAAACAAGAATCGGAGGGAGGCCTCTGCACAGGCCTGACACCTAATTGGGTGAGGGACAATCCAGTTACTTTAGCAAGGGATTCTGGGAAGCTTTGTGGCGAGTGGAGAGCTATTCACAGGCAGCCTTGACAAGACAGCCTCCCTAAATGGAAAACAGTATCATTCTTTGTCAAAGCTGAAGTCATCGACACATTCAGAGCTTCAGTTGCCATTGAGACATTGTGTGAGGCGAGGATGTTGTTGTTGGTGAATGGGTGGAGGGGATGTGGGTATACAGGCTGGTGAGAGGCTTGGGGTGGTATCCCCCGTGGAGTCCCCCACGGCTCTGGAGTGACGTCATTGATGCTTTTGTTTCTCCTCCCGCTGAGCACCAATTAGCCTGTCGCCTCCCGCTACTGGAGAGAAAGCTTTTTTTTGTTTGTTTTGTGCTCCGCAGCCGAGCAGCAGCCTTGTGTTGCTCACTGACTCGGGTTTACTGTACATGCCAGCCACTCTGGAAACAGGATATTGTGGTAGCGAGTGATAACTCGTATAAGCTGTCACATACTGTACGCCGAACTGTTAAACTGGCATTACATCGTGACAGCAGCTTCTTACTACAGATGTACCAAGCTGAAAATAAGCACACTTTGAGAGCACTTTCATGTCTTTGTTACAGAACCTGATTTGACAATTATACAAATTTAAACGGGACCAATGTTGCATATTCGATGCTTTGAGGAGAAATTGATAGAAAAGTAAACTGACCAAAAACATGTTCCTGAAAAGACTTAACATTCAGGTAACGTTAGCGTCCTTTCACTAGATACAGGCGGGGTGTATTTAGAAAATGCTGATATTCTAGTCTGATTTTTAGCAGTTTGAGGTCCAGATTTTTCCATTAAAAGCTTAATTTAACTAGGCTTTCTTTGCATCACGTAACGAGTGCAGCTGTCATTAACTTTAGTAACCTTCACCTGCGTTCACCTTGTGCTCTGCGTGTCTGTGAGAACGCAGACATTCAGCTGAGCGCCGAAACAAACAAATTAGCTCGACTTTCAGTGACCAAAAAATGCCTGAGCGACTCTCACTGAAAGAAAGCTGAAAGGAAACTGGTGCACAGGAACTAAATACATTTTAGTTACTGGACTTAACTGCAGTTCTATGAGTACGGTTGTATTTTGGTTCTTTCCCGCCCCGCCAACTGGACCTCCCGCCCTCCCAAGACAATGGTAGAGGAAACACTTGCATCTATAATCTTTTTTTTTTTTTAATACCAGTAGTCCACCTGTTGAGAGTTTGCCGATTTAAATTATGTCTCATTTTAATAAATCAGTGGCAGAATCAGATAAAATTACCCGATCCTTTAACTTAGGAGCACTTCAACATGTAATCTACAAACCTCACAACGAACAGGATTAAAGGAAGCAAGAAGCAATGCCCAAACTTGCAAAACAAGAGTTGACAGGCATGAAACTAAATGTTAAGTCCAAAAAAAAAAAAAAGAATCCTGAAAGCACAGACTGAAGTAAACAAGCTTTCAACACATTTCAAAGGTACAAACTCAAATGTACATCATTTGGACAGCAACTTTTTAAATTATATAAATTTCCAGGCCGTGTGAGGGGGTGGGTCTACAGCACATGGTGAGCCTGAGAGCGATACGAACAACTCGAACAGTCTTTCTCCTCATTGCGAGTTCTCATCACATCTGACTTTGGCTAATCTGGGGATTGTCGGTGACTCATTCAAAGGACACTTTACAATGGCAGCCTATGGTAGGATTATGAAGGATGTGAGAGTGCACAGACAATCAGGGTCAGCAGGAGACGTTGATCCAGCTCACTTCCTTGAGCCTCCAATCGTTGTCAATCACACTGTGTTGTGACCTCTGCGAGGGGCCGTATGTGGCATTTGTTGGTACAGGTTGTCCTCTCTGGCCTTTGTAGCCGGTGGACCCTGACACCTGTTTCCCTTTAGTGCCTCTTTAATGTGCTCTCACCTTGGTTCCATTACCCTAGAATGTGCTTCCCACTGTGGACAAAGAGAAGGCCATTTTGCTGAGGCACTGTCTCACTCCTCAGTGTTGTAATTGGCTACCTCTCTTCTCAGTGGCCTTGATAACTGCACTGAAATTGAGGTTCAGTGGCCTTGTGGTGCTCAGGCATTTGGCAACAGTGAATCATTGACAGCCTTTAAGGTTTACCTGTTAGCCTTGCTCTGGGTTTGAGTATCTTGTCTCCCCTGTAGCTGGAATAAAGGTCAAAAGGCCTTGAGATTTTCCACAAATCATGCAAATAGTTTTGCTCAAAGAGTCTGCAGCTTTATAATAACGTGAAATTAGTAAGTTACAGGACTTCTTTTCTTCTTTTTCATCTAAAAACCACCATACTATCACATGACAACATAAATTCTCCTCGTCTTGGCTTGATAACCTTGACCTCTCTTTACAGCCGGCTGTTACTCAAGACTGGTATGGCAGTTAGCGTCCACAACACTCAGGCTACCTCTCAGATCTTCGCTCCAGGCTAAATTCCTTTCTTTGGGCTGCTCATGAAATTTTAAAGTAATAGTTAGATGTTTGTTTTATATCCTCCTACCACTGCTGACATGTTTATTTTTTGCCCCTCAGTGCTCGGTTAAGCCACTTCTCCTTTGTACCATTTTCTCGCTGTACTGCATCTGACCATAAAAAGACAGTAATAATGTGTGTGTGTGTGTGTGTGTGGGGGGGGGGGGATAAATCCCTTGTGCCATGAATTTTATACCCAAATAAACCACCCCGATTTTGGAAATAGAAACAGGAACACAAAAAACATTCTTGCTTGCCTTGATAAGTATGTGAATAAATGCAATCCTTTCCATACTATTCTGCTATTCTGGCGTTGTCTCACTCTGCAGTTGTATACAGTAGCTCACTGTTTGCAGTACAATACAGCTACAGAATACATGTCTCCTGTACAATCGAGGCTTAGATGAGACTTTGCAGCATGAGTATCAGTATGCACTGGGAGATGAAAGTACTGCAGCTGTGGTTAAAACCTTGCGACTTGAAATAAGGCACTCGGATCTCTAAAAAGACAATTAACTTTAATGGAACTGAAATTTATTACACTTTTGTAACTTTATATCTGCCCAAACTCCCAACTGAGCCTATCGTACTGGATGAAGATTACTTTGAAATACTGGTTAAGGAAAAAAAAAAGGCCATGAAGGACGACTGTACTGCAGTTGAATGATATATTAGATTCTGAATAAATGGGACATATAGATATGTACTATATGTGACGTGTGCTCACTTTATACTCGCAGATTCAAGCGCTTTGATTTATCGTGTCATGTCACCTGTGCAGTGGTCTCCATCCTGCCTTGACTTAAGCCCTTAATTTTCACTTAACCCTTCACCCCATGTGACATTTTCTGTAGCAGCATTTAGCTCTTGCACCCAAACGCCGCCGTCCTGCTGAGTGACATGCTGCGAGCTCCCGTCTCCGGTGGTCTCCTGCTGTGAAGCAACGCTGATTGACGTCTTATTATAGGACCTTGCTTTTTTTTTGACAGACCGATCAGGGAATTGACGAGGTGATTATATGATATGGGTCCCTGCACTGCGTCAGGATTGCTGTAGCACTCTATACTGACAGCCTTTGTTGAATTGTAAAAGATGGCTGTGTTGAGATAGGATATCGGGTTAGTTGGGGCTAAGGTAAAAAAATAAAGATGACACTATTACAAACCAGAAAGTGACGTCTTATGTAAAACCAATACACAGTTAATAAAAAGGATCAATACTGATGCAGCAGAATCACAGATTTTTTTTTTTTTTTTTACTTTCCACTCATTATTCCTACTGGGCAAAACTCTGCAATTACATCCACACTACAACTTAACCGCTGGCGTTTTGGTTGGAGATTCGGGTGTGTCTTGCTGGTACCAGTGAACGTAGCCTGGAGCTGCTAGCCTCAAGCAGAGATCTGGTAAGCTCACATTGTTCAAACCTCCACACCCACAAATTCTTTTCATTTTCAAACTCAGTCTTGTCCCTTCAAATCAATTAGGAGTTCCCCTTTAATCAGATGCTGTTGTACAACATTAAAATCACTCTTCACTTTGACTAATTGCAAAGCTACAATTCACTGTAGAAGCATAGATACTCCTGTAGCTGGTCCTCTGTTGGTGTTTTTCTATGGTCACAGTGCCTATTCTGCAGGATGTGATAACGCTTGTTTTTCTGTTTTACTTCTGCCCCTAGTTCTACCTCTTACAGCTCTGTAATTCAGCTTCTTTTTACTTTCCCAGTGTGTCTCATATAGCCCAACACTAGGCCTTAATTAAGACGTGGATGTTTTCCTCCGGGGTGTGTATGTGTATTTTTGTGTGTGTGTGTGTGTGTGTGTGTGTGTGTGTGTGTGTGTGTGTGTGTGTGTGTGTGTGTGTGTGTGTGTGTGTGTGTGTGTGTGTGTGTGTGTGTGTGTGTGTGTGTGTGTGTGTATACATAGGTATCAGGGCCTCAGAGGAAGCGGTGGAAGACGGTGTCAGCTTGTATTCTGTGTGCTATTGAGACAGATATGGAAGCTGTTTGAGCACCGCTGGTTCAAACAGGATCTGCCATGTAATCTCCAATCCTCAGGGTTCCTTCTGTTTTTGTTAGATATGAACTATATCATCATTAATGGGTACAAGGTTAAAATTACAAGATGGACCCACGAGCGAACCACTGAAGGTAAACTGGAGGAAGGGCTGGAGGGAAACCCATGACACCGAAGCATGACATGGTTCTGGATCTGCAGTCATTAATGTGGTGATGCTCCATAACAGTAAAACAGAACAATTAATGGAACAGTCTTGTACATATCTCGTATATTCTATTAATTACCTGTAATATATTGTCACATGAATGTTAATGTAGATATTAAAATGCATAAAGTAACAGCCCACTGTGATGCTTATTTTCTCATTGTTTATATACCTGTGCGATCCTCAGTCAGTGCTTTCATGTTGTTGCTGAGCAATCCATCACTGCAGCAAGTTTCCCTCTTAATAGTGTTTTAATTGCGTAGGTCACTCTCTTTATGTCGGGCTTTGTACTGAATTATTTAGTCCAAATTAACAGGGAACAATTTTGGTCATCAGTTAATTGCGCAAGTCTTTTTTTAAGGAAAAAAATTACTGGTCAAGTGTGGTGATTTTCTTGTTTTCTTTGACAGTGGACTGTCCTTCTTAGTCCTTCTCTGAAGTTGCAATCACAATAATTAATGCTAAATCAACAACCATATTTGCACAGGCTTTACACTTTTGAATCCCGTGGTTCATGCAGTGAAAGCACATAGTACAAAGCTCCACAAATTGTATCACAAGTTTTGAAAAAAGACATTGCTAAGTCAAATATTTGGGATCAAAACAGTCACAAAACAAACGTGTATTTACAAAGAACAGGACACTTGGAATAGTTTATAGAAATTATGAAGTTGCGAATGAGTGAATGATACTGGAGATCATCATTAGAATGAGCCTTAATTGGTTCCCTGGAAATAAGCTCGGCAGCACTAGGTTCATAGAGCCACAAATCTAGAGAGAATCATAAACTACATCTACATTTAATCAAAACTGGATTATTATGAGTTAGAAAGTTACAAAAAAAAGGCAATTATTTTTTATTAAAGTTATTGTAGATTATTATTTTGAGCTTATTATTGACTGGCTATAAATCCCTGTCCTTGGATCTCTCACATGTTTGCATTCAGTGCTCTTGTACACCCACACATAACCACACACATGCAGGCTGGGCTTTATCATCCCATTACCCCAATTAACTGCGGCCTGCAGCATCAGTGGTATTGTGCCGGTGAGATGGCTCTATCAGTCTTGCTTGGCCGCGGCTCTGCGCACAAAGCATGACAAATGAGAGAGACCTCTCCCTCATTACCTGAACTGTAATCACTGTGTCGCCCGATAAGATAACTGTCACACGGCACGCTCAGTTATTGACAACCTTAGCAGTCCGGATTGGCTATCTGTGGTATCTGTGCCAGCGTGGTCAAACGGAACAAATAGCAAATAGGATTGATTGCTGCACTTTTGACCTTTCTGAGATTTTTGATCTACTGTATAAAACAAACGGGAGATGTCGGCATTTGAGGAGATAAGCTCACCAGTGAATGTGAAACTAATGCACGTGGAGATAATGCACACGCAATATGCAAATATCATCAAAGGTTCCTTGTACCCATGTGCGCTGTAGTTATCTATCGAGTGTGTCCCGTGTTAGCCGGCAGGCAGCGGGGTGAAAGTGACTTTTGCGTCGACGATGCCAACTCGTAGTGAGGGGTCTGCCCCCTTCGCCCCCTCCCCCTCCCTCTGCCCTTCCCCCTCCCAGCCCGGATCCCAAGAGGAGCCCCAGGCTAGAGCGAGATAAGAGCACCAGAGTAGGCTGCTCGGTGCTTGGCTAATTCTGTTGTTGGCTTGTCCTCTATGCTCTCCCAGCATTTCTGTTTGAGCAGCTTCAGTTGGTTGAACAAAGCTTAACGTGATTAGACAGATAGAGAAACCCTGTTTAGGAAGAATAGACTTGGCAATACTACGAGTTGAGGCTTGTTGTGTGTGCAGTGATACTCAAATAGCCAAAGGTTTCTCACCATATTGCTTCAAAATAGTCGAGTTAATGTGGCAGTGATTTGCCACTTGAAGCTTTTTTACTGGAAGCAAACTGCATAAAAGTCAACATTTTGCTTTAAAACTGACCACTTGTGACATGACAGTTCTTTGAGTCCAAAGTAATGAGTAGTAAAAGTGTGTGTTAGAAAAATTACTCAGAGGCTAGGTTCAAAATCAAACATTGGACATTTATTCTTGAAAGAAGGAGCAAATACATGTACACTCAAAGAAGGATGTCCAGCATTGCTCAGCGTCACTCCTTCCTCCGTAGGGCAGCTTTTATACAGTGTGACAAACAGTTGACAGTCACCCCCATTCCCTTTGTATCTGCTTTCGTATGGTAATACTGAGTTGGTTGCAGGTCACAAGATAAGGACGCAGGGGAGTCGTCAATTAGATGCGGAAAGTAAAACAAAAGGAACTTTCCAGGAGTCGCTTGCAAATAAGAGTAAATCAAAAGAAACCTGCATGACAAGAAACTTTTTCGGAGCCACAATGCAAAGAAAAAGAGAAAATCTTTCTCTTTCCATCAGTGTGCTTCTGTGTCTTTGCTTTCTTGCAAAGTGTAGGTATGGAGCGGTGCTGGTTGGAGGCCTGCCCCGTCACAGTGATTAGTCATACAGACAGTGGTCGGCAGACCACATTACGTAATTTGGCCCAGATGGAGGTGGAGACTTTGCAGCCAAATGCTGAGCTGGAAGCTGTTACTCCCCTGATCCCCCACCACTATTGTTTTTCCCTGTACTTCGGCTATGGGGTTTCCCATAAGAAATTAATTTTAGAGCCTCTGTGGTTAGCGAGGTGGATGGTTTGAGAAGACCTGTCCAAATCATTGAGTCTTGTCTGTAGAGGTTCTCCAGACAGGCCTGCATACTGTTAGGCAATTTAATTTCCTTGGGGTCATACCGTGTTCCGTGTTTTTGCACAATCTGGTCTGGACTTGTTTTCCTTTTTAGTTCTCGCTCCCCTGTTCTCTGTGGTGATGATGCATGGTGCTTGTCAAAAATTGAGCAACACTGAGTGGGAAAAAGAGAAAAAAAAATAGCCTGAAAGATGACCAGAGATTCAAGCTGAGGCTGAAGGTGTGCAGGATTTTTTTATTTTTGGATCTCTCAGCAAAAGGAGAACAGTCCAGGACTTTGACATTTTAGTTATCTTCTGATTTTTTTTTTGGCCCTTTTCACTGCTTTAAAATGTACTTCTCGCTCTCTCTCTCATGAAACTAAACGTGCATGACGGGAGCAAAAGGCAGGGGAGCGTGAATGTCAACAACCGATTAAACACATTTTGGTTGTGGAGACTAAGTCACATAGTCTGTTCGTTTATATTGTCGCTTCATGTACTGCTGCTCGCCGAAATGAAGCACAATCAATTTTAATTGCACATTATCTACCGCATCTATTTTCGTGTCATTACTTGATAAAGGAGCTCTGCAGTTCAGCTGCTGCAGGTCACTGTTCATATGTTTGAACTGTAACCTCGCTACAGTCTTTGTCTCTGCTCTGCATAATTTAACAAGACCCTCCACAGGATTTGTCTCAGTTTATTGCTCGAGTATATCTCTTTCCTTTGTGAATATTTAGTAGGAAAATGCTTAAGAGGGAAGGAGATTTGCATATTTGCATTGATATGCAATTCCCTTGAAAATTTTGCCTCTCATTTGACCTACTTGTGTTATATTTCCAAAGTATGATCCTCTGCTTGTATTAATCTTTGGCTGTCTGCTCTTTCTGATAATTTTCTATAGTAAATGGAGCTGTTTGCTTACTACACGACGAGTCAGCAGCACTTTTAGTCTGTCACAGAGGTGTTAGTCTAAAAAAAAAAAACAGTTTGCTAATCATTCATAGTACAGAAATACGAAGCTGGTTTAAAAGATGGGTGTTAAAAAAACAGTGATAGTTACAAGAGACACTGAGACAAAGAGGCTGATTCACCGAGAAAAAAAAAAGAACAAAGGAGCAAATGGCATCCTGGATGATAACGGCCCAGTCTAGAAGATAAAGCACCCACCGGCCACTCTGTAAACAAACTTTAACTGGGGACTCACTTCAGTGACCACAGCAGCACTGTTTTAATCCTCTTTTTATGTCGCCCATATGTCTGTGATAACATAGAAGTGCCGGCCATCAATTATTAGTGGCTGCAGCTGACACACATTACTGTACCTACCTTCTGCCTTTACTTCACATCCCCGTGCTACAAACCCAGATAGATTGATCAGGATGGCTCATTGGCTTAATTGGGAGGTGGCGAAACCTACCATTTACTCCAGTGGCACTTCAGTGAAGAAGGCAGCCTCTGTTTATGAAAGATAAACAAATGTTAACTCAAATTTTCTGGTGTCTCATTGCACTAAATGGACTGTGTCCTCCGCCGAGGTTCAAATTACTGCTGCGCGGCTCCAAATTTGGTTCCTGCAGGAAAATCTGAGGCCACACAGAGCCACCTCTCCTGAGGTAATCATTATCATTTCTGTCAGGCGCTTGTTAGGCCAACCTCATCACTTGAGCCGTCTGTGTCCTTGAGGCTTCCACTGAGCTGCCTGTTACCCTTTACACACAGATGATTTACCACTGACAGCAAAGCAGCTATTATCCCCTAGCAGCTAAGCTAACCTGTTAGCCTAAGACAAGCAAACGGGTCAAAGGTCATTTAAAGGTAAACACAGCTTCTGTCATGACACTAGATAGAAGGAAAACAGTGTGGCGGGGACTTTACATCAGCCATTCCTTCGATCTGCCCTTAAGACAACCCTTTTCCAAGCCCGGCAAACAAACCATTGATTTACCCCGCAACGTACCGCCAACCTAATTTCCTCTCTGCTGCGGGCCAGAACTTTATTTAGACTGGGATCTTGTCTGGATCAGATATTCGCGTTGCGAGATAAGTTCAACAGAGTAGTCTTTTAAGCTTTGGCACACACTTCAAAACAAAGCGCAATGTCTCAGAGATCTTAAAACACAAACTTATTCTGCATTCATTCTGTAGTTTTGGATCATGAAGGTTTTTTTTTTTTCCTCCGTTATTTTCTGAAAGGCTGTGCTTACAGGTAGCTTACACATTAACACAAGCACCTCAATGACATAATGCAAGAGATGGTTGTCTTTCCTCAGGAGACATGAGGCCAAACTCTGACCCCTCACCCTTTGACCTCAGTAGTAATGCTTTATGCCTTTAATGAGCCACATCAGGCCAGAGGTCTGCCACATCTGTGAGACATATAGAGACAAACAGAGAGTCTTAAATACAGAAAGATAATGTGTGTGTGTGTGTGTGTGTGTGTCAGAGGTAGATTTGTGTACATTTGAACGGCCGTGTGTGTGCATATCTTCCTCCCTCTGCCTGACTGTGCATCAGTATTTCAGTCCATCTGTAACTCTGTGTGTGCTCTGTCCCGTGACTCTCCTTTGCCCTTCTCTCCTTTTACACTGTTCCCCGGGCAGACTGTGTGTGTGTGTGTGTGTGTGTGTGTGTGTGTGTGTGTGTGTGTGTGTGTGTGTGTGTGTGTGTGTGTGTGTGTGTGTGTGTGTGTGTGTGTGTGTGTGTGTGTGTGTGTTCTATCTTTAGCAGAGAGGAAAAGTCCGTTGTATTTTGTCACGCAAACTAACAACACAAGTGTGGTCTTCTGTAAATTGTCTCAATGAAAAATTTTGTAAAATCATGTCATGTCATAATGACATGATGGAGGGAACTGGTGGAGCAGGCATGCAGCCAAGCTCAGAAAGATGAAAAATGTCCTGTTTGGGAATACGTTGTGTTCAGATCCAATCATACAGGTGAGCCAGCCAGCACACGTCAGGCTGTTTTCTCCAGCTGAATAAAGTCGTGTTTGGTATAACTTGTAAAATGTTGGGAAGGAATTGAGGTATCAATGAATGAGGTACTGCTTACGTCTCATCTCGAGTGCTATCGTAACCTCCTATCTCCACTAGCAGTTTGAAATGTAGAAAAATTCAAATGAGAAAAACCACTCAGCCGATCTGATAAACGAGAACCTAATGACAAACGTTTTGATATCAGCACATGATGACGCTTACCCCTCTGGCAAGTGTAAAAAGAGACATACAAACATGTGTGTGTGTGTGTGTGTGTGTGTGTGTGTGTGTGTGTGTGTGTGTGTGTGTGTGTGTGTGTGTGTGTGTGTGTGTGTGTGTGTGTGTGTGTGTGTGTGTGTGTGTGTGTGTGTGTGTGTGTGTGTGTGAGAGAGCGCGTGCATGCGTGTCAGGACAGCTACTCATCTGTTTGCTGTGGTATCTAAGACCGGCATGCTGAGGCTGGTCATATGACTGCCGGTGATGAGTCAGAGATGACAGTGGGAGTCCTGCTGCACTCTGACCAGCCTCGGTCTGACCCCGGGGCAGTGCTTTGTCCCGCTGTGCAGAGGGTCTGCCGAGCTCTGTTGTTGTTCACCCATTAGCTTCAGTGGGCCATCAGACCTCCCTCTCGTCCAGCAACATTAATAGCATAATGGAGGTCATGGTTGGGGGTCATTTTGTGTGTGTGTGGTGGCAGATTGTTTGTGTATGGAGGGAGCATATGGGCCGGGTAGGAACTGTCTTTTTTTTTTGGGGGGGGAGGGCTGTGATCTAATGTACAAAGAAATTTTGGGATCATTGCTTGGGAAAATGAAGACAGAAGGTGGTTACATATTGTGACCACGAGTCTTACATTATTGCCGTATTTGTTGGTGTAATTTACTCCGCCAAGAAGGTTATGTTTTGAGTGCAGTTTGTTTGTTTGACTATTTGTCAGCAGAATTACGGAAAAACTACCTTCCCGACTTTCGTGAAACTTGGTGGAATGGTGTATCACAGGCCAAGGTAAAATTAGGGGGGGAGGGTCCAAAGTATTTAGTCTTTTTTTTCACATTGCGAGATACGTCATTTGACCTGCTAAATACCATGCATCTTAAAATCCAGTCGATGATACTTAAGTTTAATCGTTACAAAACCATTCTCGAACTACGATGACCGACATTATCGGTCCCAGGATCCGAGAGGATTAGCAATGGGGGACAGTGGTTTCGTTGGGGAGGACCAGAACCGGTACAACAGCTGAGATGTGAGGCTTCAGTGAGGCACAAATGCCCTCTAGTGGTCAGACTTTTACACTGTATCTTTTGTATTTTATTACAGTAAATTTCCTACTTTTTGGCCAAAATATAGGCTACATTGATATAAATCTAAAATCTGCGATAAGCATTCATCAATGTTTATCAGGCTGCCTGATTTCTGTAGCACTAACATTAATTATTACTGGACTAATACAGTCAGTCCCTCAGTCCGTCCCGGAAATTGCGATCTTGCGATGAATGCGAGTTCAAATCAAGCATTTCTGATTGCAACAATCTCCAAAAAACATGCAGGGTGAAAGTCAGGGTGCAGGGTGAATTATTCAGGACATTACTGAGAAAACCTTCTGCACAATCTCGTAATTCACAGATCGGAAAGATTGGCTCAAAAGTCATGTGATATTTTGTTGTCTTTTTAGGATGTTTTTAGATTTTTTTTTTGGGGGGGGGGTAATTTCAAGACGTTGCTTCTTTTGTTGTTTGTTTGATATTTGTCTTTGTATTTGCAAAACAAAATGCATGAGTTTGTTGAGTGTGTTTTGTACTTGTAAACCACACTGCATCTGTTAGTGACTCATTTAAAAAAATAATTTTCTTAAAAAAAAAAACAAGTTTGTACAGGAAATTGACTCCATAGCCGTCTGCTCTAAATGGTCTAAAAAGATCTGCATGAGTAGTGAGTGGGCCAGTACTGTCCTTCAAAGAGATATGCATAAATACAGGATATGAAATCATCTTGTGATCTCAATTTCCTTCTGCGGATCAGAATGCGTATGCTATTATATACTTTTCTAACTGCGGGAAGTGTGTGTGTTTTTAAAGCACCCTTCTGGCAGAGGATAGATACTGTATAGCTTTCCACTCTGCCACTCACTCTGTCACATGGCTGCCATTTCCTCCTCAGGGTCTCCTCTCTTGAGAGCTGGCCTGTCAGCCAGAGACGATGTGGGTTAGAGGTGTCAGATTTGACTGGGATATGGAGGAGACAGAGGAGGAGAGAAGGCCACGCTGAGGTTATCTGCTGAAATGAGGATGATTATCCTGCTCTAGAACGTGCACCGAGGTTTTTCCTTTTTCTTTTTTGGAGGTACTCTCAGAGGAGTTATTATCTTTGGGCACCCCTGAATGAACTGTTTTTGTTAATGGAAGTGAGTTGGCCTTTATAGTCAGTCGAGCATACTATGGAAGTCTTTACCTATTTAACCTTTGCCAGCTCTGAGCCCAAGTGATGAACTGTGAAGCTGTTAGGAAGTACCTCTGCGAAGCATTATCGTTATTGTCCTTGTGCCGTCTTATTGACTCCCTCTGAAAGATGTGGAGAGCACTTTTGCACAACTTGAGGCTTCTTTAGCTAAACTTGGCAGACCAAACGCACACACATTCACACAAGCCCGTCTCCGCCCACAACCATAAACAATCATGACTCTGGCAGTCTATTTAGCTGATGGATATGGTATTGACTTTATGGGCCTTTGCTCCATCTGCAAGGGGCTGACATGGTTGGTTTCCTGCATTTGGAGGGGTTTCGCTGAGGTGGATAGATTGACTTGTGTATCGATAACTCTCTCTTCTTGTCTGTGGGTGGATGTTTTATGGCCGGGGGAGGACAAGATGCTGAGGTTAGAGAGGAGAGAACCTAGCATGAAAATCTGGCTTGTTTCATGCCGGAGAAGTTTTTATCTCTGTGGAGGATGATGAGCAGACGTCAGTCCACGGCAGTGGGGGAAATAAACTGCAAACAAATCACTCATCTCATTGGCTTGTTTTTCACATCGCTTACGTTATACAGAATTTCGGAATATTCACATGGAAATGAGATTAGACCAGATGAAACTTTAATGGTCCCCTTGGGCGATTTGAGTAAGACTGAGTTTGCATGCCAGTCTGAATACCTCCAGCCACTGCCTTGTGGTTTTCTGTCATCAGCTGAAAATGTTGCTTTTATGGTAACAATTTAAAACTTTAATGGTAGCGGGCTTGTTTCAGGGCTCAGTTTGTGTGAAGCCTACCACACCCTGCTGTCTTTTTATGAAATATAATGTGTTTAAAAAGAAGGAACAGCAGATGACATTATGTTGACAGCATGTCTTTTGACTTCAGAAGGTCATCAAGCCGAAAAAGCTGTTTTGTTTTTTAAACTGATCCAGTTCGAAAACCGTCCGACTTTTGGACACTTTCAGACTTTAGTCTCTAAAGAGAATCCACTTTTCCTTCAGTTTTGCTTCTGTTGTTGTTTTTTAGGCCAGCTTTGCTAAAAACTTCACTCACCGGCGCTTTGTTAACACACTCAGGTGCTGGCTAAGGCCTCTGCTCTAATATCGGGCACTGACTATGCATTTATCTGAATCCCGTTGTGTCTCCTTTGTAAAAGTTATTGATGGAGGCAGTCCAAGGTAAGTGGCTGCAGTCTTCTTGTAAAATGGCCTCAGCTTTTGTTTTCTCATCTCACACAAACTCTTAATGGCCTTATTGGATCAATTAGAGCCCCATACATAAAGGTGCTCAGTAACTCATTATTCAGCCAGCCTTCATTAGTTTATTGGGGTTGTAAATAGGCTTAGTCTGTGTGTGTGTGTGTGTGTGTGTGTGTGTGTGTGTGTGCACTTGTCGGGATTAAGTGCAACATTTCTTTTGATCTTTTTTTGCTAATCCTATTGACATTTTGGTTTGTGCAATCGACTCGCACGTAAAGTTGGGATAAGTGGGAAATGTCATGGAAATGTAGAAATATGTGGATTTGTTAAAGGCCTATCTGCCACTTGACTGTGTTTCTGGTCAGCTGAATGTAAAGTGGCAGGAAATCATACACACACATAGCAACACTATACCAGTGTTCAGTAGGTGTGCGACTTTCAGTGTGGATGTGACCATAGTTTGGGTCTTAGGAGAGTCACGGACCTACAATATTATGTTGAGTATCCTGCTTGCTGCTTGTAGTGGCGCCGATGTACACAGCACACATCCAACCACAAACATACATGAGAGAAGCTGGGACACACATGTACAACACGCTGCACATGTTCACTCAAAAAAACAAATGGAGTGTTAAGAGGCAATATCCTCTGTGCCCTCACGTGCAGAGTGGTTTTCTGTTGATTCGGTTTATTTTTTTTCACATGATGCCCTGTTCCTGTCAGGATGTGGTGGCAGAATTTAAACGCTGCACCTGCTTCCTCAGTTAGCCAAATACATATTTATTTGACATTTAAGTAGGTCTGAGTACCGAACTCTGATATTTTTATGGCACTGAATAAATTGGTTCGAAACTATCTACAATCCAAAAATGCCTTGACAATTGGTACCAAATTTCAACAGCAACGTTACATCCATACTAACACATTTTCCTTTTTAAAAATGCCTAACTTTTGCTACATTCATTTAGTTGTGGTGCAGTAAATGGAAGCTTCTCTGTGTGCAGCTAGGAAGATAGCTTCTACTGATACCATGTGAGGCATTTAGGGGACATAGGTAAATTGTAGCATCTAGCAGTATCTTCCTTGTGAAGTGTTTAGGGGAAATCTGTTAATTATAGCTATAGAAACATGGGTTACACTCTCCCCCACTAAACCGCATGGAAATTAGAGATCTGTAAAATTTGAATTTTTTAAAATCTTTTTCTTAACATGGATTTTATAAAATTGGTTTTCATTCAGGAACCGTTATTGACGTCAAGGTATTGGCACTAATGTTAAAATTTGTAAATTTCCTTTAAACAACCACTGTTTCGTGTTATATGCCTATTTTTGATTTATTCAGGTTTTAACAAAATGAAAGATTAACAAACAATTTAAAAACCAGCTGGTTAAACCATCTAATCAACAATGGCGGAAAAAGTTGTATTTTTTTTAAGTTCTTGATATTTGTCCTGCAGTTGGCATAAAGGTCTGCAGTTGGGTAAGCTTATGAGATGTGACATGGATGATCAGATAAACAGATTTCCGCATTTCCTTTCTTTTTTTTTTTTTACTTGTAGATATTTAGAAACAACAGCATTGTTCTAAAAGTGCCTTTGAGAATATCGTGTTCATGGCGCCACACAATTAAGAACTATATAAACTGTGTTTTATAACAGACGCGGAAACAGCGAGCATCCATTACTTCACTGTATCTGAAAACTAGTAGCTCCCTCAGTCTTTACTATTTCTCAAACTCATCGACAAGCTGTCTCTGAAAACGTACAGTACGGCTGCTGGCTGCTTTTGTTGCTGGAGAAGAACACGGTTAAAAAATGATGTACAATGTGCTTTCCACACAACGTAGTGGAATTTAAAGAGGTGCTTTACTGCCTTTGTTGAAAATTGTTGTCTAATGAAAGACATTAACCAGCTTAGACACCTGAATAAGGTTTTTCTCTTGATGGCGCGTCACTTCTTGGTTACATTAACTGTCACATCTTGGAGCCGTGCTTAGCTCATTCTTTCACCCTCAAAGAGTTAGCTGGAATTTGTCGGATCTTAGATGACAGGCTTATTATCAGCTTCAACCACTCCCCACTCCTGCTAAGAAGGTATTGTAGATATAGTAGGAGATTTATTTGGACAGCCTTCCTGAGTCTAGTTTATGCATCAGTAAGAAACCACACAAGCTGCTCGGCCCCTCGTGTCAATCACATCTGCTCTCCCCCGACTGAGTTTCATCTGAATCTTTTATAGTACAGCCAACATCAAAGATTAACCAAAATAATAAGTGCTGCTGTGGCCATTACAGTGCATGAGGTGATAAAACATTTGTGACAGGCATGAGACATTTTACACAACACCCTTTACCAGACACAGAGCCTCTGTCAATGAAATCAACTAGCATGTGTCAATAGGTCTGTAGTTCAGTCGAGGTAAACTGAGGGCAGAGGGCAGAGGCACGAGTCAGTACAACACCAGAAAGGGGAAGAGCTGCTTATTTTAGTCTCATCAGGCAAATAAATCCATTGTTGTGTGTGCTGTGGAGGCTCAGTTTCTGTGTCTTTCTGAAGGCTGGCGTGTTGGTGCGCACGCTGCGTATTAGTAGGTCAAATGAGATTAAGCCAATTCAAAAAGAGTTCGTTTATCGTGCGTAAACTCCCACCCGCCACCCCCGCTCCCCACAGCAATACAGGCTTTTCATATCCATTTCGAGGAAAAAAAAAAAAGTGGGTTGAGAATTAACACACTTTTTGAGTTCTTGCATAAAATGTACATTTTACAGGGATCTTCTCTTCGTCTGTTCTTCTCCTTTTGAAGTGATCATAAATAATGTTTGTGGACTTCCCAAACGGGGGGCTGCAAAGGTTTCTCTTTCTTGAGTGTTTTGCATGGTGTGACGCAGAAGTGGCATGGCAGCATGTGAGCAAACCACAATAGGATTAGACAGTGATGTCACAGCGTTTGATAGTTCCCTGTATTTTCCTAGTTATCCCCATTCCTCCGCAGTTATTAACTTTCCACCTTCTACTCCCTCTTTACTCTCCAAACGTTGGCAATTTATCCACGTCTGCCTCTGTGATTCACCAAGCTTGTATCCCACACTGTTCACCTCCAGCCAAAACGGTCTCAGATGGACGGCGAAGAAAAGGGAGAGGGAGTTTGCGAGGGACAATCAAAGACAAACAGTTGTAGGGCGTTTATAGTTGGTTAGTCTGAGGGGGCTCTCATCACAACCCAGGCAGAGGCTTTGTGATGCACAAGTGGAAGTCCGGCCCTCTGCGAAGGCACCAGCGCTCTGACATTTGGACTAACAAGGGAGAGCAGCCGAGTAGAAGCGATGAGGGCGCTCATGCATGCTCATCGCTCATCAGGCCCGTCTTCAGGCCCCATGATTCCAGCACAAACAAACATCCAGCGTGAGCCAGAGACGGGCCGCAGAGGGGCCGCCAAACTCAATTTTATTTGTTTCATTTAAAAAAAAAAAAAAGAAGCTTGCTGTGTGTGTTTTTACTGTGTCTCTGTGCACACAATCGTATGCCTTTAATGTATCTTGTTGATGTTCAGACTGCCCTATTATGCCTACTTGTGTTTATATATGTACGGTGGGCAATCTGTTTAACGCGCTGCATCTATAAGTAGGTGACACATTAATGTACTATGTGTGAATCAGTGGAGCCTTTTAGAGCAGAAAAACAGAAAATGCATTCAGACGCATCCTGCCACTGCTTTTTTGGTTATTTGCTTCTGATCCGGGACCGTGTTGACTTTACAAACAGCCCGGGTCGAGTCTGTGTATTTACTTGACGCCCTTCTGGACAGTATATTCCTTGAACAGAAATGGCTTTAATATGAATACATGAAGACAGTGCCGACAGCAAAGAACACTCTGTGCCTGTGTGTGTTTGATAAAAATGGAGAGGGAAGGGAAAACCAAAACAAGGACTGAGAAAGAAAACTGAAGTAGATGCTTTGCAATTATGCAAGTACCCATGTTATAGCAGAGAAAAGAGTGTATGTAGTCACAGCTATTCAATAACTTCAACCTGCATGGAAACTATCAATAAATACAAACTCTTTCAATATCAAAGCAAGTAAAGAGTAAAAATTCCCCCGAACAAAAGAAGCGAGGAACTGCGTGTTTTATATCTTATCGACAGGTGTAATTAAGAGAGGGCTTCTATATCAATCCATGTCGGTATGATTTCACACCACCATAAATCTTATGGTGACAAACCAAAAACACTCAGGCTGAATAATCAATGATATTCTAATTAATGCTACATCAACAAATCTGCAGGGCCACTTCGTTTATATTTAACCCTCGATACATCCTCTAGTTACTGAAGAAAGGAGTTGGAGTCATTTAGTGGCACCATAATGCACCTCTGCAGAAATGTCCAGCTCTAGATTGAAGTGGCACTTGCTTTTGAGTGTGAATAAAAATGCTAACCAGTGTTTTTTTTTCTTTTTCTGTGTTTCTTTGAATTTGCCGCTGCTGTGATTGCTGCCTCTGTGGTGACTCTTCAACAGGTAATGTGATTTTTTCTCTCTCTCTCTCTTTCTATCAGCCTTATCTGTTATTGTACAAGGTTCTGGCACTGCAAATAACGGTGTCAAAGCAGCAGTAATGGCAATTATTTATTTCATATCACCTCACTGGGACTTAGAAAATACATGTGAGCCGCACTCAAATTGCCTCCTGCTTCCACGGTGCAACCAGAAAAGAAACGGGTGAAAATGTATGTTTCCCTTTTCTGTTCTTTTCTTCTTTTGTAATGACGTCTGGGGCAAGGTGGGTTTTAAACAACAACAAAAATGTGACTCAGTGTCAATTGAGTGGTAAAAGCTTTACTGCAGGAATTTCCAGAGCATTATTGAGGTATTATATATATATATATATATATTTTATATTATATTAGCGTTTCCATTTTAAAAGCAAAAAAACCCCAGAATGTCTGACTTCAGCAGAATCCAGCGGTTGCTTTGAGTTGAAGAGGGTTAGATCTGCGTGGTCTCTGTGGGGCTCAGTGAGAACGAATAGACTCGCTTTAATCCCCTGAGGCCCATCTGGTGTGTGTATCTGCGTATGCGAGTCTGCGTGTGTGTGTGTGTGTGTGTGTGTGTGTGTGTGTGTGTGTGTGTGTACGAGGATGCCACACTGCCCTCATTCACAACTGTCCATATTTCAAATCCTCCAGCAGCCCTCCCTGCCAGCTTGCTAGCGCTGCGGTGTTGTTGTTTGACGTTTCGCCCCTCTCCTGCTCCTCCTCTGACATTTCGTTATCCGCCCATTTCATTGTCTTACGCCGACAATATTGTCAACCTTCCTCCTCCTATTGTACTTGTTGTTTTTGACCCCGTTTCCATCTCACCCGTCCTCTGGGTTCTTCACCTTCACCCCCTCCTTCTTCTTCAGCCGCTCCCCGCTGCTCTCGCTCCGCCTCAGCTCCTGACACTCTTTGCCTTCCCATCGCACTCCATCGTAACATGATAAATAATTGAGAAGATTGTTCAAAATTGTTTTGTCCGTCAGGTGCTGCTGCTCGAAGGATTTGGTATTTGTAGCTGTGTTAGAGGGCGTGACATTGTGACACGTAACATCTAGGGTAGAGGCAGATGATACTCCACTGCCAAGCAGCTGCTTTTCAAATACTCTCTCTTTAGTGGATGTGTTTATGTATATGTGTGTGTGTGTGTTTGTGTGTGTCTCTGAACTGTTGCTCCTTTGTCAGCTGCGCATTGACTGACAGTGACTCCTCCACTGTAAATGTTTACAGATTATTTGGAGGTTATATGTTTGTGCAGCTGATGCACTTTTTTTTGTCTGTAGAGTATTTATGTTTCTTAGTTTCTGCATGTTTCTATAATGCTTCCCCTAAGTCGGCTCTTTTTTTGTGTGTTTCGGGCTCATATTTTTGTCGTTCTAGCATCATGGATGCCCTCAGGGGACTGTAAATGCACTCCAAATGTCATAATGTGACAGAGCCTTTTATCCAAAATGACTATCTGGTGCTGGTGCCCAATGCATCATACAGTATAGTGTATACGCTGTGGGATGTTGTGCTCATGTTTGTTTGTGACAGTCTGCTTTTGTCTGAACAAACATCATCATCTGGACCACGGTCCAGTCCTCGCACCAGAAGCGACTCTTGGTAGCTCGTCTTGGCCTCGACCGAGTGTCGAGATGGAGGGCGGAGATTATGAACTGATTAATTTGCAGGGGAAGATTTCGGAGGTCCAAAAGAGAGGTGATGGCAGAGAGCTAAGCAACTGGGATTATCCAGATTTAATGGAGGGAATAAAGCGGCCTATGAGTGGCAATCCGCTTTCCATCCGCACAGATTTCCATTCACATTGACTTGTGATGTTGCGCTGCAGGATCCCTGCAGCAGAGCAGGAGGGGCCGTACACCAGGCCACTGGATGGCACTGTACTCAATTTTGAACTGCTATTTGCTTCATATTTACTTCCAGTGAAACAAAGGTCAGATATGAGAAGGCGATATGAGATTTGCGAACACTACGGTTCTGACAGGTAAACATTTATGAAGGCTGTTTTTGTGAGGGAATAATACATTTCAGGAGGGAAGTGATTAAAAGAAGGGCTGCAGTTGTCATGACAACAGCGAGAAACTGGGGTAATCCTTGTTAAATATTTCAACAACATTTGTTTCAACACAACTTTGACCAATTCTTGCAGACAAAATGTGATCATAATCATGATCAAAGCAATAAAGTGTAAAATTGATGTACTATTTCCATCCTTATTTTGGATTTTATCGAGAGCCTGCCTGATTTATCGGTTGGCCGATTTAATTGATGACGTGACAGAACGTGATGCAAAAAAGAGGTAATTTAGAAATGTTTTAATTTGTTTTATTTCATTTATAGTAATTTATAATCATTATTTTTCCAATGATGTCTGCTGTTTTTAATGCACTGATGTAATTTTGGACAACAAAGTTATTATTATTAAACAGTAAAACATCCTGCTTTTATTACATACTTTATTTTTATCACAAGAGTTTGATAACCACATTTTGATCACTAAATCAAATCACAATTTCATTTTACTTCCTAATCATGGCATCCTCCCCAAAAATCCAGTATCAGTTGGTCTCTAATTGTATTTGTATATCTTTGTCTACAGGAAAACATAGAAGCCAATTTTCCATTTTTATATCCATTAGGAAACTCAGATAGTGAACAGGAGGTGTCAGTCGTGACGTAGACCATCAGGTCATTTCTTGTAAAGAGTACAGTCAAAATGTCACGGAGGCTGATTCTGTTAGGCAGCGTCAACGAAGTGAAATGATGTCTCTATCATCATTTAACTACTTACTAAAAAAATCCATATCAGACAGAGATCCTCACTACGGATACACAACAACATTTGTGATTGATAACACAGGAGAAAAAAATTATAATCAACAGTAAGAGGGAGGGATCCAACTTCAAACCTGTAATCAAACTTTTGTGACAATTTAAAAAATAAAAAATGATATTAGACCTTGAGGACTAGTCACAAAATAATAACAGTTATGAGATTATTTTCTGTGTTTTGTTCAGCGATCAAATTTGTTGGGCTATGTTGCCGCAATCCTTTTTTAATTATGTTTGAAACTTGAAATTAAAGCCTGAAATGTTCTTTTATGAGGCAAAGTTTCTGTGACTCTTGTAGTTCATGGCCTTTTTGGAAGACTTGAACCAGTGTAAAAAAAAATGATCCTACAGTGTCGAGACTTATGTCATTTGTGTTTAACTGGACTAAACTCAGTGTCATCAATCAAAGGAGTCATGGGCCTGTCCTGTGTGTTGTCTTGACTTTGAGCTCCAGGCTCACATGGTTGATTATAAAACAGGACTGCTCTTGATGAATGAACTCTGGCTGGATTGATAAGTGATAATAAGCAAAAGCAGACTGCTGACTTCATCCGCTGCAGACGTAACACTATCAGACGAAATGGATGTCTGATGGTTCAGTGCTGCCTGCTGTGGTGTGTGTTCATCTGTCTGTGTGTGTGTGTGTGTGTGTGTGTGTGTGTGTGTGTGTGTGTGTGTGTGTGTGTGTGTGTGTGTGTGTGTGTGTGTGTGTGTGTCTGTCTGTCTTGGGCGAAGAAGACGTGAATGATGGGTGGGTGGCTTGTGTTGGGATCCGTGCATGTGGGTGGTTTAATTTATGTGTCTGTGTCTATGTGCATGTTTGTGTGTTTTTTTTATTTTTGTTCATGCAGCAAAAAATAAAATGTAAAAAAGCTCAAGTGTGTGTTGTTTGAAGTGCAGCTCTCTGCAGCTGGCCCGGGCCATGCACACCCCTGGGGCTAAAGAATTCAAAGCAATCCATCGTTTTCATGCCAGCAGTCCTTGAAATCCTCCGTGTATGCCCTTGTAGGTCCACCATTGAAAGATTTATGATATTTACTATACCCCATTCTTCCTATAGATCGTGCTGAATAGCCCGAAGGCTCAACAAGGCATGTGTCTGTTCACTTTCGTGCTTGAGGAAGCGACACACGTTCCTCAAGTGACCTTGGTTGTCTCAGGCGAGGAGCGACTCAGCTGTATCACCCAATTACTGCACGTATCGGACACGTTACACGTTTTTGTCACATATACGGTGGTCTCAGCACATATCATAAGAAAATGTATTCATTATAGAGAGAGATCGTCGAGAAGAAACTATGGCACACACTCATGGAGCTCAGCATTTTTCCCGAGAAGCTGTGGACACTTAACAGCTGGTCGGGGAGGAAGGAGCAGACTAAATTTCCCAGGTGTCTCTCTGTTTCCACACAGAGCGACCTGTTCTGTCAGCAGGAAGGCACACCGCCTCTCTCTCTCATTCTCTGCCCACCTGCAAATATTTTGCTGTATAATTTTCTTTGTTTTACTTCCTGCTGTTAGTTTTGCAGTGAAATGTTAATGGAGGCCTCTTGCTTTTCTGTTTTCGACCTCAAACCACAAATGGTCTGACATAGTTCGATATTATCCGAGTTAGTTTTTATGACTCATTCCTGCACAAGTAAGCGACATTTTCCACTTCGAATGAAGCTAAACTTCAAACTTATGACTCTGACTTTATCAGGAGCTATTATCTAAATGATCCTTTCCAAAGAACCACTTCACATGAATAAGTTCTCCACTAATCCCTTCAAAAGGTTCTTTTTTCTAACGACTCGACGTATCTTTACTCGGATATGAAGACTTCTAAAGAATTCCTCGTTCTTAATGAGTCTCAATATTGTTCGCAGGAACAATGGACGTATTTCGGGTATCATATCCCTCCGCCTTCACCCTGCCTCCTCATCTCCCTCGACAATCTGATAAGTCTTACCGTGACGCTGCCCTCTACTCAAAGAAAAGTGCACTTCACAGCTCTCCTCCTCCTCAGATCATTTTCCTCAAAAACTGATTTCAATCTTTTGGGATACAGTACCTGGAGGATTGAGGGAACTTTGTGCGCTGCGGCTGCCCTTGACTATGGTTGATTAGAGTATGGAGATTTTATGTCATGTTTAATGAAATGTAAGTGTTACTGTATCTGAGTGTGTGTGTTATCAGGGAGATATGGGTGAAATCCCCTGTGGAGCATTTTCCTTGGTGTCTCAGGAGAGGTGAAAAATAACAACTCATCTCTTTTTATTTCTATTCTATTCTTTCAGCTGTTTGTGACTCAGCAGGTCGTCATTTCATCGTAAAACGACTAAATTTCCTCACTGTGAGATTAATAAAGTCTAAATCTAAGTCTGAGACTAACAGTTCGTTAGTCTGTTTAGGGGTGGCCCTATATTTTACATCAGAAAAGAGTGTATGAGATTTTGAAATTGAAAATTGAAAATATTGCTGTAAGAGGCAAATATTTGTATGGAAAGCACACCTCTACCTGTTGGACTTCATTTATTTTTACGATGTGTAAACTGTTGTGGCCATGAGTGAGAAACTCCTCACTGTCTGTTGTCTACAAGAAATTACAGCACGAAGCCTGAAAGCAGTTCAAAGTTCAAATCAGCAGTAAATTAAAGCCCCGTTGTTTTATTAAAAAGGAGTGAGGATGTGTTTCCGTGTCTTGGTTGTGGCGAGCGAGACTTGAAGCAGTTGTCGTTCTCAATTTGTGGTCCTACTGCCGCCTCAGCCTGAGTGATGGAGGAGGAGATGATGCTGCGGACTGAAGTCTACATCTGGGTTGTGGGGGTTAAGAACCGATGAGCTCCAGTCGGTCACACGACACAAAAGGTGATTGAAAAAAAAAACAGCGATGTGATTGTGGTGCGTGTGTGTCGTGATGAGGGATGATGGCAGGACAGGGCCGAGACGTGCACCCTGCAGTTAGCTGTGGAAGAATCAATGCAGTGATTGAATGACTGGCTGTCATCTCTCCCTGTCCCTCCTGAGGTGTAATTACTGAACTGGAATAGCTATGTTTCTCCGGGTCATAAATCCCAATCTCACTTCTCAATGACAGTGATGGTGACCAAGACCAGTGGAGCACATCCGCTGTGGTGGAGCTGCAGTTCAGACCCAATTTTTACAGGTTTACTTTAAATCCTGCACTCACAGAGCAATATGCAACATTTTATTGACAAACAGCCAGTAAGGTAGGTAGGTAGGTAGGTAGGTAGGTAGGTAGGTAGGTATATACTTTATTAATCCCCGAGGGGAAATTTTTTCGCCACAGCAGCATACATACAGAAGCAATAATAGAAACAATAGAATAAAATAATAATAGAATATAATAATATAATAGAAAAGCAATAAAATAAAAAATATAAATATAAAATATAAAATGCACAGTACATACAGTATATATACAGTACATTAAATATCTATATATATTATATACAACAAACCAATAAACACAGTCAACATATATATATATATATATATATATATATACATACATACATACAGTAAGTGGAATACAAATATAATCCAATATGCAAAACGATATGTAATTTTCTATTGTTTGGATCATATCTGTATTCCACTTACTGCCACTTTTGCACTTCATTGACCTTTAAATATAGCTCTAGATTTTGGTTACTACATTATTGACATCAGTTATTGATAAATACGATGTTCTGAGATTTTATGATCCTCCCTTCATCCAAAGGCCCTTCTCGGGTGGATTTAGTTGTCAGGCGTCCTCGATGTACTGTTAACGGTAATGATGGCTTATGGCGGAAACGCTTTTTTTCTTCTTTTTTTGCCCACAATAAAATGTTGTATATTTGCTCTGTGATTGCCGGTATTCTGCTAATTTTTCCTTTATGTTAATAACCGTGCAGTCGCCATTTTCTACACATGAAATTAAATCCTGATCTTTTTCAGAGGTTTGTTTGTGACTCGTGTATGATTGATTCAAACAGTATGCTCAGTAATTGGTGCGACTTTATCATGCAGCACTGTAGCAGAGGCAGAGTGTCCTCAATTAGCCGTAACTTGTGTGGTAAACTGCTCTGGATAAAATGGATGAGTCAGCTGAATGCATACAACGCTGTGTATACTTCTACAAACGTATACCATAATCATTCTGCATCTCTTAGCTCTTATTTTAATGCGTACATCACACTGTAACACGGAGGTGTTTAAAAGATTACATTTTATGATTAATCCATATTATCATATCAAATGCAGATAATTATTTACCACAGAATGGTTTTAAAGTGCCACTTTAATAGAAGGAGGTAAGGGGACGGCACATAGATCTCTCACTGATATAGTTGTATTATACCAGGAGTCCACAGTATCTAATACACACTCTGTCTTCTGCTATGTGGCTCCGGATCGCCTCAGCCTTTAAGAACTGGAGAGGTTATCTTTGATTACTCCCTTCGCTGTGACTGGAACAATTTCTGCTGCTGGTACTTGAGCAAACTCGTGAGCATCTTTCTCACCATGCAAACTTTTCTTTCTCACTATTTGTGGAGTGATTATTGTGCTTCTGTACAAGTCAGCCTCTGCGTAGTTTTTTTTTGTTTGTTTGCGTTTTACAATGTGCAGTGCTTGAATAAACTACAGTTTAGTGGGATCAGCAGCGTAGCCTCCAGAATCCTGAATAAAAGAGATACTGCACTGTATGGTGCGCTTGTCGTACATAAAGAATGACGGTAGAAATCAGGCAAGCGTGGAGCAGCTTCATGCTGGTGTGTAGTGAAGACACAGTTTGCATTTAATTCAGTGATTTTTCTTTTCTTTTCTTTTCCCCTTCCAACACATTGATGTTGACATAATGTTCACTTCACTTTAGTCATATACAGGAGCAGCATGTGTCAGAAGTTGCTTATTGTGTTACTATTTGTTCTGTATTTTGTCTACATTGTGTTGAAATAAGTGTACGTCCCTGCTTTCTTTGTGAAATATGAGTGGGCATCTCAGAGGAAGCCATCCTCCACCTGCATCCTGTATCCTCTAGCTCACTGATTTCCTCTCCTTAGTCTGTGTACAGTATATTCTGCTCCAGCTCTCCCTCCTCATTGTGAGTGATCAGTATTCAGCAGCCAGAGGAGCAAGTGTCACGGGTTGCCTCTGAGCTGAGCGTGGTTAAAAAGACAACATGAGTGGCTCATTTCCTTCTGACTTAATGTATGTGGACATTCTGACCATGTCACCACATTTCCAGCATGTGGAATTTGCATATAAATGTGTTTGTGTGAGTTTTCAGCACATTCATATGCCCTGTCATCGCTGCTCTGCATGTGAGTGTAAGTGTGCATTTAACATAACACTCATTCTGCTCTTCTTCCTATCTTCTTCTGCATTGATGTCTCTGCTGGAGCGTGACAGTAGACGGCAAGGGGACGTCAATGACCGGCTTCAACACAAAGTGGTCGAATTGAAACATTTAAAAATTCCAACCTACGCACCCCGAAACCAAACGACCTGATAGAGCTGAATAAAATGTGTATAGAGGACGTGTATAGAGGAAACTAGAGGACTGGTGACCGTGGTTAGCGCGGTCAGCTCACAGCACAAAGGTTCCTGGTCCGAGCCCGATGGTTTGCTGGCTCCCTTCTGTGTGAAGTTTGCATGTTCTCCCTGCGCCTGCGTGGCTTTCCTCCGGGGGCTCCGCCTTCCCACCGTCCAAAGAAATGTGTGTTAGGATAATTTGTCATTCTAAATTAGACATAGGTGTGAATGTGAGCATGAATGGTTGTCTGTCTTTCTGTGTTGGCCTTGTGATGGACTGGTGACCTGACCAGGATGAACCCCGCCTTAACCCACAGTCAGCTGGGCTCCTGCACCCCGGTGACCCTTTTCAGGATAAAGAGGGTGTAGATAATGGATGGATGGATGAATGTAGAGATGGACTTTGAGACTTCCAAATGTTATATATATATGTGTATATGTATATATATATGTATATATATATATAAATGACCTTTGGCAGTCAAATATAACTTAAGGTAGTATGTTGCATCATTTAATACAAGGAGTGAGTTGTATATATGAGCAGTGCCGCATGAAGAAATGTCTTTATTTATTTAAGATACAGAAATGTTTAGAAAGCCTACTTTTATCCTTTAGCAATGGAGCAAACATCACATCAGAGTATAATGTGTTATTCAACAATTATGACTATACTGTATTTTTTTTTTTTTTTAAACAAATTTATTTACAATGCTTCTTAATTACTTAGGAAAGAAGTGACCTTTTAATACAACTGTAAGAAAACATGATCTTAAGTAGAAGTTATATAGTGTTTTCAGAGCTAAGAGCAAAAAGGTAAAGATGCAAAAGAAGCAAACATGGAGAAACTTAACAATATAATTAAAGGCAATTCAAGAAAAATCCAAACAAAATAAGTGTGTTTTAAGTTGCTTTTTTTGAGAACCCTTAATGTCCAATATTTGTCATGTTGCAACATGTGATCACATGTATGATACGTGTTTAAAACTTCACACATTACACCATGAAAGTGTTCTAAAAGCACCCCATGGGCACAATTCATGTTTCATAATGTGCACAATCACGTGTGGCGTTAGATCACGTGATCACATGAGTTTTTGAATGTGTAATTCATGTGTTTTTTCTATAAGGGGGTGTCCACATAAAATAGAGTATAACATTTTTGAAAATAAGACTTTCTGTAAAAATTAATGTGAAAACCAAAATATCCCTCTTAAACGACAAATCCTTCTTGTTCCACATTAGTATAATTGACAGAATTAAACCCGTCGCTGTATCCTCTCCTGACGATGACTCCTCAGACTTCATCCGACCGTTTCTTTTAAGATGGCCAGTCCTTGTCTGGAGAGTAAAACCCTCTTGTTCCTCTTGACTTTGAATTAAGTTGGAGTCTCACTGATAATCAGAGGACAATCTGATTCTGTTGCTGGGCTAATACGAAACCTACAGCCATCACATTTACATTTACATTACATTACTGCATATTTATTCATAGCACAATGTCACGATGGGGCCTGAGTGGAATGACAGATGGAGCTAATGCATTTTGCTGAGAGATGGATGGAGGAGCAGAATCAATAGCATCTCCAGCCTTTTTCATTTTGTGCAATGAAAGTAGCCGCATGCAAAACGTACGGTGTCACCAGGAGACAAGACTCAAGGAGCCACTGAGAGGAATAATCATTTTCTGTTTGCCTATGATTGAATAATTGACAGATATCCTCACGTGCTGTCATGAGCCGAGCGTGAGCGATACTTACCGCATATTTGACACGTATGATCCATGTCAGTCAGATACTAAGTGTCCTGCTAGATGAGTAAAGGGCAGCAGTGGGCATGTGAGGGGTTATTGCTCAGACGGGCGTGATGTCCTCTGATGTTCCCTCACGTCACTTCGTTGGGTCATCTGGGGCGGATGTGTACAGGGTCAAGAGGGACGCAGGACGAAACTCCAGGGATCGGGGAGGAGCACCACTCCTATAAAATTCATAGGAAGTAAACAAGACAACAGGGACTAAAAAGCGACGAGTCAGATTGGTGGGCTGATGTTAATCTAATACGTTATGAGCAGAGAAAACATTTGTAATGAAGGAAGGTTTAGTTTTATCAATAAACTTCATTGTCCAAAATGACATCGAAGCGAAACCATGAACTTCACTGGAAAAATTATAAGTAACTATACATTACAAAAAAACAAACTTATTACCAATTATTTTTAAATTACCACAAGCATCAGTCAACATGTACACCAATACAGATATATCTGAGATGGGTCAATATTGGTTGATGAAGTTGGCCAAAGGATAAATCGTTCGGTCCTTTTTCAGCATTCTTACACACAACAATGTCAACTTCACAGATTTATTACGTTGGTCTTTGTAAATTTACTGTAATTTAACCGTGTAGTCGGATAGATGTTTGGAAAGTGACATGCAGACATGAAAAGGCAGATAAAGAAGCATCAGAAAGGACTTCTGCCTTTAAAAGTAAGGGTGATTTTATAAAAAAAAAAGAGAATTCTGCTCTATTGCATGACTTCATTTTTCTAATTTGCTTTCTCTCATTAGGTTATACTCTAATTAATCTGCACATTTAGACTAGTCAGCAGATCAGTTTGAAAACTTTGTTTAAAAGTCAAAAAGTTTAATATATTCTCGTTATTCACTCATAAGCCTGTACTCCATTGAAGTTCTATACGAGGACATCTGATTGAGTTGTGTACAAACTTGTGATAAACTTTTGCAATTAACTTGCCTATAGTAGGACATCCTGTATTTATACAGTATTATGTAACATGGATTTGTAACAGCAGTTGTACTTTCGCAGAGATGCTTCTCTACCGCCACAGATTGTTTTCCGTCTCACTCTAGCGTTTGTCCTTCACGGAGGAAGGATCCCCCCCCCCCCCCTCTCTCTCTCTTTAACAACCAGTAAAGCCACTCAGGCTTTTTCACTGCCTGTCAGTTTATGGTCCCCCTCTCGGCCATGTAAAGTGGCTTAGGTGACCCTGCTGCAATAGGGGTCTGTTTATCCCTTAAGAACCCCTCTGCCTATAGTCTCCTACCAGCCTTAAAGACCACACATGCACTCAGAAATACACAAGCATGCACACAGTCCTCACTCATTGGGCTGTAAGTTATGGGGACAGGCCGTGATTGGGTGAACCGAGTGCGGGAGGGCAGAGCTGTGAACGTCTTCAGCAGTAAAGATGAATTGTGTTGCAGATGCAGGTATTTCTTTTGTGGCGTTTATGGGACTGTAGGGATTGTCTGGGTTGTTTGCTAATCAGCCTCAGGGTGAAAGTTGAGGGTGTGTGTGTGTGTGTGTGTGTGTGTGTGTGTGTGTGTGTGTGTGTGTGTGTGTGTGTGTGTGTGTGTGTGTGTGTGTGTGTGTGTGTGTGTGTATTTATGGGACATGCCAACACACTTAACCCCATGTCCTACAGCTACAGTTGTCGCCTCTGTTTAGCTCCTGGTCTGTCTCATCGAGTACGTGTCTGTAAATACTTCTCCTTGTACTGTAGCCTCTAGTGGACTGACGAGTGTATTACATGCTTTGGCGTGACGCAGAGTTGTTTGTCTCTACTCTGTGCTCTTTAAGGTAGGCAATAAAATAAAATATAAATCCTCTGTCATGAATTTTGTGCCAATTCTGTGTCTGTATACCGCAGCCTATTAAATATGTCTTCAGTCTATTAAACATGCCTTTCACTGACTTCTACTCTTTAACAGACTTAGGTCCCCAAGGCCCAATTTAATTTTGCCTCCCCCACAATTTTGCTCCTCCCTCCTCCCTAAATTACCCAGAGTGCCCAGGAAGCAGACAGGTGAGACACCCTCCCTTGCTGGTGCATAGGACCGCTTACTGTTTGGCCGTATAACTCTTTCCGACTTCTTTACTGTCGTGTCATTAATTCGCCGCTAAATCAAACGCTGTCGTCTTAGAGGGTCATCTTTTTATTTTCCCAAAAAATTTACAACACCGGCTTTATCCATCAGTTCAAGCTGTTCGTTTTAAAATGTGGTTTATTGATTTCACACCTGGCACTGCTTACAGGACACCTCCACCAGAGATGGCACATGGAACGATTTTTTTTTGTTAAATTTTAATATTTTGAACTCTTCCCTCCGTGCAGGTGTTGGTAATTCAATTGGATTTGATTTCTGCCGGCTTATTTGAGCGTCTCCTAACGCATTAGGAAAATTAGCACGTAGTGGTGTAATGGAATTGGGCACTCATGTGACTGTGATCTGGAATGAGTTTGTGTCTACTGTATATTATGTGTGTGTGTATGTGTGAACTCTATAACTGTGGTTTACCGCATGCTAATTGAGCCAAAATGATTCAGTTTGAAGTTAATGTGTTTTCTCAGCATGATTTTTTTTTTCTTCTTATTTCCATACTCCATCACACATTTCTGCATCAGCTTTACCCTCACAGTTCCCCCCCCCCTTTTTTTTTTCTTGTGGGCTTTCTGTGTTTTTCCTTAATAGTCAGCCTTTCTTGGTTCTGTCGGCCGTTCCAGTAAGCACTTACACTACTTCACACTGTCATGTCCCTTTTCTATCCTCTTTTTTCCCCCTTAAGAACAAACCACCAATTTCGGAAACTTTGTTTTATCCACATTAATAAGACTTTTCTTTGGCTTGTTTGTCACCACAGAGTTTTCTCCTTTTAAGGAGATAAAAGAGGGGAGAAAATAAAGCCAAGTATTGTCTCTTTTCAAGAACCTCTCTGATGGACACAACTGTTTCTTGCATCGGGGTGATTTTCAGGTAGCATTTCTGCAAGTTTCTCATATGTCACCATGTTGCCGTTTGTAGTCTTGTCTCTAGTCTCTCTCCAAAGGAGAAGTGATGTAGAAAAAGGAAGCTCAGGCTGATAAAAAGCCGACAGAGAAGCTCCAAACGTCCATCCCCCTGCTTTCAAATTTTAACGTACGTCTTAATGCCAGAAGCTAACTGATAAAAAAAAAAAAACTCCTCTCAGACTAAGTTTGTATTCATAAAACATTCACATTCAAAGCAATTGGGACTCCAGAGGTTTTCTATTTCTCTCTCTCACTCTCTTCTACTTCTCTTATTTCCCCTTTTGTCCTCTTTCTATTACTCGTTATCCTCAGCGCTCTCCTCCAGTTTCCCTTGAAATACATGCCTTCTTTTGAGTCCTTTCCCTCTCCCTATCTCTCATTCTTCTTTCTTTCCCTGCCTTTTGTTCCACAGTGGAGGTGATCCCTTTGCTTACGGAAAATATATCCAAGATTAGTTGGGAACTAGAACAATTGTGCTACTCAGTTTTCCTCCTGATGGGCACTCTAGGAAAAATAGGCGAGGGTTGACTTTGTACCAGGACAAGGAGACCTGGATGGGCTGGTCTCAGGCCTTTGTCAATATGTTTTTCACAGAGGGAGATCAATGCTAACTCCGTCTGCCCTCTCTGCCAAAGAGGGCCTGATGGGAATCTTGATGGTCCCACATGAAAGAGGGGGAGTGCAGGAGAAAAGGAGCAGCTGCAGCCAGAGGTTAAAATGGGCTTCAAACGTTGACATTATGAATCCTTTTAGTGGCTGAAAAAAATCTCGATAGGAAATGTAACCTCGCTCACCACTTTCAACTGATGTGACCGAGGCACTGCAGAGCAATATATTCAAACATTTTGGCGTGTGCTACCTACAATTAGTTTGTAGTAAATTTAGATTCAGTAACATCTGTAACGTGACACCATAAAAGCCTCAAAAGTTTGATAAATATGTTCATTTGCTTTCTTTTTGAGTTGGATCAGATGATACCGCTCTCGTTTCCATACAGTAAATATGAAGCTCGAACCACCCAGCGATGAGCTCTGTATATTTACAGTAAGTCAGAGGTTCCCAAACTTTTCTCTCCGATTTAACGGCTGTTGTTTCAAAATTAACGAATACATTTATTAATCAACGACTGGCGAGTCCAATTCCATCGAATGACAATGATAACTTTAGCATTATGCTATGTCAGAACGACGTGACGGCACCCTACGTGGCTAAGTACAGGCAATTGTTATTTTGAAAATAATTAAATGATTGACGACACATTTTTTTACATTGTTGCAATGTATTAACTTTTATTTGTAAAATAAAACATTTTTTGGGCTTGGGCCAAAATTAATTCAGAGGTGAAGTGAACGGGTGAGGGAAAGGGGAATTTTAATTTTATAGCTGCAGAAGTGGAGGTAGATGTTTAAATGTTTTCAGTTTTGTTGAAAAGAGCTTGTGCAACCGAGGCCACATATTGACCAGGTCTGGATCAGGTCTGGATTTTTACATCTGATCAATGTCTGGTCAGTGAAAACCACCAACACCAACAGTGTGTTCGGTAGGTTTGTATTCCGCCATTGATTAGCATGGGACGGGACATGGCTGCTGCAGGAATATAACTCGCAAGAATTGAGTGTGTGTGTGTGTGTGTGTGTGTGTGTGTGTGTGTGTGTGTGTGTGTGTGTGTGTGTGTGTGTGTGTGTATGTTTGTGTGTATGTGTAAACATTTGTTTGTATGTCTATGTATTTGCTCGCACCATCTTGCTATCATCAGTTTCAAACCCATTTTAGGACCTGACTTTCAGACGTTTATGACTGTTCATATCTCCCCCACTGCTGCTCATAGTCAGCAGCAAATGCAGACCGCAGTTTATCATTTCTGTCACATACATTCACAGCATGAGACAAGGGACATGACAGAGTAAATATTTATCAGACTCTTATTTACAATCTTTGATAAACTGTGCTTCTTCTGAGCCGGCTACCTGCAGTTTTCACCGGCACACTCAGCCTGCCGAATAAATAACGCGAGTGGAGATGCAGACACCTGCCTCGAACCACCGCAGAGAAGATTAATAACAAATGCTTCCTCCTCTCCTCCATTTGCTTTCGTGCTTTTTCCAATCAGAATAGTACTTTCTGTCTTCTTCCCTTTCTTTCTTATCCGTGTCTCTTTGTCTTTAGACTCTCTCACACTCACACACACACACACACACACACACACACACACACACACACACACACACACACACACACACACACACACACACACACACACACACACACACACACACACACACACACACACTAGCATTCTCACAAACAAACACACAGATGCACAGACACTGTAGTAATAACTAAACGCCCTGGGGTGTGATCACAAAAGGGGAAGAGAGAAAGAGTGGTGTAATATCAGCCTTTCTGGGACTTATCAGCACTTTGCAGAGACAAAGACACCGGAGTAAAAAAAACATTTGAATCCCAGCACAAAGGGTCGGGCTGCGTGCGCCTGGCAAATATCACAATCAACAGTATCTGTTGATTAAAGAAGCTAGTTGTAGCTGAAAAGTGCGTCATTAAGCCCGCTATACTCTTAAACCACTGAATGGCCATACACAGTTATTGGTCCATGTTGAGCTTTAGTCTTCCTAAATCAGAACGGTTGCCCATCTGTGGTAAGTCATTCATGCAGACGCCAGATGGCGAGTTGCAAGTCTCTCCTGGCGTCTTTATATAGATATATATTACCTACCAAATGAAAATGTATTTTCCATTTTGCCTACACTGTGCCACTTTCCCAGCTCATCAGATAAACCAAAATAGAAGCAAGAGAGTGGAGATGAGATCGGAGATGAGAGGAGGAAAGATGAAAATGAAAAAAGGGGATTGAAAAGAGGCATGTAGAAAAAAATAACAATAAAGAAAATAAAAGATAAAACAACAAAGCAAAGGTAAGCATGGACAAGGCAATGGAAAACAAGCAAAAGAGCTGAAAGCAATAAAAATAGAAAAGATCAAGAGGTTGAAGCAATAATCTTGCTCAAAACAGCCAAGACGGACCTCTCGGTTCGTTTGAGTTTCTCGCTCCGTCTCTGCGGAGCTTCTGTAATGGCCACGCTCAGAAAAGCAAGGCGTAGCACTGACTCAAACTCATTTTCTCTTGCTCCCAAGACACGTTTTAGGGGGTAAAATGGTTCGGAACTCGGGCACAGAAAGCTTTTTCTGAGACACAGAACTGCTTTAACACCATGTTCCTGGTCTGTGGCAGCTGAAGAACTCAGGGGACAGACAACTTCCAAACGTGGAGTGAACTCTCTCTGCACTAGTTTAGCATGAAGACGAGGCTGATTTTAGTTGTGATTCTTTTATGGAAATATGTGTGATAATTGAAATCACATTAAGTGTGCTAAAGCCGCTTCCTTTTTGTTCAGGGAACATTTGCAATGTTCGACAAGCTTCAGCGAGGTTCTCACTCAGCCATGGCTGCATAGATCTTTTGTCAGTGTTGCTTTTGAGGGATTTGTAGCTGCTTTATACACAGGCAGACATTTCAATTTTAATACTAAGGCTTTTTTTCTGCCACATTATGCCACCATAAGTTATTTACCTGCATTCGGTTCAAGTGTTTCTACCCCCCCCCCCCCCCCCCCCCCCCCCCCCCCCCCCCCCCCCCCCCCCCCCCCCCCCCCCCCCCCCCCCCCCCCCCCCCCCCCCCCCCCCCCCCCCCCCCCCCCCCCCCCCCCCCCCCCCCCCCCCCCCCCCCCCCCCCCCCCCCCCCCCCCCCCCCCCCCCCCCCCCCCCCCCCCCCCCCCCCCCCCCCCCCCCCCCCCCCCCCCCCCCCCCCCCCCCCCCCCCCCCCCCCCCCCCCCCCCCCCCCCCCCCCCCCCCCCCCCCCCCCCCCCCTGCGGAGTGCTTCTTTGCTGTTGAGCTGCATAAACAACAGTGAGACAACTCCATGACTTCAACCCTCCGGGGAATAAGTAGGTGTAAGTAACACAGCGGGACGCTTCCAAGCTTGTTATTGAGCCCATTTGTGATGGATTCATGAGCTTTTGGTGGATCAAAACTTAAAATGAGCTTGTTTCTCTGAATTTAAATGCATTAAATCAAGAAAGTAGGTTTATCATCATTAAATCTGACGGTAAAGAAATGCAGAACATTCCTACAGATTCAACACACATTAAGTTTTGTCTTGCGATTCAGTATACGTAAAGGCACACAGAAATATTTATATACCTGCCAGGTTGAAAGTGCAAAGATCTCAAAGATGACTTGTATTTGAATGTCTTTGCGACTGCAGTCAAACTTTAGTGTGATCTAAAAATGATCTGTAGTCTTTATAAAGACCAAAGCCCACACTTTGCAAAATAAGGCCTGTGTTCCCTTTGGTTTTAAGACTTAGCCCCCTTTTTTCAGTTGAGCTTTGAAACACCTGAAAGAGAAGTTGCATATGATTGCAAACCAGCAGAAACCCCACTCTGCCAGAGGAAAGGAAAAAAATTAATAGAATTGCTTCTTTCTTGCTGACAGTAGAAGTGCCTCTCTTTGTTGTAATGCTGTGACAAAACTGCATTTTTTTTTGTGGAGTTTCTAACTTTTTCCTCTGCATATCTTGTGTTTGAGGGTTATATGTTTGTCTTTATGGCCGTTGTTTGATCTTAATTCACACACTAGTTATGTTTCTGATATATTTTGGTTTGTAATTTTACAGTACAATGCTGTCATGGTATTTGTTGAAGAAAATAACCCACTACAGTCTCATTTAGTGCCGCCTCGTTGGAAAGGGAACCTGTTAAAACCATTTGTGCTTGGGAATCCATCCCAACATGCTCATGAGGGAAATTTATGCTCTCTGTCAGTGCCAAGAATCCTGACACTGCAGACCGAACAAACTAAAGAAAACCCCATGTTCTCCAGTTTCCACTTTGGCTCAGTGTCCCTTTATGTCAGCACGTCCCTTTAAACCACCATTTATAACACTGGGCAGACATTTCATGACTGGTCTTTTATGGATTTTATGCCCGTCTTCTCTGGTCCCCTCCTCTGTGTCTGTGTTGAGGTGTGAGCTTGCGTGTGCAGCATGCTGCACCTGTTCCTGTACAAACAGAACTATATCAAGAAATGACCAGAGCACATCACCGGACTCACAGCATTTATAAGAAAGATGTTCCCCCACAACCTCTGTCACACCATCCCTCAATAGCATCCCAGAGTTTTTTGTGACTTCTGTGGTGGTGTATAGCTGTTATCTGAGGGGCCAGGAGGTGATATGATTGGTGTTTGTGAGGACTGCAGTTTTCATCGTAAGAAGGACAGACTAATCCACGTGCTCCAAAGCTGTGTTCACAGTATAATAGACTACAGGGTCACTTTTTTGCTGCCGTGTCCGCTGTTGATATTTAAAAGTTGTGATTGTTTTCCATTTGAACTGCTTCTTGCCCGTGGTTACGCGCCACATGATGGCTCCGGACACGACGCTGCATTGTATGACAGAATAGAAATGGCCAGACTCGTTAATGCATTTGGAGTGGATCAATAGCTTAGCACGCAAGTGTTTCTGTCACACAAATAACATGACATTTAGCCTGCAGCTGTGGAGTGCTTCAAATGTCTGCGTTAGCTTTTGGCCATTTCTGTACAGATATGATAATGTCAGATGTGGAAAATGTTATTTTCTTCCCTTCAGGTTTGTGTTAAAAAAAAAATAGATTAAAAGAACATGCTGCAGATCTAAGTGACCAGCTGTCGCCTGGAGGCTTTTACAAACAGGTGTAATGCTTTTACATCAGACCAAAGATACCACTGGCAGTCGTGGCAATGTGTACTGCTTTCGTTCAGCTTCAATCGATTACTTATGCTGGATTTTGGATTTTCCATATCAGATATTTTGAGATATTATCTGTTTGTGTTTAAAAAAAAAAAAATACTATCAACTGATGTATTGTTATAAAATTTTCAGGCCGTAGTCTTAATCCCATTTACAAAGCTCGAGATGGTCATTGTGTCTATGACTGGAGGAAATGGCCATCAATTAGATAAAAGCCTTGTCTATTTCAATCGCAGAACAAATAATGTTGGGTTTTGATAGCCGGTTTCATTTTGGATCTGGTTCCCGCTCTTAACACACCTATAATCTCTCCTCATTATTTTGTAATTAGCAAAGAACAATGTCGAAAACATGCAGATAACATTGGCGACTTCTCATTAATAGCCGGCACAGACTGTTGCTGTCTGCGGCTAAAATGACCAACATCACAGGCGTTGGATTAAAACAGCTGTCCCTAATTAATGTTAATTGTGTAACCACTCCACTGAGACTTTACTGTGTTGGTTCATTTGCTCCCTCTGAGTGAAAAGACACATCACTCTTTAACGTCACACTATAGTGAACGGTGTGTTTGTACTTTAACAGAGTAGCGACACTTCCCTAAACATGTTAGACATGTGACAGTATGTTAAATACAGGAGAGTCCCAGTCAAACTTTAAATTTCTGTGTGACAAGAATTGGGTTCAATCAAGGCAACATTTCATATATTCTGATGCTCATGTCATTCTCAGATTGTATCTAGAGGTTATTTATATTGATTAATTTACCACTAAAAACTAATATTCACCAAACTAAATCAGATTTTTTTTTGAGCAGCAGTTATTTTTTAACTTTGTAGTTACTTGGAAATGATGAAAGCTAAGTTTGATGAGATTCAAGAGGGGATTTGAAAGGATTTTGATTTGATACTGGATTGGGATTAGATAAAATGCTTAAATGATGACCCCCAAACCCTAAGAACAAATTTAAGATGCGGGCAGTGATTCAGAGCTCTGGAACCAGGCTAGATCATTTTTTGGGATGAAATCATTTCATTTGAAATGCTTATCGTCATTAGCAATGCAAAGCACAGATACTGCTTGCGCAGTATGCATGTCAAACTCATCATTTATTGTGCAATTCTTCTGTAAGTAAAGACCTATATTACAAATGCAGTTTTGCAACAGTTGCAGCTCTCTGATTTTGACCTTAATCTCCAATAACACACTCACTGAATTATGATGTTTCTATATTCTGATGTCAGCAGGCCAGATGTCACTGTGTGCTGCTCAGATTTTCCAAAGAGAACTTTTGATGTGTTAATATAGTCATGATCCGCTCAAAAGCTTAGGCTCCCATTGTTTTTAATTGAAGATGATATTTTGGGGATTTACTGGATGTGGGTGTAGGCAGCGAGATGCTCTGCTGTGTGTGAATCTGGCAGAGGATAAGGAAGTGGAGAGTTTATTGTCTGAGCATTGAAATGGGCTCTTTTCTGAGTTGGGATTTCATTAAAGTGAGAGAATAGGGCTGTCAAACAGTTCAGGCAAGGTGACTGATGTCTCCCCGCCACCTCAAAGGCAAAGAAACAGAATATATAACTTTCCTCAACCTGTGTTCATAGCACAGCAAAAATGCTCCTTGCATTTTAAATTGCTGGTGTCTGAAAGTGATAATAAATTAAAGAACAGTTCCTCGAAGAGGTTATTCTGCTTATCTGTACATGTGGCGTCTGCAGGCCGAGTTATTAAATTAGAATTTAGGAGGTCTGTTGGTTTCCTGTCCTGCTAATGGAAGGCAAAGCTCTGCAATTTCATCCATTTTATTAAGTGCTTCTTTCATGATTTATGATTTGTTTAAGGACAGTGAGGCTTTGTGGCTGTTTCGGTTTAGAAAACCAGTAGTACACAGTTTTATTTGAAAAAAAATAACAGCAATATATTATCTAATTTCTCATTAATTTTATTTTATAGGCCTGCATCAAAGTAATCATATTAAGCTACAATGGAAAGTTTTTGTATGCAAATTCACTCTTATCAGCAGAAATGTAATAAATGAATTGGTTTCATAGCTCTTTTCTTAGGAAATGACATATTGAAGCCAAAACATGCCAGACTAATTTCACCACTGACAACATTTGGTCTCCAAATTATATTTTCTACTCCTGAGAAGTCACAGTTCAGTTGAATATAAAATAAAATAAAAAATATATACTCGTTACATCTTTGAGTTCAAAGGCCTTCCTCTGTGTTTGAAGAATCATATGGTGAAAAGAAGGTGTTTCAAAGCTGTCAACCCATATAACAAGGGATCAGTAGGATTTAAAACATGGTATGAGGATATGCCAACGTGATAAGTGAATGTGCTTGTGAATGTTTCTTTCAGTTTGTTAGCAAGACACAGGATTTTCACACACGCGACACATGCTTTACTTTACGAGTAAATTGGTCCCACTCCTGTCAGCTAGTGCGAACAGTGGCAATTAAAAGTTAAAGGCATGCTGCTCAAAGTTTGCTGTAAGAGTGGGGAGGAAGATTCTGTGCTTTCTGGATCAGCGTCGACAAGAAAAGTTCCTCCATGTTTACTGTAAACTAAGAAAAAGTTGAGTTTAGAACTTAAAAATTCTTAAAATAATATCATGATAAGACTCTTGAGGGCAAGAATGTGCAAATCCATCAAGAAATCTGTGATTGATTAAAAACTCAACGACCAAATCGATGTATCAGCCAATCGTTGCCACCCTATTGGCAAAGACAATAATATGCGTTTGCTAAAAAGAATTGAAGAAAACTCAAATATTTCAGAGTGAATTTCAAATACTAGTTTCGCTTGAAATACCCATCCCTAATAGCAACCCACCCATTGGTTTGTAAACTGCCATTGTGAAGCCTGGAGTCTGGCAATGATAATTAGACGAGCTGGGGAGGTGCGAGAGGCAGATCTGATTAAGAAAGCAAGGAAGCTGTGCCTGACCTTCTGCCCACCACATATCACTCAAACCAGGCATGTCCCCAAACATACCTCAATTTGAGGCCTAATATCTCATCTATTATGGAATTATTTTCAGAAGGTCCGCCAGAACACTGAACAGAAAGAGTGAATTTAGCTAATTACTCAATAATTAATTATGGAGAAAATTAATTGACTTTGTAAAATGTATCTAATTGATTCTGTGAGAGTAGTTGACGCCCTTTGAATGGGAGTCTGTTGGAGCCAGCCCCTATTGGCTCTGAGTAGTATTGCGCATTAAGGGGACTTCCGAGGTTATTGCTCTTTGTCTGCAGCCAAAGCTGTCTGAGCGTGTTTCCGTGATCTAATACATCAGTGCTGCAAAATATGATGGTCAACTCACCTCAGGAAAACATTCAGTAATGCACCACCAATCACCAATGGTAATTATTTTCAAGTGGATAGTGTGATTTTTGGTTGCTCACGGAAGTAGATTGTACCTCAGTCTAACACACTGTGCACCCTGACAGACTATTGAGTAAAATGATATTAGTTTTTCCAATCAGGTCTGAAAGTAATCTGAAAATGACACCACAGTCGACACAAGAATAAAACATGTAAAAAAAAGGCCTTCAGTCTCACTTCATCAGAAATGAACTTCCTTTGTAAAACATCCATGTCTCCTCATTTTACCTTGATGAGTCTATTAATTGTGCTCCCTTTTTCATCATCCCTGGTGGATTTGAGGGAGACCTGATCTACTTGCACGTCTTCCTCTTAAAATAAGTCTGCTAAAACTCTTCCTCTAATTCAGAGGTCTTCAACAGAGGGTCTGCGACTCCTAGGGGTTCTGCGGAGGCACTGCAGGGGGTCGTGAAATTTTTGGTTGATCAGACAATTTTTCATATTTTTTTTATATCCTCCCCCCCAATTTTTTTCCCACGAATTTAAGTGTCTTTAAATACACATTAACATGAATCCAACATATTGTAATGAATGGATAAATGGAGGCAGAAGATGTTATCTTTCAGTCAGAAATGCACACATTCAGTGACACAAAGGAGTTCTCTCAAGCTGGACACTGGTTCACTCACAGCGCGAGACTAGCCTGGACCTGTCTCTCCAAGCCTCCTGCACTCCTCCAGTTTAATATAAAACACAATTTTATACCATATATATAGTAGGGGGTCCCTGCTCCATCTTTCTTTCAGTTTGGGGGTCCTTGGCCTGAAAAACGTTGAAGACCCTTGCTCTTGTTGCCAGTGAGAAAAATAAAAATTAAGCTTGCATTGTTTGAAGTTTTCCACAAGAGGCAATTTAGATTATTTTCCTGATAATTATGCAAACTCACCATCATGATTCCCCACAAAACACAGTGTTGTTCCCTATATTCCCAGACTGCCCACTCAAATTGGCAATGTCTCGCAGATAATTTACTTCCTTCTTGTCTGTATATCCGTCTTTTACGATCCCTTTCTCCTGCTCCTCTATCTGCTACCTCACTCCCTCTGATGATACTGTAAAAGCTCTGTAATGGTTTGTATTTACTTTCACCAACCCATCATTTTCTGCACCACCCCTGCAATTTCATTACTAGCTCTTTTTTCTGAGAGAGCTGTTGTCAGCAACAGCAGTCAGAGTGCAGAGTAGTCAGTTAGGGGTTTCTGAATAATTTTGGGTGATGTTATACTACTTGTGAAAGTTCCCTCTAACTCCACGAAGTTTGGAACCCACTCCTTCAACTTCTATAAACTTTTCCGTCAAGGTCTATTGATTGGGCCGGCTCAGTGATCCATGCAAACAGAAGGGAAGGAAATCTGTTTGACTGAGGTCTGGAGAACTCCTGTGCAGACGAACATTACTTTGGAAAGGAAGCTTGGAGTTTGACCTGCTCAGTTAAAACAAGTGTTAATCCAGTGTTTCCGCCGAGTTGTCACTCTAAACAAGTGACTGCTGTTGAAACTCTGAGTATGCAGGCGTTTACTTCATAGTATAGGGACATTTTTATATCAAAATTGTGCAACAATTTAGCATGTTTTCTTCCCCTCAATTTATTTTCCTGAAAACATTGTGTAGGACTTAAAAAAAAAAAAAAAAAAAAAAAAAAAAAATTCTGTTTGAGCGTCCGCCTGTGTTCATGAAGTAAAGTCAATTTAGGAAGCCGGACTCACAACTACTGTTTGCTTCAACCTACAATTCATCTATAATGAAACACATATTGACGTACTATCAATTTATAAAAGTAATGTTTCTCTGCACAGGAGTTCTCCAGACCTATATATATGTGTGTGTGTGTGTGTGTGTGTGTGTGTGTGTGTGTGTGTGTGTGTGTGTGTGTGTGTGTGTGTGTGTGTGTGTGTGTGTGTATATATATATATACTCCTGTGCAGACAAACATTACTTTTGTATACAGTTTGTACATCCAGCAGACAAAGAATACTATAATTCATCTGAAGTCGTGCAGCTGGCCTACTAATTTAAGTCTATTATTCCGTCTCCTGTGAGCTCTGTTTCTGGTCTCCACTAACTCCTGTGGGATATTTCTTGGTATTCCTAAATGGGAACCCGTGTAGAGGTTAATTTTCTGTAGGCGTGATGGTCATTAGACTCTGCGTTAGGAAAAATCCTGTTCTTCAATGCTCATAAGTATAAGTAGTGTCAGTGGTTGAAGAGAGATATGTTTTTGACCTCACTTGCTCGATTGACAGGAATCTCAGCCAATCGTGTGCAGCCTTGGTGGTTTTGTTACTCGTTTATCAGACCTCCACCTTCAACCAGTTAGCCCAGACTTTGCCCAGTTTTACACTGTGGTGCGTCAGTGAGTGACTGATTGCCAAACATTTCCTCAGAAACATGTTGGAGATTTTGCTTTGTTTTTGGTTTATCTGCCTGTCCATACATTCGTCTCGTTCTTGTGAATGTGATATCTCAGGAATGCCTTGAAAGTCATTTGTTAAAATTTGGCACAAACATTCAAAAAGATTCAAGGATGAACTGATTAGATCTTAGTAGTCAAAACTCAGAGATTACTGTGGCTCAAAATGTTTCGCCATAATTCAGAGAATCCACATGCTGAACATGAAATAGACTTCACACAAATTCCTTATACTATTATATGATGAAGTGATGAAATTTTATATGCAAAAGGTCAAAGGTACATCAGAATATTCTGCAAAACACTTTCCTGCCCACTATTCAACACCATGACACAGAAACAGAAGGCGAGCTTGTGACCATATTTTACATTTGGTCAGATTAGTGACAGTATTCTTGGCTGTCGACCTCGACACTGTGTTGACTGTAGAGATCTTGTATCAAGTTGAAGAATATGTTCCAGAATATGTTTCTTAGCAGGATAAAATTTTATTATTCTACCCACGTGCTCATTTCCCAGTTTTATGACCTTTATGACCACTGGTGGACAGATACTTTTGCACAAGTGTTGCCTGTATCCCTTGCGACTGCTAAAGCCATGTCCATAGAGGCGTAGTCAACTCAGCCATATTTGGGTCTGTTCTCAACTGTATTGTCGTATCTCTCGTTCTCCTCATTACTCGTCATCAGCGGCCTCTATTGGGGCCATTTAGGCATGTTAATACTCCAGGTTTACCTCTCCAACAACTCAAGCCCCGAGTGCAGACATTTTAATAGGCTCCTTGTGGCAATTCGCTTTCTTTTGGCATGAATCTTTCATGCCGCAGTGAAACTCTCAGACCACCAGTGGGAGATGCTCAGGAGGCAACTTGGCGCAGGCCACACATCTCTCATAATGATCTGTTGTGGAGAGAGCGCTCGCCAGAGAAAGAAGGATACAAGCGAATGCACACTTTATGTAGAAATACTGTGAATTTAACATTTATTTAAATTGAATTAAACTAAAAGTTCTACATGTGTTTAACAATATTGTGGGATATTAAAAAAAATCAATGTCAGTAGTTGACTTGAAAAAGGTGTTTCAGAAAATCACATTGGACAGACACCAGAGAGACAAAGAGAGAGAGACTAATTCTCTGGTTATTATCTATTAAAACACATTTTAAGCTTACAGCTTAGATCCAGGTGTCCTGATCAGTTGAGGCAGTAATTTTCTTTTTTTCCTCTCAATTTTTCTTGCAGCTGACTGTGTATGCACATTCTGAGTTTAACAAGGCTTGCTGACTCAATTATTGTTAATTACAAACACTATGTAGACAATTTCTAATCGGAAAGCTCTTAGGTTTTGGTGTGTAGTTACTTTCCATATTTTGTAGCTTCTGTGAAAAGTTTTCCAAATGACTGTGGTTTGTGGAACAACGTAAGAGCTTTATTTCAAGACAATAACTTTGCTGCATCTTTTCTGCTCTACTTACTGTATTATTCAGTAATTAAAAGAAATATGTGTGTGGTTGGGTGATGTTGATCCCAGACATTCATTAATTCCATGCATGAATGATCTGCAGCTCAGTGCTGCCTGATTGTCCAGCTCTCTGACTCTTGTTTTGGGGCTTGCTTTGTAATTGACCACAGTGTTGTGCTGACTCAGGATGGCCTCACTCACCTTGAGAGACCTACAAGGCTCTGTCGCCGCTCACCATGAATGTGGTTTTAATAGGTAGGAAATGGCTGTGCTCCAAGAAGGTTTCATACTGGAGGAAGGAGGAAGTGTGAGATGGGAGGATGTGCAAGTTGAGGTGGGAAGCTACGGGGGAAGCGAAGGCGGGGGAAAGCTGATTCTGTGTTTTCTCTGCCAAAGTTCCCATTGGTTTCAGGTGATGACACAGCACCTCGTTAACGCAGCAGTGACTCGGGCCTGACATGCCAGGGCGCTGGGGTGATTTATTATCTGTGATCCAACCGAAAGCTTTCTCAGATTAAAGGGATACCTCGCCAGTGGAACCAAATATAACAACTGCATTACAAAACGTCCAGGTTGGGATGGTGTTAAGAGCACTTTGAGGGATGCTTGATGCATATTTATAAGATAAGACTCTTGTCCATGAAATAATCTGAGTTGTTTTATCGAAGAAAGAGATAATGTGGTATGCCCGGTTTAAACTGAGTGTTGTCATATTTTTCAGAGGGAGAGATGGCGTACAGTTCTGCAGGGAGGTTGGGATTTAACATGAAACATTGTGGAAAGATACATTGAGCTCGCACAACGCAAACACAAGAAACAATGCATCCCCTCTATTGGCCTTTCACTAACTAGACAAAGCGTTGGCTCATTTATTATAGTAAATATCATAATACTAGTTGTATCCAAGGGTCCTCTGATATTCCTTCCCTTGCATGTTTTTCCCTCGACTTTTGTTCTGGTTTGCCGCTAACTCCCATGTGTTACACTTAGTGTAATTCTTTTTTGCTAGATTCGTGCTGTTCTGTCTTATGTTGTTTGCAGTCATTTGGTTAGATATGTCATCTTAATTTACTTTATCTGCCAAGTAAATACATCTCAATAAAAATGTAGCCACGGAAGTGTCTCTGCTTGAGAATAAAAGGAGGATCAGATTGACTGACTGAAAAAGTGGTGATGGCAAATAGTTTCATTCAACCCCGCCATCAGATGTAATGTGGTAGGTTGTGAAGTTGGGACTGTAGTATGATTAAGTGTTTATTGACTACCTGCCATGGGGTATTTGAGCTGATAGCAAACCTCAACATCTAATATTGTGATTGTCTTGTCTTTTTGGGGTTTTTCCAAATGTGTACCATACGTTTTAACTGTTTAACTGTTATCTGTTGCTCTAGAATAGATCATAAACCATTCTGGAGCTGTGATTCATCAAATACTTTTAATCTGATTTTATCTGCACTCTGAGCCAATGCGTCAGCCGATACCACAAATTTGTACATTTTTGACAGTGACTGTCCCAGTGTGAATCATACTCATCATAACCTTGGAAATATAAAATATATTGCCATGATGTTTTGCCACTGGGTACTGAGGCTCTTTTTAAGCCCGTGAAACACAAGAAAACCAAGAAGTATTTTCTGAAGGCTTCTTTATTTTTGTATCTATTCTAGTACCTTTTCTCTCTCTCACACAAAAAGCTAAAGTTTTTTCCCCCCTGTAAAACAAATCACATCTAAAGCTATTTGCAAGAGAGACTCTTGATTTATTTATTACCCTACAGTTTTTCCTAAAGAACAGGTGCATCAATAAGAGCACTGCAGCTCAATTAGCGAGTTGAAGCTCAGTTCTTGTCATCTGTCACAGTGGAAGTAAAATGTTGGGTTGCTTCATGTTGAGAATGTGTGAGCTTAAAGATTTTCTGTCAACACATACAGACAGTCCCACAATCCAGACTATATGATATCTGTAACCTCCTCTGTACAAGTTTTAAGGACTTATGAGGCCTTTCACTTCATGATTTTACAATTTGTGTAAAATTCACAACATATACAATATGTATTGCACATCTTTTATCTGATACATATATTTTTAGTGTATTTTCTTGTTATAACTGTAATGAGTTCTTCACCCACACGGCTACAGAAAGTGGCAACATCAGGGGAGATGAAGATTGTTGCTGTGCTTTAAACAGAACATCTGCTCTAATTAGTTGTCCAGAATAAGCTACAAACTGACTGTTCAGCCCACCAGTTCGTATCTGTATATCTTCCTCTCCTGGGTCACATGGGGGGGCCACTGAGTCCAAACCCAGCTGGCAGTACTATGTTCACAATGAATCAGTGAAGTGACCTTCAGGGGTACTGCAGCCCACTTGAGCTCACACTCTTAATTAATAATAGTTAGTATTTCTTTTCTGTATAAGATATTTTCCTCTACTTTAAAAAGTAACTGGGGCAGATTCTGAAAAACAATTACAACTCTTCTGAAGTCTAATTTCAACTAAAATCAGATGTTGTTACCATAGACTGTATATGAAAGTGGACGTGGCTTCTGGGTCTGAAAAGTGAGGTCAATGCAACTGCTATTAAATGCATTATCACCAAGGGCCACTAGGGGTTGGCTCCTAAAAGGCTCTGGCTCCATAGACTCCCATTCAATTTCTCCCATGAAATACAAAGTCAGTCAAATAATTTCCATAAATTATAATGGTCTCATTCACTAAAGTCACTCCTTCTTATTAGTTTTATGTCCATGTTTTGGGGGCATGTCTGTTTGATTGACAAGCCTGTGGTGCTGTCAGGTTCCTGCTAAATGTGGGCACACGTAATGTCCTCGGGTTCCCAATCAGATCAAGTCAAATCCACCAGAGTGGAAGCAGCAGATGAACACCATTAAATCTACAGTTCCTTGAGTCATGAGGGGAAAACCACAGAGCTCTTTGGGAATAACCTCCTGGGAACCCCCCTCTGTCTGGTTATGGCTCTAATTTAATTTTGTTTGCAGTTACGGTGGATCGCCGTTGGTGAGATTATTAAAATATTAGCTCAGCCCTACCATTCAGAAGACTTATCACTTCATCTAAACTCCAGATTCAACCTACCCTTCTGGCACCATCTCGTTACTCAATCTTTTGCTCTGTTACAGTGCCTTTGGTTTAGAAGTTACTTGTTATCTCCTTTTTTTACATCATTGCCTCGGAGAAACCTACGTTCAGAATTTCTCGACTGTGTGCCAGATGGTTCTTTTACTCTGCGTCATCCTTTTGAAGCTGTTTAACATAAACCTGGTTGGGTGAGTCTAATTTTTGCAGTGACGGATAAAAATGGGCTTTAAAAGCCCTTCTAGTGGCTGCCGGTTACTGTATGTCCAAATTTACCTGAGTGTTTTGAACTCACAAAAAGTGACCAACTAGCTGCCACCTTCAGATCCTCAACCTTTTGCTAACAACAGCTCATTGAAATCCCTTTTTCCCACTTATTCTTTATGACTTGTCCCACATGACTCACAGATTTACATACCATATCAGGAGCCTCTCAGACATTGGCAGGCTGTGATTATGCACTTTTGAGAGTTTCTGTTTGTGCAAATTGATGGTCATGTAGGCAGCAGATGTGGATCCAACAGACTCAGAAACACAAAGAATGGTTGATTATAACCCTGAGTTTTGAAACACCTTGTCCTCGGAGTGTACAAAAAGACAGATCTACACATTCAACAAAACTCAGTCAATTGATATAACATACCTTTTCTCTCGCTTTATGAATAATCCTGCAGTGATTCTACAGATTCTACTACTGAGAGAGTCCAGTGCTTTCCTGTAGGATGAAGTTGTAGCATCAGAGGTAGAGCACGAGTGCATGTGAAAGTGTCTTTTGTTCATCCGAAAAAAAGGTTTTGTGTGGTTTTGTTCTATGTACCTGCCAGCTCCAGAATGGCTCTCGAGGGCTGAGTACATACTGTGTAGTACATTTGTGCACTGTAATGAGCAGGGGAAATGTCTGTCCAGCTAAAATATAAGGCGTCTCAAGATATAGGGAAATAAACTTTCAACGAACATAATAAGAGAATAATCTTTACAACAATTATTGATATTTATTGGATGAAATATATCAATGAGATTTGACTGATTGAGTTTTTTTGTTTGACTCATCACCACTGACCCTTTACATCCACTTACATCCAGCTGTTTGCCAGCTGCTGGCTGGCTGTCACTCATTCCTCCACTTTTTCATTTTCAACTGTCCTTTTTTGCAGAATAAACTTCTATCACTTCACACATCAGTGATCTCCCAATGGTTATGCTACAACATTTACTTCAGGAATATTAGCTTTCGCATAATTTGAAATAATTTTTTTATGGGAAAAATATTCAGTAACATCTGCTGTTGGTTTTACTGTAACTCTTAGTTAAAAAAAATGTGCTGGTACATTATTTTGAGAAACTTTTATGGGCAAAAATAAGCTATTGAGTAACTACAGTTGTTTTCAGTGTGCTTGTCAGCAAAAACACTTCACATATTGATGGTCTCTCGTAGGTTTTCCAAACTCAATATTGTAGTATAACCAACAGGAGATCACTCGTGTGAAGTAAGTTTGGTCACACTAAACTGAATAAGACTGAAGTTCTTGGATATTTTTGTAGGATCTCTTTCCATTGTTGCACTTTTTTCTTCTTCTTTTTCTTCTTCCAGCCAGCTGTGCGCAGACACTACTGTTATTTCTTCATCTCTAAAGGCGACTTGTTTTGATTGAAATTTGTTTGTAGCTGGTTGTCTAGCTTCCTGCAGTTGCAATGAAGTGTTGTTTGTGTTTTAGCAGCGTTTAGTTAATGAGTTATTGATTCAGGAAGTTTGAATCTGCCAATACAGATGCTGAGTTTCCTTTCCTTTTAAATTAATGAGTTTGTGGTAACGTTGCTATGCGACACTCATGAACAGTTGCAAGACTGTTTTCGCTTCGGTGAATGATAATCCTGAAAACGTGATCTCCTTTGCTGCTTCATTGTTGACATTTTGCCCGTTTTTTCATTATCAGTTCAGGATAAAGTTGTGTGAATTGACCTGGATATGAACAATCTGTAGCACGAAATGATAATGCTTCTAATGAGATGCTGTGTATCCGTGCTGTTAAATGCATGTAGGGAAAACACTGGAGTCTGTAGCACTTGAAGAAACAAAATATTTTTGTGGTTTTGTGACCTTAGAAATAAACTTTCACATCAAGATGCAAGTCAAGATTTTGAAGGATTTAGCCCCAAATGACACATTTAGTTTTGACACAGCACATGTTGAAGGTCATGTTTCCCGCTTTTACTTTTCTAGTTTTTCACCTGAAGTGTCCTTTCATTGCTTTGAACAATACAAAACCAGTTTGGGTTTAATGCTGCCATGAATTGAGAGGAGCATCAGTGAGATAACTGCTCCTCCTGTGGTGTCACATCCTCAGGGAGTTTTCCAAGCTACACTAGAAACATGGTAAATACTGAATCCAGACGTCCAAGTGTTTTTAAACACAAAAAGTATTTCAGTAAAAATTCAGGCACTGCATTTTTGTGAAGGGGAAATTCATATTCTCACTTCTCTTCCTCCATAAAATATTTTTCAGTTGACGTCGTGCAACATCTTTTATGATCTTGTGGATGTTGTGTGACGATCGTCGAGAGCATGGTCAGCAGCGTGCGGCCTCTGACCTGTGGTAGTGGTATTGGCACGTTGTATCCCTGATTAATTTCAATCACTGGCTCTGTGTTCAGTTATTGATCTCCTCTGCCCAACAACCAGCCAATTAGATTAACCAAAGAACGGTCAGACTACTGTCAGATCATGTCTGTCTGCTTTGTGTGCCCCTGGAAACTAATCATTCATCCGCTTGCTCTCTTGGAGAAGCAGCGACGAGGGTGGTGTGCTCGGCAGCGACTGCAGCTATCGATTGGCACCGCGTGTGTTTGTGTGTTGTGACGATGGGCTCTTACATCAACACTCCCTACGGCTGTGTGACCTCAGTACTCCCCCATTTTGACCTTCCGCAGCGCACAACGGCAGAGACATGAAACGCAATGGCAGATATCTGTTTCCCTCCGGTGGAAAGAAACAGCTTCAGTGTGTCACAGCAGGAGGCCGAGCCAAATATTTTTGTGGAGAGTGAGTTTGATTGTGTTGACATTTTGGCATGAAAACAAAGCTTTTATGTGTAGCACGACCGTGGAAATCATTTTGTTGACAGCTTTTTGTAACAATCCAGAGCTGCAGCTAATGATTATTTTAACCCAATAATCGGCTGCTTTTTTTTTTTTTTTTTTTTTTTTTTTTTTAAGGGGTTTTGATTAATTGTCAACAGTTTCACAGAAACCAGTTCGACATCTTAAAAATGCTTGTTTCATCCGACCAACATGGTTTAAACCAAAAATAATTTACATTTACAATCATGTAAAACAAGGAAAAGCAGAACATTTTCACATTTTAGGGGCTAAAACCAAGAATTGTTCAGCATTATGCCTTGAAGACCAGCAGTTATTAAAGGCTCTAATATTTAATCTTCTTAAAATGTCCATGAGCTGTTTTTTATGTGCCAGAAGACATACTGTATTTGGGAAAAAGCTGTTAATGCCATGGCTAAGTGTTTCAGTTTTGGAAAGTCTGACCGTCTCAAAAACAGAGATTCAACCGCTAGAGTTTAATACATCACATACTGAAGGAGCCAATCCTGTCAGCTGGCAGGGTAGGTCTTTTAATATTATCGAGGGGTGGGTTGAGAAAGAGGCGGTGACTATTTTAGATCCACTAAGTGCAAGGAAAGGTGTCGAGTTACATCTAAACCACTTTAAGTCAATAAGGAGTTTTTGGGGAATTGGAAAATACTTCTAAGTATTAAAGTCTAATAACCAGGGATGCCTTTATAGATGTTTAATCAACGTGAGGAGAAGGACTGTAATTGACTGTCAAACATTTTTAATTTTCTTTTTGTTCAACTAAGTAATGACTCAAATTCATTTTCTAATAATTTCAGCTGTGTTACAGTATAATTTTAATTTAACAATAGAAAATTAGAAATCATGTTTTGTTATTAGCAGTTAGAGCTGAAATAATCAGTCTTTTTTTATTGACTGATTGACAGCAGTTCTAATACAATTATATAAAATCACAGCCATGAAAAAGGCATTAGTTGGCTTAAGGGTGTTAAATTTAACTGCTTTTACCATTTTTTTTATTTGGATGAAGCAAAACATCTTGAGATGCCACTTTGGGCACTGGACATTTATATTTGACATTTCATAAATTGGGAAATTTGGATGGTGAAAATCAACATTAGTTGCAATAAATCCTCCATTTTATAGTCAAACCATTGCTGATTAATGATGCCTTTTTACTTTTTCAATGCCTACAGTCAAGCAATTTTAGCATACCATCTGCCTGTTTCCCACTTTCCCCAACATTTATTTGATGATGTGCGTAGTCGTGCTTCCCTCGCAGGTTCATCTGATAATTCTTTTGCAAAGACGCTATGGCATACCGTCTGTAACATCCTTCAAAAGAAACAGAGGTTCACTGAGTTCTAACGTTTACCAAATCCCACCATTTTTACAAACACTTTTTTTCCTATTACTTTTGTTCTTTGGCTTTTAAGGTCGTCAGAGGAAGCGAGACAGGCTGGCATTATAAAAGATGGAGTAAATTTCAAATAAAACTTGAGATATTTGCCAGTTTTCACTCTGAGGCAGAGTGTTGTGTCGGGACACGGTGAGACTGGCTCTGGCTATTTTTGTTCTTTCAACACTTTGTGAAGAAACTGATTACCTTTGTGAACATATTTCCACCACAAGATTCATTGCTTCTATTTGCCTAAATCATATTGTATGCTTGTTCGTTAGGTTCTGGGAGATTGCTGTTGCGCTCATTGTCGGTATTTATTCGTAGAATTGTAAAAAGCCCAGTTTAAAAAGCTGCTTTGTTTGATTTGATGTCAGTCTAGATAAAGAAAAATAGCTATCAGTTTCCAAATGCAGACTGTGTTGTTTCTGCTTGTCTGTGAATGGTTTTCGGTACATAGTGATTTCATATGTTGTGCTGCATGAATGCCAAATCACTAATTAAACTGGTACTGTGTCTCCAAAATATTTAAAGGCCTGAAAGTTTATCTGTAATCAAATCGTAGCCCTCTGACCTGTAGCTGCAGTGTTTTCGTAACGTTAACATTTATTTGAACAATGTGGTTGTTTTGTTTTTTGTGTGAGAATCAGCTGGAGCTCTGTATTCTTGGATGTGTATATAATGAGCTTTTTAGGGTGAGAGGATTTTCAGCTGGAGGCTTTGTCGGAGGTAAACGGATTCATGTTGTCTATTTTCCACAGGCTTACATGAGCCCACCTCTAGAGGCTAAGGAGTCTCACATCGTATCGATAATAGAGATGAAAAAACCCCAAATAAAATCCTGCCCCAACTGTCCATCTTCATGACAGATAAAGGCCGCCCACTTTCTTTATGTTTGTTGTATTGTGTTGAGCAATTGAATTTAATGAACATGACATTGTTGAAAGCACTTGAGTCGAGTATACTTTGAGCTGGAATTAGTTTTCAGTGTATTGTCAAGCATTTTTCATTGTATAAATGTGCATGCATCATGGCATCTCTTCAATGATGATATGGAGAAAACATCCCCTCACACTGCGTATATGACAGCTGCTCTTCTGTTATAAATGAGATGGTGGGGGATGTAGGGACTTAGAGTCAATTTATTGTAATTGTACAGCAGATCAAATTCACTTTAACACAAACACATCCTTTATTTTTAGTCCCAGTAGTGGCATTACTCTAGTGTTTATTTTTCAATGTGCACAACTTTGGTTCAGACGTAAATGTGCCAACAAATAACGGATGATTGCTGAGAAATTTTGTACAGACATTCATGGTCCCCAGAGAGGAAATGTTAATAAACTTATTGTTCTTGTCAGTTTTTCTTGAGTTGCAATGAGGATAAAGTTTTTTATGTGTTGATTTCACTACTTATACAAGCAAGAAAACCAAAATTTTGGTTGAAAAAAAAAAAAAGGCCAAATAAGACCAAATACTTGACCTTGTTCAAACTACTGGGATCAGTGTTAGGGTTAGGCTTGTACGTGACTCACTAGTAAATCTGTAGAGCTGGTGTATACAGAGGTATGATTCCTTTGCCTGACATAAACACAGGTAACCAATGGAGAAAGCAAGGTGTGGAAGTGTTATGTGAAAGTGATTTGTAAATTAGAATACTGTCAGGTTTTTGTCTTTGAGCAGATTATTAATGAGCCAAACTATGCTGCTTCCTCACTAATGTCGCTGGAGGAAAACTGGATTCATTAAATTATGTTTACAGCAAAAGATGAAAATGAATATATTAACAAACTTCACCTTATGCTTCTCAGCTAAACTCTGTGTCACCGAAGGCAGAGAGGCTTTTTCTTTTTAATCCGTCTGGGGAAGTTTACTTGCGCTGTGCATATATAGATAAAATGTTTCAGTGAAATTAAACAAGACTTTCTTCTCAAACATGTGTTTTTATCTTGTAAAGTTGCTTTTCATCAACCGACACCAGTCAATCTCTAATTTGAAGGACTGGCTGCAGGGGAAATGTCAGCCATATGGTTTAGCAGTGTGGTTTATGTGTTGTAATTGCATGCTTGTCCTTAATACAGTCCTGATCAATATTTATCATTGCCTTTGCCTTGAGCTATACCAATTTAATTACGGTTGGCTTTGGAGATGTGTTGCTTTGCAATCAGTCCACTGACCAGTATGTCTGCTCTTTGTTTATTTTGCAGATGATGAAGTTTTCCTGGGACAACTACAAGCTCTTCGCCTGGGGCAAGAATGAGCTCCGGCCTTTGACGAGGAACGGCCATATTGGCAACATGTTTGGTGAGTGTCGGCATTTCACTGGAGGCTCAAAAGGCCAGAAAGGTCATCCAGTGTTTGTTTTTTTTAAGCCATTTGACCTTTTTTCTGAAAAGGTTTCATGCAGAAAACATAACTAAGACTAAAACTACAAAGGCAGATAATTTTACCATGCTGAATGGAAGTGTCAGCCTGAAACCAGAGATCTAAAAATTATAGTTTTGTGTCAGAGAAGGAAAACAAGAGTTTTTTCAGACACGTGGTCAGGAAATTCTCAGTTCGGCATGGATGGACTACAAGTTCACAAACTGATTCTGATGAATGACCAAAAAAAAACCAAAAATCAAAACAAAACTGTTTTCCTCGAGCTCCTTCGTAATAACAACAACAACTCGCTGTGGTTTTAAAGCATGAAATATACAGTATATTCTACATCAGGCAGCACTGGTAACATGGCAACAAACATGACTAGGCCTGACAATGGAATTAATTTAGTCAAGTGAGGAAAACTGAACAGTGCAGGCTGCCCTTCGATATGCATTTAAACCAGAATTGACAGCTAAATCACCTCAAAGAAATTAGTGAAGCAATATTAACCCTTTACTTCTAACGCGCGGGCTGAACATATTTTTCCATAATTAGACATTTGACGTGTATGTGCATAAAATTATGTTTTCATCCGTTAACACGGAAGCAGTGTGGTAGACGCCAAGATGGTTAGCGCCATTCGGTGTCCTACTTGCAGCCAGTATTTTTATACATTTTCTCTAAATTATTCATCTTCTGCGTATCGCCCTTTGTGTTGAGCTGGAAAATTTAGCTTGTTTCGCCTCATTCAGCTCTGTTGGTTCACGGCATGCAAGTGGTTTGATATTAAATAAATGTTTAGAAATTCACTTTTTTATTCGATTACAGATCAAAGGTTTCATTGATTAAATTATTCATTATTCATTGGTGGTGAATCCTAACTCTAAGACTGACTTTTCTGAAGGTCATGGTAATGTTGGAGGTTTGTTTTGGTTGTTGTTGTTGTTTGAGAAACTTTGATCAATCAAGACTGAGGACAGTCGTTTAACTCAGAAACAATTGTAATATTATTTACTATAACATAATATTACACCTTTTCAAAACAAATGATAATGAGGTTGTCATATGAGAGGTAACGTATCGCTCTGAGCTTTTGACAACCCATCTTCCTTAACTTTCACGTAGCACAGGAAACTTCACAACCTGCCGGGGGTGCCACAGTCTCTGTCAGCCTCTAATTGGAGAGAGATCCAGAGGGGTCCTCAGGTCTTCTGCAGTGGAGCATATCAGTCAGTTCCCACTGCTGTGCCAGAGGGAAATCCCGCAATAAAGCCCTTAATAAAAGGTGGATCAGCTCTTAATAAGACTTGGACGGGTACTGTCTTCCGTACCTGAGGTCTCCCTTCCTCCCATCTGTAGGCAGTCAGGATTATTAAAGAGATGATGCAAGCTCTTTTGAACATACAATTTGTGTTCTCTTTGCTGCTCATATTCCCTCGAGGGTGGGAGTGAAGAGGAGTTCTTTTGAAACACAGCCCTTTAATCACATGATGGGTTGTATTTCAAAGCAACCAATCCAAGATTGATTTCTGATGAAAATCACCCAAAAATAATTCAAAACTCACATTTTGGCCTGAAGTTTGGAGTAGCTTTTTAAAAGGCAGAGAATGTCTTAAGATACTGCTCCAGCTATACCTAACTTTCAGACATGAAAACAAAAACAAAAAGTTTTTTAACTCCTTGGACAAATATGTGCAGATATGTGAGGTTTTGAATGTAGCTTAATATGGAGTTGAGTTAAAGGAATACGATTAGTTGTCAGGGCAGTCTGCAGTAAGAACGGGAACCAAAACGGATATCAAACACAACATTCGAAGCATGACATGGTATTGTGTGTGTATAAAACAGACATGTTTTTAATAATGGCAGCGCAAAACAGTGTATCTTTGCCACGTTTTTGCTTCGTCTGCATTGTCAAATTTGTTTAATGAAAATCAGCAGAACAACTTCATTTTTACATCGGAACATTTTTATTGACATTCAGTTATCCCGTGCTTTCCCTGACAAACAACACGCTGGCAGCATCAGTCACTGAAAGACAGCGAGAAAAATTATAATTTGAAAACAGTTTAAATAACAGAACATACAATGAAGCCTAATTGATTTTCCTTCTCACTGTTATTTAATGATACATTGAGTTGAATGATGCTTAATTGGGGCTGATTCTGTGCTGCAGACTGCCTATTTTGTTGAATGGCCTGTTAATACGCGCAGATCTGTTTGTTTTAACACAGGTCGTGTTTAGAAATGAGTTATCAAGGTTTCATCTACTTACCCTACTTGTGATGTAAGGCATCATTAAGAAGCAAGGAGCAGCCAAGGACACTGAAAGCTAATGGCCTGTGCGGTTGTCAATATTAAAACCTGAGGGATGATAGAGAGGATGATAGAGTCAGTTGCAGTTATTTGTTTCTGTTAAAGCCGCATTAGGAGATGTCTGACTGCGAGGTGGGTGGGGGGGCAGAAAGTAAACACCAAAACACACTCAGAGCGGTGAACCTTGATGTCGGCTTATTAAATTGTCATTGCCAGCATATTAGCAAACAATCACTATATAGTATTTACAGATGCAGTATAAATGGCAAGATGGATTCTTGATGTGAGAGATCAACAGCAGCCCTACTGTAGTTGCCTGTGATGGAGGTTTGGAATTGACAGGTCAGTGTCAGATTTTGGCCGCTGTCAACACAACCACGACACTAGATGGACGTATTGTACATTATACAGGTCATAAGGTTATTTACCTATAATAACTTAAGGTAACTGTTTACATTCTATCATTTACTGTGTGATGAAGAGAGAGACAGACAGGCAGAAAGGTTTTCCATGTGTCATTATTGAAAAGGAGACTGTTTGCTGTATAGACAGTTGGTTGTTAATGAATTGTTTTACTAGTTTATATTGCTAAAAAAAGCTGGAAGTTACTGCAATGTTGTTTCAGCTTATCCATTATGTTTTTATTCATGAACGTGTAGGTGAAACAAATGCAGTCCAAGCTGGCCGCAGTTCTTGCAGACTGAAATTGCTCGATATTTGGTTAGATTTATCTTCTATTTTATATTCTTTTGCTGTAAATCCTCCCTTTACTCTTGGGAAAAAATAGCTAGGATTCTGTGACCTGCCAAATTTATGGTTTTGAAAAAAAAAAAAAAAAAAAAAGTTTCTCAATGTTAATTTTGCTAGTTTTCCAAACTCATAAGATGACTTTGAAGAAACTAATCAACCCAAGTTTGGTTAGCACCCGTTTTTTAGTTAACCAAAATTAGAATGATTCAGTGCAATCCTAACAAACCTTTCACTATTGTGAAAATTGAATGAGTGTAAAAATTAAGAATATTGTGTGAATATGAAGTGTCAGATCTCCAACACAAAGATTTGTTAGTTAGTTTACAGAGAGTATAATTTTTTTTACAGATGTCATATTTTGAAACCACAATTTCAAAATAATTCTGCTGTTGAAGCGAAAGGTTTCTCATAATGGGCACTTCAATCTTTAAATTCCAGCAGCTAATTGCCGTCTTTATCTGCGCAGCACAGCTATCCACTAAGCAGCGTACCTTATAATGCAGATCTAACCGATATGCAAACAATAAAAGCTTGGATATAATAAGCTATTTATCTGTGGCAGCACAGCTGAGAAATGGTTCGGTCTCCAAGTGTGGGGGAACGGGAATGACTTCTTTCAACTGAATACGGTTAATCCCTTAAGAAAATATATTTCCAGCCTGTTAAATGCTGGCATCATTTTCCTGCTCTCAACTATCCTTATTTGCTACACAGTATATTATCTTTGAGGAGCAGGAGGGAGGGAGTCAAAGGGAGAGGAAGAGAGAAAGGGCATCATGCTAGTGCGTAAATGTCACATTGTGAGGGGTGGTGCGGGAAGCCAGGTATGAAATTGGATGCTGTGTTCTTTAATTTAATCCCCAGAGTAAACAGAGATGCCGCAAGATTGGATCCACAGTATAAGGGCGGCGTTGTCGTCAGAGGCTTGTCAATAAGCCGAAAGTCACCAAAACATTCCTGCTGCTCAACATGCAAAAAAGCAAAACCCCAAACCACAGAGAGAAGTCCTAACCTCTTTCGCTGTCACACTTTCACTGTAATCTTCTTTAAAGTCTTTCTTTCAACCCTGCATTCCTTTCTGTTTTTCCCATAATCCCTCCCTTCTTTCCTTTTGTCGTGACCCTTAAGGCTGAAACGGTCTCTCTCTTAATTCTTTTCTCGAAACTAAAAGTTGGCTCTCTGATACACTTTCTCTTATTTTACTTGTGTCATATAAAATACAGTATATCTTCAGAGCTTATTAAAAGTTTATTTTGCTCAGGGCAATTAGAAAGCTATTTAGAGCGCTTTCAGCAATTGTGCTGTGAGACGTTGTGGGTGTTCTCGCAGCGAAAGTGTTAATATATGCACATTCATTTTTTTTCAGAAAACTTTGTCTTACTATTAGTAAGCATTGTATTAGAATTTTTTTTTTTAAATTTGGCACTAGAAAAGCATCTCATAGATACATTATTGGTTTGCTGATTGTTTAAGTATCAAGTATTATCTGGTAACTCTGGCATGTTTCCTGCTCCCCTTTGATTTTATTACTTTATGTCAGGTTTGTATTAAATCTCATGTAGCATTATGTAAGGATGGAGTTTAAGGTCGGATTGTGGTTTAATGTGACCGATGACAATATTTACTTTGTCTAGAGCTGCCTACTTATTCTAGTTGTAACTACTGCTTAAAGGGAATGAGATTTGATACTGTTGATTTGAAATTGTGTATCATACATTAATTACATGCTGATATCTATGTTGAAAGGTCTTTTGAAGACTAAACAAAACTGTGGTTTTCACTGCTTAAAGAATGCTAATGCAATATTTAACTTGCTGGGTTCATGCATGTTTTTTTTTTTTTTACCATAAATAAATTCAACTGATATATTCATATTTAATCTTTAAAGGTGAAAATCACTTTTAACGATAAGCTTATTGGCAATTTTCATCGTGACTGGCGTAAATCCCTGAAGAAGTCAAACTGACGATGTGTGGTATGACTCGCATGCTGGTATTGACTGCGCAATATATCAAAGCAGAAAGTGCTTACTCGTATTAAAACTGAAATGGTTTTGTCGAATCGCTGCAGATATATGGGTCTGAAAGCTGCTTGAGTTTTCAGGATAAAATGTCCGCTGCCGTAGATTTTAAAATGCATGACTGAAACTTGCAATAACTTCTTTTTGGGGAACATGGGAGGAAATAAAAACAGAACATCAACATATCACCTTTTAAGTGGATATGATATTCATTTTTATTTAAATTGGAGTTCTGGTTCTGGCTACTGGGCGAAGTCCAATATTCACTTTCACTTCAGCTGTGTTTTGTCTCCATTGACTCCTGACAGAAATATCCATCTTTTTATCAAAATGCTCCACTGTGTCTAATTACAGTAGAAGAAGCGTGGAAATGGAGGTATGTGGGAAAGGATCAGTGGAAATCTGGAAGATGATGGCTTGCCGGCACTTCTGCGTCTCTTTTTTGTTTGCATTAGTTTCAGTTTCAGTTTTGTTTAATTCCCACTCTCTTCTTTGTTTTCTCTCTTTTTTTGTGCCTCTGCTGAAACTTTTTCTGTCCGAAAGATCAACAGAGGTGGACTTTGACATCATGGATCAGCTCATATGGTGATAGATGATGAGCAGTTCGGTGTAACGGGCGAGGAAAGGCTCTCTTCTGAGGAAACGTCAGATAGCTCTAAGCAAAGAAAGAGGTGATGATACGAGATTCTCTAGACTTCAGGCTATTGGGGAAGACTTAACTCCCATGTGTAGATATGAAATGGTTTAAAAGAGTGTGGGAAAGTGATGCAAAGTAATTTAGGGACACTTGTTAACCGGAAGACTTGTAAAGCCAAAGCCCCTTGGTGCAGTGAATTATTTCCAATGTTTGGCTCCCAGAGCTCTCGTGCCCTACTTTTATGGTGGAGGGCATTAACTAAAAGTATCAGCAGCGATGGTTCTATATATCCAGCTTAACTGTGACCCAGACCGAATGGAGCCCTCAGCCTTGAATTTAAATGATGATGTTAAACACAAACATGTTATCCCGGAGAGGTAGTAATAAATGGCATGCAGTACGACACACTCAAAGTTTGCCAAAAGAAGATGCTGATCCTGATCTGAAAACTACAACTCCAGGCCCAATGTGTTCTGTTCCGAATTATTATTATTGTACTCATGAGATAAATGCATGCGCAAGTTATTTTGCCTTTAATTTATATGAATGCTAGCTTTTAACCATTCTGGGAGGATCACCTCAAGAGGTTTGTGAGACTTTTTCCTGTGTGTTTATTCTACAGTACAGTACATTTATTCACCAGCGCACCACTGGAAGCAAATCAGTGTGGACAGCTTGTTTATGTTGTTAAATCTTGTATCACTAGAGCTCTATAAGCAAGGCTGTTTTCTCTAATTTGAAAAGAAAGCTGATCCAGGAGAGCTCGATTGTGAAGAGGGCATGTGGCTGTTGGACAGTCTCCAGGATGCCTTTTTCTTCCTTTTGTTACCAGTATGGGAAGAAGCTCCATAATGTATCCCTCTAGTGAACTCTGTGTCAGTCTCATGTCCTTGAAATGTTAAGACTTATTTTTATTTTTTTTACTCCCTTTTGGCTTTAACAAAGATGCGGGAGGGAGATGATTGGGCTCCTGTGCTAACCTCCTGTAAAGTAGAGGCTTAAGCACGCAATCTGTAAACTCTACTGGCACAAAAACTCACACAACTTCTCACAAACCCTCACAGACCTAAAGATCAAGTACCGTTTTTGTTCAGTGCACGAGAAAAACGAGATGAAATGCCGACGAAGGTCCTTTTTTAAATTCTGTTTATTACTGATCACCACAACAATCCAAACAGAGCTGAATTTAGTATTCAGCGTTCATTTTCTCGAAACCAAGCAATACGCTATGTTTTTACAAAGATAACTGCTATTCTGTAGAAACATTTTTCATTTTGCTACCTCAAATGGATGAATAATTTGACATTTTGGTCAAATTATCCAACTCTTCTTTTCAAGAGTTGGATGACAGGAATGCTACCATTGTCATGTCTGTATTGTAAATACTCTTAAGTAGTACTCAGTTAGCTTAGCTTAGCACGGAAGCGGGAAGCTAGTAGCACTTGTAACTCATTGATTTACACTTTATTTTTCAATTGTTCAAAAAATATTAAATATAAAAAATATTTGAGGTGCCAGTAGGCAGATTTGACTACTTTTGGTCGGAGTCTTTGTGCTAAGCTAAGCTAAGATAACTGACTACTACAAACTTTACTTGCATCCCATCTCTTTTATTTAAACCTTAAGTGTTTGATGGTGGTTATATTCCAGATTAATTCTTGATTGAGACTTTAGAAAGTCACACAAAAATGGTTCAGCAGTTCGGCTACTGCCTGATAGAGCCAAGTTTCATATTTAATTTGAAGACACAAGCACGATATCAACTTTTTCTCTCTAACAAAAAGTGAAAAGGTATATTTTCCAAAAAGACTACAAATCTGAGCAGACAGCTGGTGCCAACCTTTGATACCATACTTGACAGTTCTCTCTGTATTAGCACGTGTGATATTCAGCCTTAGGTATACATTGTCAGTTTAGTGCAGCTTTGTAGCGCTGTGATCATTTAAAGAAACAATTAGATGTCTGTGTCATCTCTACTACTTTAGATGTAGTGAAAGCCCTCAGGCATCTCACATTCGTTACACGTTCTCTTTATATTTCCCTTTCTTCCTTGTTTAGACACAACTAATTCACCATTCGCTTTACAGCTCTCATGTACCACTATCACTTTCTCCATTGGGCTCGAAGTGAGAAGCCAGACTAGTCCCACGGCCTAAGTGGGGGATTAAAGAGATGTTCATCCCTCTGTGAACGACGTCATTACCTCCCGTGCCTGAATATGTGGGTCACTAACCGAGGCGCACGGCACATTAAATGCCATGCAAAAAGCGTAGTCCGACAGATGCGGGGGACAAGGCTTGCGATTGTGCTGAAAAAAGCGAGAACATTACATTAGGTGTCACAGCTGCCCCTCCTGCACCCCAGAGATTTTTCATCAACAATAGATGTTTTATGGCTCTTAAGGGGATTGGCCACATGCTGCTATCCAGCTCCCCTGCCCCTCTGCAACAAATGAGAGAGTAAAGTCCTCTTTTCACGCCTGGACAAATGGTTTTCTATTTTGCTGCTTCTGATTATTTAATCCTTTTTTTTTGTTTTTTTTTTGTTCCATCACTCCGCTACGCCCTCATATTTTTCTTTTCCCTCTTCCCTCCTCTTCCCAAGAGGTGCAATTAAAGAGCATAAGGTCAGCGGGTTTTGCCGTGAGTTGTCCCGGCAGGCAAAACGAGCCGCTTCTAGCGACACAGGCTGAACCCTTCACCTTTTCTCTCATGGTGTGCCAGGGGACCATTTAAAACCAGCAGCGTTTATTAGAAAACACCAAGGGCTCTTCAGATGATGTAAAGTGCTGTCAGGTGCTCTTACATGATAGAGAACAGAGGAGGAGAGAGAGGAGATGGTTTGAAAACTTGATTTAGCTTGGATCGATGCCTCAAATGAGGAAGCACTGGGTATTTATTATTTAGTCTTCTCGGGCTGGAAGTGCAATTGAAAGGCGAAATAAATTGTTTATAGAGTAATTGGGGATCCTCATGGTCCTGGAATCCCTGTAAAGTGATGAGGAATTTTCACCAATCTTCACTGTCATATGTGATTTTTGATAGAATATACTGCAAACAAAGCTATTTCTGCGACAGCACATCTGTAAAGACAATGCTGCTTATAAGGGACTCATAGGGGACACACATGCATGCACACAAACACTTATGCATACTGCTGTTAGGACTAAGCAACACTCACGCTTATGCACCCCTTTCATTTGGAAACTCCTCCTCTTTTTGTTATCCAAGAAACATCTTTATTAAATGCATTCAGCTGGCAACCACTTCCACTAACAATTGCCTGCTCTCTCATCCGCCCACATATTAGGCAGAGCAGACCGATTTTTTTCCCCCCTCCTTTGCAATTACCTCCCAGCGGGCCTCATGCCTGGTCTTGAAGGGTGCACTGTGAAGGTGAGAGAGAGTAGAGGAGGGAGTGGCAGCCCTCTTTGTCATTAGGGTTAAACGAAGGGCTACGCAAATGGTGCCTATCACCACCTGTCACATTAGAGTCGCACGCAGAGTGAAGGGTTGTAACCATCCACCCACTTTCCATTTCTACCCCATCCATTTCGATAACCCCATGGGCTCCATCATGATCGGGTAGATATTATCTGCCTCCTAGGAACCAGCACCAGGTGACAAATCTGGATCTGGTTCCTTACCCCTCCAGAGAGCACATCCCAATCCTCCATTCAATATCCCCTATTTGTTCAGAGACCAAGAAGGTCTCAAAGTGAAACTGCTGGCCGGATACGTTGCATATTATAAAAACTCTAGACCTGACACATTTCTCATCATCAGAGTTGCAGCACGGGGTTGGAAGGGATTTACATTTCCTACAGTGCGATTAAGTTATGTGAGGATGTACATAGTAAAGCCCTGTAGATAAAAGGATTTTTGAGGCATGATGTCTTTCAACATACCTTCACACCTGTAATGATATATCTGTGATAATCCGGTATTAGCTGATAACAGGCTCTTGTTCATAGAGAAACAGTGTTCACATTATCCTGTTTACTGAGTACGGCAAACAAGTTTCAAATCCACTGTGCTGTTTGGTTGTCAGGTATTGAAAGTTCTCACTAGCAAAACATTAATGCATAGTCCTTCATATATTCAGATAGAGCATCTCATCTGCACAGATTGTGTTAAACAATTCAATATCACGGCAAAGTGTGTAATACACCCTCCAGTCCACTAGTGGGCAGTGTGTCTTTGTCGCGCTTGACATTGCCTTGGCATGAAAAGAAAACGCACAACACCTGAGGTCATGTGACTGAGGTCATGTGACAAACATCATGCAACGGAGTTCATTAGACAAATTACAAAGCGAGTGAAGTCCCTGTAATGAGGCAGGAAAGGTGGTCTGGTGTAAATTGTGGACTTTCACCCAGGAGGGCTGGGTTTGAGTCTAGGAGAAGGCGACATGGATTTCTTTTAAGCAATGTCATTTTGGTGGGTAACTCTAACCACTTGGTTTTGTTTTCCTAACCCCCCATGGTCCACGAGCCCAAAATGTGACACAGAGATGCTACCCTCTAGTGGACTGGTGGGTGTATTACACATTTTGCCATGATATCGGGTTTTTCAAATTCAAACTGTAAATTAAAATCTCTGCAGTTTGTTTAGTGTGAGGAAATATTATGTTTAGTGATACTGCAGCTACTGTGTACATTTTTTCTATTTTTGTAAAGAGAATAAAATGTTGAACATTTTTGTTGAAAACTGCCTTTTAAGCTCACTCTGAGGGAGGAGGGTAGTTAAGCCTACTCTTGGTCATTTTAGCTACTCTTTTGCATGTTATTTAAATACTCGTTGAATCATTCGCACCTGCTGCACACTGTGATGTGTTTGTCCTACATTGTAGAAAGGCCTAGTTTGCATCGACCTTTCTTTTTTTCATGGGTTCAGTCTTGGTTACAGGAAATGACCAGACTGTCAGAACCATGAGCTGTGCACAATGTAAAGTATGCTATGTTCAACATAAATTAATTTCAGGAGATCCTACATTTAATGCACCTCTCTGAAGGATGCTAAGAAGTAAAAGTACCTGTGGAAACACATGTTGTAACAGTAGTGAGTATTGTAAATGATGATTTGGATGTTATAGTATGAACTCCATGAACTCAGTGAAACCAGAAGAGTGAAGACAACATTTCACCCTCACCTTGGGTGCATGCTGGTGCTTTTAAGGTGCGGGCACATGAGGAAGCTGACAGCGAGCCTGTGATAATGCACTCCGGGGGCGAACCTGCTGTCAGAGCAGGTTTCGTCCTACTGCATGTAATGACGGTGCTGGCTAGCTCTGCATCTGCTGGCACCAAAGCCAGGCATCAGAGCGCACCCAAAGTGAGCTGAGTGCCTCACTCATACCGAGAGCTAGAGACAGGGCTGTAAAAGCATGGTTGAGATCATAAGGGTGTTTCACAAGGATAGATAGCTACTGTAGAATGCAAAGCCAGAGGAAATAAATGAGAGTACAGAGAAAGATACAGTTGGGATAACAAAGGAAGAATGCGCACTGCATGACCTTTCACTATACCAGCTGTGGGGCTTTTTTCCAGTGCTGGTCCTCTCATCTGATGTATAGAAAGTTTCTGTATATTATAGTTGTCGACATGGATTTCTCCTTCACCTGATAGCGAACCTCCCTCTACAGCAACACAGAGCAGAGCACAGGATGGCGAGATGGAAGCGAAGCCATCTTTCATGATCATCACCACCAAATTTCTGCTCTTCCTGTCTCGGATTAGAACAAGTCCCCCTCGGCGGGCATGGGCATGTCATCAAGCCTCTGCGCAGGGATTATAGTCAAGATGATGAAAAACTGGTTGCAAAATGTATGGCGGAGCAGGAAGATTATAAGGGATTGTAGTCTATGCTGGATTGTACTCTGCGCTACGGTAATGATTCAATCGCAGGCAGATGGACACGAGGGTGAGGGTCAACCCGCCTGCATCCAGAAGAAGCCCCAACCCCTTGTGCTGTGTGTTGTTTGTTTGGTGCTGTTGGGATCCAGAACCTCCGTGTTTACGTAATCCGTGGTCACTGATCAGTGTGCGATGACGTAGATCCGGAGTCACTGACGATGGCGTCTCTGCAACTTGAGACATGCTGTTTGGTGTGTAGTAATCAGTGTTTGGCAGTTTTAATCACAAGCTTTTCCTGCCAAGCTCTTAAGCTTGTGGCAGTATTAGGGAGCAGATTTAGCTTCATTCACTTATTTTTGGGACTATTAATATACACTACTTTCTTCTTCGTCTTTTTTTTTTTGCCTCATGGCAGCCCGTCTCGTCTCTCAGCCTAAATATTTCACTAAGTCCCACAATAACTCCTCCTCTAAGTGCTGATATGTCCGCCCATCTTTTCATCCTTCCATCTTAGACTTTCAGACTCCTCAATGACAATCCACTGTTTGAATTCCCCTCACACTCCCGTCTGTCAGGTACATAGGAACATTTTGTTTTTGTCTCTGTGCTCATCTATCATTCACTGGCAACTCTTCAGATGTTGCCTTTTGTGTTCCATGGAAACAGAGTTGCATTTGCATTTAAGAATATTCCCGTTGTGGTTTTCTCTCGGTGCTGATGTCGCCTGTCTCCTTCACAAAGAGCAAAATGAGCACTGCATCTCGAAGCAATAGAACCAACTCTTGGAGTCAGCACCGGTCAAACTCAAACTCACTGCGGTATACTTTCAGCCTCTTTCGCTGTATCATCCTGCACTAACTGTGTGTGCAGCAAACACTTTTCTGCTGTCTCATCACCAGGTACCCACAGCAAATCATTGCAAGGTGGGCCGCAAGTTCTGTGCAGTGACTCTTGACTCCCGAGTGGTGAGTGGAGGGGAAGGAAGAAGTTGGTGGCAAAATTAACAAGTAAAATTGTGTGAAATTATTCCTTCTGTTGGTGCAACCTGCCGCGAGGGTACGGAGAACTTTTAGAATCAGCCTCTGGCACCTGCGGAGGTGGCCCAGATGTACACAGAAGAATAGGTGAAACGGTGATACTGAGTAATGTGGACAAGTGTTTCAGCTCACACTCTTCCAGGAAATATTGTTAGAAAGTTTGCATTCCCTTCGTGATTCAGTGTGAAATTGCAAGTGCCAAGCAGCAGAACCTTTCAATGACCAAATGGTCTCCAAATCAACTTTCTATTATAGATGAAGCAGAAATTTTGAAGAGTTTCTTTTTTCCTTAACTAAGACCTTCTTTTTTTTTTTTTTTTTCAAAATCTTGCTGTTTGCCTTAACCACACAGGCACTCTTTTCTCTGCTGATAGTCACAAAAAGATGGGAACTAGATATACAAAATAAAACATCCATTTAAATATATACACTTACATAGCACACAAAGCTCCTTAGTCCCCGGTCCCTCCTCTACCTTTGAATGGCTGCAGTGCTGCACAAATGAGGCAGAGCAGCTGCTCTTTTAAGATGGCTGGTTTAATTTCTCCAGCTGACGGGTGCTCCTTGTCAACAGGTTATTATGCTTCTCCTAAATAGGTTGGACTGCACATTTTTCAGCACGCAACTACTGAGCTAAAAAGCTACATTCCGATGTGATAAAGTCTGGTTTCAGGATGGAGACCACTGCCTTGTTTTATATCCAGACGAAATCAAGTTTGCAAAGTGGATTTCTGTCAAGGTTATGAAACGTCAGACTGAAAAAGTAGTGCTTTCTTCCCTCTGCTGCCAAACAAAGTCTATTAAGGTTTAATTACTGTGAATATTCTAGACTTTTTTTTCTATTTGTTTACTCTCTGGATTGAACTTGGATGACCTTAAGACTGTCTGAATTATTACTGCCGAGTGTCTTTATCAACTGCCTAATCGGAGCCTCTAGCTTTATCTGTCATCTCCAATCAGGTTTTCTGGGTTGACAGACCATCAGCTGTATGATCCCCCCTCACCTACTGTGCACGCCATGTCTGCTGATCAATGCAAGCCAGGCTTTTTGGAGAGGGAGGAGGCGAGGGATTCGATAACACTGTGTGCGGTGTGTAATCTCATCTGAGAGGCTGTCATATCAGATGGGACTGCTGCACTGACACGCCACGCTCTCTCAGAGTGGCAAATTACATTGCTGCAATTAGATTGATGTGTGTTCTGCTTGAAGTCTGGAACCTCTCTAATCACGTCTGGACAGTGTGCATTGTGTGTTTTTTTTTAGGGAGGAGATTAATCTGTGTAAAATGCTGTGCTGATTGTCTTTATTGTCTTTGACACTTAAAGTGTATTGATAATCCTTGTGAAAGCTAGTCATCTAACATTTAATCCTTTTTCCAAACTGAAATATTAACATTCAGCATATTTGGTGGCCTTATTGGAGCTGTACTTGCAGACATGGTTGCCTTCATGTCTGCGGTTAAATTTTCACTTTTAAAAAACAAAGGCGTTTTCGGACGTTAAGTCAAAGACTGTACCGGTATAATGTACGGTGCACACGTTTCATGTTGAATCTATCCCACCCTTTTACCACAGCTGATCATGATCATCTCAGCTAGTCATATAAAATCCACAAAGATTTACACAATTTCCAAAAGAAAAATGACCTGTCCAAAGGCTTTGTTCAGCCTGCAGGTAAATCAGATTTGTTTCTCAGGTCAGATCTTTAGGACAGACTGTCCGCACTGTTAGAAGTGACTGGATCGGATCTAGTGTGTCCAGACATCACCAAGCTATCTGCATGGATTGCTGTGGTAACGATATACGTGCAAGCCAGGCTGACGCGGCTTTCCAACACGGAAGAGGCCACACACAATTTATTTCAGCTAGCACCTGTTGTTGTCATTGTCTTCCATAGTGCCAAAATCTACACTCTATGACAGCTCTGCTAGCGGTAGCAGAGATTCTGCTCTCTCTGAAAATGACGTCACGTAGTGTGTTGTGAGTGACACAAGAAATCCAACTGGAATCGCATCTTAAACCATCTCTAAATGTGCCTTGGTTTCGGTTAACAAAAAAATAAAATGGTTTTCTGCTCTCCAGACTTTCAAAAATCCATCCAGATACAATCTGGATATGAAAAAACAGGATTGGGGCTGGCAGTCTGAACAAAGCTTATCTATTTCTAAATTATGAAATTTCACTATCAGGTTATACAAAATAACTGTGTTACAATTTTCTAGGCTTACCTGAAACTGACATCATCTCTCTAAAGCTTCGCACCTCAAATAAATTAAAGTACAGCAGGAGTCAATGACAGATTGATACCATCTCCCTTTGCTACTTATCTGCCTGGTGCAACATGCTGAGACTAAACATTGATATGCTCCAAAATAATGGATTCCTGCTGTTCACTATTCCAGTTGAAGCCTCTGGCTCAGTCGACTCCTCGTCTGCAGGCCTCATAATGACACAAATTTATTTTGACTCCGCCTCTAATATCCTTTGATTTATCAATGCTCTGTCCCTTCCTATGTCTCGCCAACAACACTGCTGTCGCTCTGAAAAGCAAAAAGCATCATTACATGCAAGTCCTTTTGCCAGGCAGCTCTACAGTTTTATTACCATAATAGGGAAAATGGAAACAATGACGGGGGCCGAGGGGCAGCTGTGTGGGGTGAGATGGGGTGCAATCACAATTGGACGCCTCTAATTTTGTCTGTTCTGAGTGCTGCAGGGAGTGGAGTCGTGTGATTTTCTTTGTTGTGTATGTGCACACATGCTAAGCATGAGATTTATATGCGTGGTTGTGGTAGCCATGGCAGCAGGGAAGTCTTACAGATGCATTCACAGCACAAGGAAGTATTCCTCTTAATTTTTTTGGACACGTGTAGTACTTGCTGCATTCAAATGGATCTCCTGAACTAAGTGGTTAAGGCAGGGGTCTTCAACGTTTTTCAGGCCAAGGACCCCCAAACTGATAGAGAGATGGAGCAGGGATCCCCTACTATATATATATGTATAAAATTGTGTTTTATATTAAACTGGGCCTAGTGCCATGTATAAACATACCTTGTTATTGTGCATTCAATACTAAGCTAAGCTCCAGGCTAGTCTCGCGCTGTGAGTGAACCGGTGTCCAGCTTGAGAGAGCTCCTGTGTGTCGCTGAATGTGTGCATTTCTGACATTTCTGCCTCCATTTATTCATTCGCTACAATATGTTGGATTCATGTTAATGTGTATTTAAAGACATTTAAATTTGTGGGAAAAAAATTGGGGGGAAAAATATTTTTAAAAAAATGAAAAAGTGTCAAATCAACCAAAAATTTCACGAGCCCCTGCAGTACCTCCGCGGACCCCCTGTTGAAGACCTCTGGGTTAAGGCATAAAAATGCTGTTGCTCGGCAATGGCGACGTGAACGGCGTCTAGAGGCCACAGAGGTTAACAGTTTAGCAAGCTAACAGGGCTTGGTTTTTTTGAAAGGCATGGAGGGAAAAGATGGGGCTGTTGGGAGGATCAACATTTTCCTGCGTTGTAGGCTATTATCTAAGTTAAGAAGACAAACTCTACATGAATAAAATGACAATATATTAGCTTAACATCCAACGAAAAATGAATTTCCATCGCCTTTGCCGTTTCCGTAAATGTCAGTAAACATGTCACAACTCAGGTCTTTTGAGTTCTGACGTTGTGAATACCACAAGATATTCATATGGACTCTTTTCGTGCACACAGTAAATATGACCCCATTTCAACGCAGTAACTGACTCTAAGAGCTGTAGTTAATGTTCTTTGTTAATTGACAGTCAGCAGTCTAATAAGTTATGTTCAATACTTCTTTGTAACTGAGGCACCGGACACTTCAGGAAAACAGAATAGATGAAGAAATAGTAGTTATATGGTAGTGGACATTATAAATCTCTGACATCCTCTGATGAAGATCATGTGATATGATCGAAAGCTCGAATGATTGAAACTAGAACAAAACAGATGACAGGAGTTGTGAATGGACTGAAGGCTACACAGCATATTCCTGCATCCGAGTTCAAGGTGATTTTAATGTACAGGAACTTTGGTTTTTACATAAATAATCTGTCATCAATCCGCCTCTATACAGTATTAGTTCATAACACGTTACAAATCAGTGGTGCAGCAGCCTGTGTCTCTTTGTTTTTTTTGGCCACTTTGCTGATAGCTGAGCTGTTTTCTGAGCCTCCCACCTCCCTTCTTCATCTTCCACTGCACTTGTCTGGACAGGGGTGCTACATCAATGTCTCTCACACAACACAGCTATGCATATTCCTTGAAGCAGGGTCAGCTTTGCTTAGCCTCATGATTTAAACAATGCGTTTCAGTAAACAGACCTCTCCAAACAACTCTGTCTCTCTCTGGTTGTCACCTGCTCCTCCAGGTCCGCTTTAAATACGCCTCTAAAGAAAAATGAAACTGAAGACCAGGTAATGAGTTATTTGGAGCTGACGTCAGTGCCCTCTTAGTCATTTTTGCAGTGTTAAGACTAGATTTTCTCAAAGGTTGATTGGAAGCACTTTGCAGGCACAATTTGTCCAGTGCAAAAAGAACAAATTGTGCAGTCTGGATTGAAAGTGAGGATTCAATTGAACATGTCTAACGAGCCCCATGTATGCACCCTTGTTCTGTGAAGTCACTGGAAGAACAGTCTTTACTATGTTAATCAGTGGGATTAGTTTCCCTGACTTACATCTTGTAGCAAGGATAGGATAGGATCTGGACGTGGGGATCTAATTTTACCTGCTGTAGAAGAAGGTTCCCTCTAATTGTGTCTCTGTCTGTTTCTGATGGCTTATCTTTGGGCGATCACCAAGCTGCAGTCAGAGATACCTTTGGGTGTGTTGGGATGCCTATAGAACAATAGCTGCAAATAAAGGTAGACAAATCAAGGTCAAAGCCAAAGTAAACCAACAATACAGTAATTTATGCAAAGGATTAATTTATTTTAAGTAGCTGGGCAGTATAGAGAAAATCAATTATTAAGATATTTTTGGGCAAATTCTTGATATCAATGTTGCGACAATACTGTAAGGATGTTGACACAATTTGATTTTTGATAAATAATCATCAATAATGTAGATGTAAGAGGCTAAAAGTAAATAACAGAACAGCTAGAACAGGCTGGTAAGTTCAGTAAAATGCCTTCACTTTACTGTAATGCACCCTTCAAAGGCAAGAAAAACACAAAACGTATGCCATATCACCACATTGTATCCAAAATATGAGACATGTTGTCTCCTAGTATTGATATCATAGTATCTAAGCTCTATTTGAAAGTATTGTCAAAGACATGCCGTAGAGCTGGTTAGATGTTAAAAATGTAGTCATCAAAATTAAATTAAAGTATTAGTTAAAATTTCAAAAACACATTTTTCCCGTAAAACTTCCTTCAGTTTTAATTGATGGCCAGAAATCTTCTCAGCTGCAAATCAAAAGAAGTAGATTTTCTGGACTAATGTTTTTTTTTTTACCTGCTCTGTCAGATTTGGATAAAATAGAACCAAAATCTACAAAGCCTGCTCAATGTTATCAGTTTCATATCGATTTATATCTGTTCGGTCCTCATGTTTGAAGTTGATTTGATGAACAGACCAAAGATTCACTCAATATAACCAAATTTAACCTGCTACAATTTCATGTGTGTCAGATACTCATGGAATAATATATATATATATATATATATCCACTGTACCAATAATGTGAGTTATGGTTAAACAGCACTTTCACAGACCGCACCACATTATGGCGGTCAAACAAAAACTTGTATAAAAAATGTCTACATCAAAACTAAATATACATCGGTTTTGAGATTGAATATGTTCAACCTTTGTCTGTCAGAAGGGATTTTACAAGAGGTCCTTCAAAATAAATTACACAACACATTGTTTATAACTGCACCGAGCGACACTCACAAGCACTTTCTGAACTGGCGCTCAATTAGGAGGACGACGTCATTTGTCTTTGCCTCTCAAAGTAAATCATGCTTTATAAAATAATGATGGTTATATCTCTATGGTGAAGGTGGCCTTAGGTTTGGCACGAACATGATTTAGAGAAAGATCTTTGTTAAAGTAACAACAACACCTTAGTTTGGGTTTAAATGAATACTTCATGAAGATTGGCGGACGTCATGGTTGCAATGCACTTGGTTAACGTTAAGAAATGATGACAGTCATCTTCACCAGAGTTGACTGTCAGAGACAATAATCCCTGATCCACCCAGCCTCCTTACTGCGTGAACTTTTATCGCTGTGATTCTCGACTGGGCTCAAACTAAACGTCTTTGTTTTCAGCAGCAGTGAAATTGTGTCAAAGTCGACTCTGCTGCTGCAGTAAAAACCTGGCTGAGGTACAAAGATAAGGTGAACTTTACATACCGTAATATGCATCAACAGTGAGACTACATCCAGTTGATCCTCTCTCCTCTTTCATTATTGACATTTCTTGACTTATCTGACATCTTCTCCTCAAGGAGACTAATGCACACAGTTGGTATTCCAGCCCTCTAGAAAAAAGTCCATCTTGATTGATGGACATGACATTTGGCGCCCCCTGTTTCATGTTATGCTCAGTAACCCTGCTTTATCCTACTCCCTCTAAACTTCCCTTCCTCTCCCTCCGCCGCTGCTCTGTTGGTGCTCTTCATCAAAAGTCCACTCACCTACAGAGTCATCTCCTTAGTGCACTTGATCTGCGGTGCTAACCGTGTGCCTCGAATAACAAACAGCTAGATATCCTTAGCATCACACAGACACAGCAGTTTGCTAATCCTGTGTCTCTGGTGCCAGGTAGCATTAGCGCTAACAAGATGCTCATTGGCCCTGCAATTGATAATTGGATACTGACAACTGCTGGTAACGGGGCAGTGTAATTAGTTTGAATCCCGGTGTCGACATCAATTAGATTCACTTTGATGACGTTAGCGAGACGTTTTACAGTATTAACCACATCTATAGTATTATATTATTAATTCAACTTAAAATTCCCAGATTTAAAAAAAATAAACTGTGTTAGATAAAAAGTGTTTTTTCCGTGGGTGTATTAAAATACCCCATCTCTGAAATCGGATCTGTTCTTATCTGGTCAACGATGTTGCACTTTGAGTGTACTTAGTCAATGGAATTTACAATCCGGTCATTGGATTTCATTTCAGGAATATCATCATATATTTTGCATTCATATCGTAAAGTATGTGCTGGTTAAATTAAATTAAAGCAGAAATGTTGCCTCTGAACTATCCCCTGGGGGATTAGATAAGTGTACCCTAATACATATACATCAGTTGTGTGTGTGTGTGTGTGTGTGTGTGTGTGTGTGTGTGTGTGTGTGTGTGTGTGTGTGTGTGTGTGTGTGTGTGTGTGTGTGTGTGTGTGTGTGAGAACATTTAGAGAATTTAGTGTGTGTACCCTAATACATATACATCAGTTGTGTGTGTGTGTGTGTGTGTGTGTGTGTGTGTGTGTGTGTGTGTGTGTGTGTGTGTGTGTGTGTGTGTGTGTGTGTGTGTGTGTGTGTGTGTGTGTGTGTGTGTGTGTGTGTGTGTGTGAGAACATTTAGAGAAAAAGAGAGGAAGCCAGTAATTTCAGGACACAAACATTCTGCAGCGAGTGATTGATCATGTGGGCGCGGGCCGTCTAATGTAACCACGCTGACCGACATCGACTGGCCTGTGACAGCAATGATGAATGAACATCCACCGGCCAATGTCTTACTAATGGCTTTCCATGTACTATGCGTGCCTGCACATACACACTCAAACACTTCTCACTTGCTCATGTGCACGCTTCATTTCTGCTTTCTACTTCTGATTCTCAAAGAAATGAGTACGTAGGTGTATTCATTCGTGTTCATGTTAAACTGGGGTTACGTAATGTTTTAATCAGTATTGGGTATTGATCGTTTTCTCTCCTTTTACCTTACAAATAACAAGTATTTAGTTTAATAGCCTGATAATATTGCATTTTTAAGTGTGAAACATTCAAACCAGTCCAGAAACTATTATTGATGAATTAGTTAGTTGCTAATTTTGAATCAGCTACATTTTTATATTAATGTACCCTTGTAGAATCAATAAAGTATCTATCTATCTATCTATCTATCTATCTATCTATCTATCTATCTATCTATCTATCTATCTATCTATCTATCTATCTATCTATCTATCTATCTATCTATCTATCTATCTATCTATCTATCTATCTATCTATCTATCTATCTATCTATCTATCTATCTATCTATCTATCTATCTATCTATCTATCTATCTATCTACTCATGCATGTTTCCATACTTGACAGTTTGAATGCACTGAAAATATTAAGTATAAGTACAGAAGTATGCAATTTGACTCACAGCCCATAGAGTTTGGAGCAGTTGGCAGCTTTGCCCAGTTGGTTATCCAGCTTTTTTCTGTGGGTGATTGGTCATTATGTATTTGTAGATAATACTCGAATGGCTGCTGCTTTCTGTTTATGTTCGTGTGTTCTGTTTCGTTCAGGCATTATCGGATGCATCCTCAGTCTCTAAATAAAGATTTTGTTTACTGTTTGTTTATTTTTTAGCCTTGCTAGGCATTACATATGATTCTAAGGGCATCACGGAGGACATTAGAGTGCATGAGATGCAAATTGAGACCTTGTTGTCATGAATGTCAGTCTGTGCATGTATATCAGTCTTTATAAATACACAGTAGAGCACACCTATCGCTATTGTCTTCAGAGGATCCCTCAGGCCTCCTTCCATTTATAGCAAAGGGCTACAGAAATAAATAGGGTCTTAGAACATGGAAGTTGAAGGAGTACACCATGATGGATTGATCTGCTCCGTCTATCCTCAGAGTCAATCAATCATCTTAGCCTCGGTGGTGTTTTCAAGAGGAATTTTCCACACACTGTTTTGCCTGCAGCCACAGAGAGCTACTTCTGGGTATGGATAACCACAGGGCATTAGATATCTGATTACACCCCTCCACTCAGTCGTCACCCTCACTATTTGTCACAGTATAAAGATAAGGGCTGCTCAATAAGAAGACTTAAAAAAGGTTCTTACCCTCCTAAGAGAGTAAAAGTTTGAGTTACATCTGAAAATATGCTCGGTTTTCCTTCCTTAACATTAATAGATGCAGGAAATCTTTCTGATATGATACACCAACATACAGTATGTTACAGTGCCGGGGTTAACAACCTCAGCAGATGGTCCTCTAGTTATGTAGACTCCATGGGTCTAGCTCGAGGCTAGCGCTGCCCCCTTACTGACAACACGATGTGGACTGCCACCAGGCAAACGACAGCAGACGAGTCTTCAAAGGGCGTGTGATATATGACGACTGGCACGGCGAGCTTGTGAAGCCAACATGCTTGGTGTGAAGCACTGTAACAAAAGTAGTCCTGCAGTGTGGCTTTACGAGACAGCTTCACGCCACACCAGAAATACCTCTGGATTTATCGCCAAAGAGTATGACACCCATCAGTCAGTTAAGTCAAGTCATTGATCCCTCGTCCCTCGTGCCCTTTGGCATCCGAGCTGACCTCATCAGCTAATCCATAAAGCTATGGCAATAAGTTGAAAGGTCAGTGGTGATGTGGAGGGTTTTGAGTGCAGCTACATATACTGCATGGGCAGTTTGAGTCACAGGGTGGACACTGACAGGAATTAAAATCTTTAAGAGGATGAAAAGAGCGGAGATGTTGATCGAGACTGACAGAAACCAACCCGTCGACAGTCAGAGTTTGATGTCTGTTCTCAATAATTTAGATCCCATTAGACATAATCAACTTCAGTTGTCAATTGTAGATCATAGTCTCAACATTTTGTCTCAACTAAAATGAACTGAAGACAGAAAACTCTTCACTACAATTCATTATTTTCACTATTTGTTGGTTTCTTGGCATGAAGGCAGCAGAAAAAGACAAGTTTCATCAAAGAAACCCACTTGAGAACTTGAGTGTTTCTATGTTCTGACATTTGTTAAAACATAATAAATCATTTTCTGGTTCAACCTGCATTAATTGACTTTTGACTGCCACCTGGAGGTATAAAAAACAACAACTATACTAAGCAAACAAAGTCTATGCTAATGAGCTAAAATGGCAAACTTGTCAGCAGTTAGTTGTCCATTTAGACATCCAGCAGATATGAGCAACTTTTGCATTTATTTGGAATCAAGTTTGTGTTCAAACGTACGACCAGTGTTGCACTGCATCAACTCCTGATGGAAATATCAGATACTTGAGCTATAAAAATGCTCCATTAGTCCTGCTTATCTTTTGTTTTGTGCTGGGTAGGTTGTGTATGTCCAGATTTTAGAGTTTTGTTTTTTTTTCTTTTTGAAAACCGTTGCCTACCGTGTGTGAAAATGGCACCAAAAGAGCAGCGACAATGAAACAACAAAGATGTCTGCCTATAACTGCAAAACAGTGAATTCAAAGATGCTAAAGTGCTCAGAAGGGAAACTGTAGAATTCATGAAATGTTTCTGTTCATCATTACAAGTGAATCCATTCACGTGGCCTTTTGATTCATTGTGAATACAAAAATGTTGACAATAAATTATCAGCTTAGACCTAAACAATTAGAAAATAGTAAGGACTGATGAGAACAGGATCCTGAAAGACTGCAAGAGACTTGTTTAATTTTCCAGATTTGTATTTTGTCGCCCTGAGGTATAGTTAACATTTGCATATTTGGAGTGGTTTAAAAATAATTCTTGATAAAAAAAAACGAAGTCTTTGATGTGCCAGGTTGCTGAACGCTTGCATCAGATCAATCCAGCCATCTACTGTAGGTTTTCATCACCTCTTTCATTTAACCAGGTCAGTTTCCACTCGGTTGCATTTTTTCCCCACTAATCTTCCATCTGAGCCCAGGAGCAGTTTAATCCACTATTTTAGTCACAGTTTCTTGTTATCAAACTTCCAAACCATAATTTTCCCTTCGACTCTTTTACAGTAATTCATTAAGGATAATGTTTATTTTTTTCCTTTGTGTCGCACTGTCTGTGAGGCTCAGCTGCATTTGCATAATATTTGGTCATATGAGAATGAAAATGGGCTGTGCAATCTCTCATAAGGCCACCAGGATGGAATAAACATCCCTTAGTATTTTTCATTTAGTTGGTGAAAAGAAATTAATAGCTTTAAATGAGATTCATAAAGACAAACACTCACACAGTAACTGCAGACACACACACACACACACACACACACACACACACACACACACACACACACACACACACACACACACACACACACACACACACACACACACACACACACACACACACACACCTATTTCCTACTCTGTGACATTTACACACAGTTTAATGGTGGAAACACGTCGACTCTATGTAATCCAGGAGCAGCTGCTAAATGTTTGCAATAATCAGTATATCAGTCCTTTTTTTCACCCTCTGCTGCTTGATTCCTAAATGACTTGACTTTCATGTTACAGTGATGGATGCTTTTTAGCAGAGGCTTTTAATCTCCGAGAGAGGATGCGTTTCATGTGGGCCACACAAAGCTATTTTTCATTCAACATCACTGCGGTAATTACAGAAGCTCAGCGTGCGAGGAACTTTTATGTTTTGTTTTTTATCACACAAGCTGTCAAGTTACTGTTGCTCATCAGAACATTAGAGGTTTGGGGTTCAATCTCGCAGTTATATCTTTCTAAGAACTCGACTTGCGCAACAATCCGATCAGTTATTTGCTGCATTCACTGCATTGCTGTCTTTTATAAATCTTATCAAAAAGTCTCTTAAAAAAAATTCTACAGAGGAAACATCAGGCGGGTGGATCCCTCACAACCTCAGGGATTAGTGATTGAAATACCTTAGTGTCAATGTGATGCACAGACCAAACAAATACTACACAACATGGGGTTGGATGTGTGTGCATGTTGTGTGTATAGATGGGTTTTATAGGAATAATTGATCACTGTTAGGTATCTGGTACGGGTTAATTTTGAAGCTATTGGGGCAGCTTTAACTCATCGCCTCAAGCTTCAATTCCTCAACTTTGCTAGCAACAATTCGTCTTGCTTCATCTCGTCCTAACCTCAAGGTGATCACACTTAGCCACCCCCACTGTTCCCTGATTGAACTACCCTTCAGGGTGGCTGAGCGAACCTTTATGCAAACAGGGTTTTCAGACTATAATCACAGTGAAAACTGTAGATGTGAGCAGCAGGCAGTGGACACGGGCTAATATTATCGATGCAACAGCTGACGTTTGCTGCTGCTAAACTTACCTTATAATTTAGTAGCTCTACAGGAAGTATTTCCTCTCACCAGTGTGGAGAGGAGGATTGATTACAGCAATCTATACATCTTTCAGTGTACACAGAGTATGTGAAAATTGTAGCCTGAAGAAATCTGAACATATAAGGCCTATTCATACAAAAAACCTCTATGACATCATGAAAAAAAAGAGATGTGGGTGTGTATAAGGTTGTCAGGAATGTTTTTTTTGTTGGCTCTGTGTTGCAAATTGTTGCACTAGTTGCATGCTGAATTTTGGGGAAATGTACTGCGTTTATTGTTTTGATATTTTCATTGAAAAAAAAAAAAGCCCACAACAACAAACAGAGCTTCAAATGTGATTTTCCTCACTGGCTTGTCTTTGTCTCAATGAGTGCTAACTCAGTTCTCATTCATTTTGCAGGTGGCCTGAGAGGAGCATCCATCATTGATTCACTGGACACACTGTACATTATGGGATTGATGGAAGAATATAATGATGCCAAGGAGTGGGTGCAGACCAGCCTGGACCTAAATTCGGTGAGTTTCATACATTTTCATTTTTGTCACTTACTTCAAACTCAGTTGGGACCACTGACCCAAGATCAGGCTCAACTTCGCTCTTACCAAATAGTAACATAATGAAGTTTTCAGCAGTGGCCTTCCAGTGCATGCTGGATTGATTTCAAGCTGGGCTTTTGTGCTCTAACAGCAACATTGTGTCCACTGAGTTGGACAGTTTTCCAAAGCTCAGGACATTTCAGCAGGAATCAAAAGCGTCCTGTGTGGCCACCGGCCACGCCGTGTTACCGACTGATGGGATTCTCTGCCGCGCTGAAAAGTCTTTATGGGCCAGAACATTTTATAAATAAAGGAGAGAGGAGAGAGAAGGGGACTAAAGGATGTTTTCAATAAAAAAAATTGTGGGAGACAGGAGGCACAAAGAGGCCACGACCCTTTCACTGAGCGAGTCGGTAATGACCAGGTCGGGAACAACTGAGGGTTGCCAGTTCTGATATCATGTTGGATTGAGTGGAGGCCAGTGAGAGTGCCAGCGAGGGCAGGGCTTTGTGTGGTTTGCTGCTAACAGTCAAGCGTGTGAGCCAGTTTGTCGGTGGTTTTTTAAGTTGTGTAAATGAGAGAGGTCATGTCTGGGCCACCTCTGAGTCACATGTTCCACCAACTGTAATAAATACATAATGCTGTGCAATTACACGAAGCTTGCAAACACAACTGTCACACTGTCTGTCAATGTGGTGTTGCAGATGCTAGGCAGTAATTATACCAATTCACTGCCTGATATGACAGCATGTTGAATGTTTCAATTTTGGGTTGCTTTGTTTGCTGACAAAATGTTTCTCAATTTGCATTAAAAACACTTGTTTATTTCAAGTATCTTACTAAGAAAACAAGCCCTGACTATATTGGACTTGTGTGCACATGAGGCCTGTAGCACTGAATTGTGTGGGAATATTATTAAGCCAGCAGTTGTGCACACATATTTATTCCACTGGGAAAGCAGCCCTAGTTTATAATCAGGGCTAAAACACTCTTGCAATGTGCTTCTCTCCCGTGGAGCTCAGCACAATCTTGATCACTGGCAGTTTTAAGGCCATAAAGAAATGCACAGTTAGTGTTCATTTCCCCCACACATCAAAGGAAAGCTTCAGTTTTCAGCTTTTATTTTTCTTACTAATGGCACACACACACATACACACACACACACACACATACACACACGCACACAGATACATATGCATTGTGAAAGGGAGACATGGAGAGAGGCATGATAAACACACAAAAAGACAGCCTTTGTGGTTTTTGCCAGATGATTATCAACTTTGACTGGAGCTGCAGCTACTGGCTGTGTCAGCCTGAGCGGAGACAGCCAGTAATGGCAGCCGCTGACAAACAGCCACAGTGTCCCCAATCATAAAGACAACAAATACAGATTTACACTTTACAGTGCAATGCATCACGGGTGCCATCCGCCACGATCTGTCTACCCCGTCTCCCCCCTCAACCCTGCATCAGCGGAGGGGGAACTCCCTCTTCATATCAGACGTGACCCTTCAATGACAGTTCAGATTCCTTCTCCAAATATTTGGATATTTTAAGGGTAAATAATTTACATGTCCTAGTTAGAGGGCAGTTTCGTGTCCTGAAAGATATGCTTACACATCAGATTCTTTTACATCTCGTGTGAACATCTTTGGGCAGTGGCTAAATGAAAGCGCTTCTGTCATCTCATCTGAAAATGAATCAGGCAGTTTTACAACATTTCAATTCAATATTCATCTATGCACATTTATTAATTTGATGGGGTTATTTTTGTATGTGAAGCATGGCAACACAGAAACACACCGACAGACATGCAGATACACACGCACACAGACACGCACACACTCATCTGCAGGTCTACTGTACATAGAGAAGTAGTGTACTAGATATTAAATAGCTGCAACGCCTCAGAGAGTATGCAGTCCTCTTGACAAACATTTATTTGTCACATTATATCATCATTTTGAAAATGACCCACCTTGCGAAGAAATGACACTGACTCAAGATACAGATTGTCAAATGCAATGGTTCAGCAAGCTTGCCATGAGCTTCCGGAAATTTTCTGATGTTCTAATTTTATCAAAATACCACCTAAGGAAATATATGCAGAATAGAAGCAACTGCTGGAAAAATTTTAGCACTTGAAGTCAAACAGTATGCTCATTGTTTAAACCCAAAGTCTAGACACTTCTGCCTGTTTTTAATACAATAAAGATGTTTTTCTTTACTGAGGCATAAGTTTTGGATTATAATTGTTATTTTTATTTGAGTATTCTAAAGCTTACAATATAATCAGATTATTAAAATGTGGATGTGTTCTGTGTGGTTTGTTAGAAGTGTTCCATCAGCCAAGGATCATTTTCATTTTATTGCGGATCATTTATTTGCTTTACATTAAAGTAATGGTATTCAGTAGATGGATTTTTGCCATTTTAATGTCCTCAGGTCGGGCGCTTAAATGCCTTTTATCTTTGGGTCAGTGCTTAGTTCTACACAAGACATCCCATCTGTGGCAGACCATTTATTGTCAAATTTATCCTGACATAGCCTTATTTTTATTCTGGTGATCTTGGTGTTTAATGTTTTAAGCAGATACGGCATACCTGCCCTATCTGATTCAGACTTAAATACACACGTATTATACATCCGCCGCTGATTATTATGGTCAGTTTGTTCTTTCTATGGTAATTAACCCAAACATAATTGTGAAATGCTTCACTTTTATTTGTATTTTCAACAAATGGGTTTAGTAAGGCGGAAAGAAAAGATTTTAAAACTGTGCCAAATGAACAAATACACACGTATTTAAGTCTGATTAAGATGTACAGAGTTAGTCAAAAACATGTTTTATGAATAAGAAAAATTATAGCAGCTAGGAACTGTGCTTGTATATACTCAACAATTATTCTGTCTTGAATCCAGTGTTGTGTGGCAGGTTGTGTTTTACGGAGATGGCAGTGTTTTTCAAGGTTCTTGTCACAGAATAATGTATTATTACAGACTATTTCATCAGTCACATACAGTAGCATAAGTAGAAAGAGATGCATGCACAAGGAGGGACTTTCATGCAGGCATTGTTCTTAATTACATTGCAGTGTCACCAGATGCAGTCAACCACACTGCAAAGCACTTTGTCAGACTCATCTGTTCAGGCCTGTCTGTCATCCGGAGCTCAATGCGTAGTGACAGCCAGTCTATAACTTGTTAGCAGTGAAACAAGGACAGACAGACAGACAAGGACAACGTTACAGTACACACTGGACAGCGTTCACGGGTAGGTTGCAGCCCGTTTCTGCCCACCAAGAGGCTCAGACATCCGCCGCTGATTATTATGGTCAGTTTGTTCTTTCTATGGTAATTAACCCAAACATAATTGTGAAATGCTTCACTTTTATTTGTATTTTCAACAAATGGGTTTAGTAAGGCGGAAAGAAAAGATTTTAAAACTGTGCCAAATGAACAAATTACATTCTTTGAAATGCATCTTGACCACACAAGTCTGAAACAAACAGCAAGCTCTTAATGCAGATCTGGATGAGCAGCTCAGCTGACAGACTGTCTTATTCTGCTGGTTGAGGCAATTATCAAGACAAAAGAAGCTCCAGAAGGTTCCCGCCTGTGTCAGTTTAGCTTTTGCCATATTTTCTCTGCAAGCTGTTGTTGGATTAAGACTGAAGTGTTTGGTAGATCAGTATTGTGGGGGTTCTCGAGTCTGATTAAGACATAAATATGTGTTAATTGCTTTACTTTTAATCAGTTTATTGAGCATGAAAGGGAAAACAAAATCAAAGTAATAGACAAAAATAAAAAAAGAGGCATCCTTAATATGAGACAACAATCAAATCAAGGATATCAACTTTTTAAATTTTTTGTTTTTGTTTTACTTTTTCAGTCCTACCCTCTTATAACAATTATATGTTAATAACAGAGAATAAAGTTCCCTTCACAATCCTCAGTGTCCATACTCGGTATCTTGGTCGACTCAAACAAACAAACAATGACATAATACACCACAGCAAACAAAACAAATAACAAAAGGATCACAAGTCCATCACATAACTGTTCAGTATTTTATTTTGAAGGATTTATTTTGAGGACCTTCTATCAACAGTTTGATCAATATTTTAAGAAAATACAGTAGTTCCCTTCTCGTAGCTCAGCAGACTTCTTCTCATTTAAGAGAGAGTAATGAAGAGTGATTGATGAAGACTACAAGACTGGATTGTACACCTCCCAAAGCTTAGTACTCTTGCAGAACCTCCACGTCTCTATTTCTACTCTTTGACTCAATGTTATTTCTAATCTTGCCATATCATTGATATTCTGGCTCAGCTCTTCCCACTTACCATCAGGAAAATGACTAGATCAGTGTGTGATTAAAACGGAACAATGGGAACAGAGCGCTCTGATCATTTCACCCTAACCTGTTTTTTAGGCATCTGTCTTTTTGATCTACTTACTTTCATTCTTTTCTAGTTTCAAAACAAATTGGAATTTCCACCATCAGGGTGTAAAATTAAAAGTTGTCACTGGTTTATCGATGGATGAGCTCTGCACAGAGGTGGCATATTTTCAACTTCAGTTTTATGCAAACTACATCTGTGTTATGAAGGTTTAATCGGAAAAAAAAATGGATTTAAAGTAATAATAGACAGCAGAGAACATCCACTCAAAGGGTATCAAAACACACATAGTTACAGGTTATAGCCCTTCGAGATAATTCATTCTCAGGGGTTCATGGAGGCCTTAATCCAGCCACACACTGTATCTAAGAGGAACAAAAGGGGAAAAAAAGGAAAAAGTACAGACATTTTCATTCAGAAGATTCTTTTTATCCAGTCTGAAGCCTGTGGTCATTCATTCATAGATGCTAGATGCAGCTGTGATTTACAAGCTACACCGAGAATGACTCAACCAGGCTTATTGTTTATTTTACTGTTGTAGACTACACAGAGTGAAACATGTTTTTTTTTTCTGTTTTTTTAGGAGTAGTATTTTTGGAAGTTTGACATTTTGGAAATGATCACGCTGTTGGAAGTTGGAACCAGATTTTGTGCTGAAAGAGATTGACAGAATAACTGGCAGCTATTTTCATGATTGCTGAATTCTTTGAATCCTCTTTTTAAGCAAAAATGCAAAAACCTTTTAAAGGTAGTTTCTATTCGGATATCTTCTCTCATATTAAACCAAATATTTTGGGGTTTTAGATTGTTGGTTGAACAAAACAAATATTTCAATAGTAATGCACAAATTGTACTACTCTTACTAATTTATTAATTTACTTTTACAGCAATCAATCAATAAAGAGCCGATCAAGCAGTTTAATCATTAATGAAAATAACTGGTAACAGCCCTTTCTGGTTTTATGGGTGTCATTTTGCTGACGCTAAAGGATTTTTATTGCTCAGAACTTAATAACGAGGTCATTTTATTTATGGTCAAAGTATTTTCAGCTTGATGACAGAATAGTTAAGCCTTCAGGCTGTCGTACTGTTGTGCCATCAACTCAAAGGTTTTGTTCCTTTCAGAAAATATAAACATGCAGTAGACCAATGATTAAAGCCAAATGTAACCACAGCGACCTGCGTTGCTTCTCCACTCGTTTCCTGTCTGCCCATTCACTAATGACCAATATCCAATGATGGTGGAAATGCTCAAAAATAATCTTAAAAAAAAAAAAATCTATTCATGTGTTTTATCTCTTAGTGTCATGTGGTATTAGCCAATATGTTAATGTGTAGAAGAGCTGTCACTGTAAATTATTTTGCATGGAAACTGAAGTGTTCACAACCTCTCAGTAAAATCCATCGGCTGTGATTGTGCAATTGTTGCTGTTTATAAATGAAAAGGTCCCCCTGTGTGTTTGTTGATGATTCCCATGAAGCCTCTTCAGCGTAACTAGCAACACCCACTGGTAATAACTTCTGATACACCACAATGAAAGATCTCCTGAGCCAAACCAGGATGGATAATGTGACTGGATAATTTGCACATTCAGGCCTATAATTCCACATCTAAGATGAACTGAGTGTGAAGTCTCGCGGGTGTCATTGGGAGAGACTGAAGGAAGGAGCTGCGTTATTATTTATTTATTTTTTTGTTCTGTCCTGGCATGAGCTGCATTTTTCTCCCCTTGAACAGTTAAGTAGTGCAAATGTTGGCATGTGTGAGCAAAGTGTCACAAAAAAAAAAGGGCAGAGTGCATAAAAAGAGAGGCAGCAGAGTGGGAGTGGATGGACAGCACTATTCTGAAGCTAAGTGTGAGGGCGGCCGAGAGGGTGACAGTAACATGAAACAACATGTGAGTGAATGAGAGCAGCTTTCCACCGGCCACATGCAATCCGGTAGATCCAGACTAAAATATCTTGACAACTGTTTGAATCTGTCAAATTTTAATGCAGGCATTTGTATTAGCCAAAGGATGTATTCTAATGATTTCGGTCATCCCCAGATTTTTTTTTTTCTTCTGTTTGAGGTTTACATTTGTGATTTTGAGTGAAATGTCAGTTATTGGCTGGTTTGCTGTCGAATTAGGAACAGATACCCGCGTATCCTTCTTTGTGTGATCTCTTAACTGTCCATGTACACTTTCCATCATCAGATCACACTTTTTAGTTTACATTATTTTGTTAATTTAGCAAAACTAAATAGGCTACACCTTCAGCTGTACTGTGCTGATTAGCAAATGTGAGCATGCTAACTTGCGAAGCTAAGATGCGAACATGGTCCAAGTTCAAGTCGTCATTTTGACCCAAACCATTATCTTTTCCTAAGCAAGCAGTTTTTGTGCTTCCCCGCAGGTCGTCTTTGAGGGTGGCGATAAATGACTTGTACGGTCGTATGGGTTGAAGGACTTGTTGCTTTGTCTTGTTTGTTTTGGGTTGTTATCCCGCCTGCCCTCGTTAAGTGTCGTGGTCTCTTGCTGTGAGCGTGACTCTGCAGACATGTGAAGAGTTCGTTACAGCAGCGACGAATATTTCCTTTAGATTGTTATGGAGGTTGTCAGGGGCACAGAGGCCTGCATCACCCGGAAACATCCTAGAACAAAATTACGTAATTTCCCTTGAGTCTCCTCTGTCAGCTTGACATATTAGCATGAGGTCTCAATTTCATTACATTGATAATTAACTTTGCAGCAGCATAAAGAACAGCACAGAAAATAACTTGTTTGTTCCGGTCAGTGCCATTTTACTCCAGATGTAATTGAGGTTTTGGTAGAATGAGGGCAGAATTGTTGTGCATTGTTGTTCCTGTTAATATATTAAACTCAAAGCGATGCGGGGCCCAGAGGCCAGGCAGAGTTTGTGCTTCCAGTCCAGATGCACAGTTTGCTTTCAGACTCTCACCCCATTTTCGCAAAGAGGAGAAAGTTTGGTGAGAGAGTCGACGAGGGTGAGGAACTTCATCAAATCGTCTGAGACTGCCGGCAGCATCTTACCAACAACCGAACTATAGAGTGTGTGCGCACTGAACTACAACACACATGCATAGCACCGAGTGAAATACAGAGAAATGTGTTGGCAACGACTTCTTGCATAATTGCCAAGGAAAAAGTTGTTGACAAGGGAAGAACTCTGCAAACACCTCGAGCAAATATACAGTGTATGTGTAGGTTGTCATCCTGAAATATGTTCAGCAAAAAAAACATATTCTGAAAATGTTCACGATGGCAGTTTTAAGTTGAACATGTCATCACATTGTTGAGGGAAGTATTTAGTATTTTTCCCTGTCCGTTATCATCTATTTTTTAATCATTTGTTAATGAGTTGTTTTCTAAATGTTCGCTCACACTTGAGGACAAGATAAAGTGACATTAATGCTGGTAACGAGGAGACACGGAGCAAGGTTGTTGTTTACCTCTGCAGAGCTGTTTTTTTGACCCCAGCGACCTCCTGTCTGCACTAAACAAGGCCCAACTTGCTCCCAGTCATGAAGGCGTCTGAGGAAACAGTGTCATTGATGGTGCAGGGAGATGCTTCAGCAAAGACATCGTGCCCCAGAGCTGAGGTCAAGCTCGGCTGACATTCTGCAAAGGAGGGCAAAGGACATTTTGTGTGGGTGGTTCATCATTACGGATATTTACCAGCATGTTTGAAATCATTAATGCACTTTGTCCCTGCGGACCCATTTGGCACAGGCAAATGCGGACACTCCATTCTGGTTACTACAGCGAGGGAATAATTGGGAAATAGTTGTCATTTCAGAGGCTTACTTGTAGTCCACAGGTTCCCAAGCTTTACAGACCATGTTCCATTATGTGCCAAACCAAATTTCCCAAGTACCACTTCCATTGGAGATACCTGCAGGTTTTTTGGTATGATTAAATTAAATTGACTGATTTAAGAAAGTGCCCTGATCGAGATCAAAGAATACATTTATATTTGTTGTTAGCGGTAGCGCCTTAAATGGCGACTCCGGCTCCTCTTTACTATTGAAAGGTTCGTCTGACTTGTCAGGTCCTGTGTCATCAGTTTCACCCAGACCGACTTCTGGACCTCGAAGCCATTTCAAAATGTTACTTATTCTGCTCTCTTAAATTACCGAACTACAATTCTTCCGCGTCAAGCTAATGCTCAGGACAGACAAGTTGTATTTCTAAAATATTGAAATGATTAATACCTCATTCTCACACTACTAAAGTGATGTGAAGAAAAGTGCAATGAAATTTTTTTTTTTTTTTAAATAATTGATGCATTAATTAGTTCAGTTAATGACCTAATCTGCATAACTGGATGTTTAATTTATCAATGCGAAGACAGCGGAGCACTCAAGTGCCTCTTTTTTTTCCGTGTCGGCACTTTGGGAGCGAGCAGCCTCCGGTGCGGCTGAGGAAAAAAAAAAAGGTGAAGGATGTGGCTCAGTCAGTGAGGCCAAATGCAGTGGGAGGTATATGATGAGCGACAGAGTCGGGAAGAGGGCCGTCGGACTGCAGCGGGGTGAATAATGATGGGCGAGTGAGAGCGTAGCAAAGTCCCACGAGACCCGAGCATTACCATGGAACACTCGGTGGGGGGCTGCTGCATCCCTCAGGAGAGAGCCGAGACCTGTACACACGACGCTGCTCACAGTGATTCTGCGGGGGTGTGTGTGTGTGTGTGTGTGTGTATTTGTGTCTCCAGATGTATACAGAGAGAGCATCAAAAGATAGAGACCAGCTTTGAAAATAGATGCTGCGAGACAAATATTCTCGGTCGTAAACTCAAAGGATGGGATGCAGAGGATGTGAGTGAAATACGTGGAGAGGTGATGGGTTGGGTTGTTACGCAGCTATAATTGATCACCGTGGCAGTATCTGATTCATTATTAACCAGGCTTTTAATTTACAAGTTAATGCGTTTAGTGGAGATGTTTATGATATGACGAGTACAGTCTGTCTTTTGTGCGTATGTGCCTGCTTGATGATGTTTCAGGAGATGTTAGACGCTGAGTAATTACCGGGTTTTAAAGGATAAGTGTTATCGAAGAGATAAAATGCAAATCATACCTGATGAGATTCGAATCATTAGCCAATAGTCTACATTAATGCCTCGCGGTTTATTGGTTTGAGATGGGATTAGTTATTCACTGAGGCGACACTCCCTTCCCCCACCCCTCACCCCCTCCTCCCCCAGTTTGTTAAAATGCATCATGGGAATGTTAGAAAAGTGGAGCCGTCAAGTAGAAGAAAGAAACTAGCTTGATGTATTGCAACGGATAACCATCACTATCCAATGGCTGTCAGTTAAAATGCTATTTCAAATCAAAAACATTTCAAATTATCACAATAATAATAATTTAAAAAAAAGGCTTCAGAAAAAAGACACAATTCCCTGATGTTGTGATTGTTGTTGAAACAATGTAAAGGGGCTTCTCACTCAAGGCAACATGAGCTCCTTTTGATTAGTTTAATCATTTATTTTATATTTCAAAGAACAACACTGCAATGAGTGATACAAATGAAACTGGGATGTCAGTCTCTTGGAACCTAACTATTACACTGTAATGACCGATGCGTATAACTTCATCATACAGTATAATTCTCTTTTATCTACAATTCTCTAAGTTTTAAATATGTTTAAGAATGTAATTATCTATAAAAGTAGCATCTGATTTGTCAACACACTTGTCTATTTAAAAGCTCAAAAAAATAGTTTTCTTAACCAGTCACTGTTTACTGTTAGGCTGATGTCACCCATCGAAATATTGAGCTGTTTGGGCGCATCAATCATGAGGTCAATTTTATTTATTTATTTATTTTTTATTGATGTAAAGTTAAGAGCTCCCTCCCCATCTCAGAAGGCCGTTTAGCATGCACCAGAAGTAAGCGGTCATTAACGCTGATGTCGTAGACTGCTCTCAGTTTGAACACTGATCAAGACCACAATTACTGTGGAAAAGAAAAAAAAAAGAAGTAAGTCAGTTGAAAGAAGCAGTCTTGGGAAATTCCTTACAGCAGAGGCAGCAGCTTTGAGCCTGCAGATTGCCAGACTGACAGAGTTACACGATCAAATTGGTCCCTTTCATGATTTCTCCATGTTAATTAGCAATGTTAAGTTGAATCACAGCCTGTAAGTGTGAAGCAGCGGCTCTAGGAGAAGAGGCAATCATCTGCTTAATTTTTATCCTTGGCTCATCGGGTCATTTCTGTCTGTCACACCAGTCTAATTTGGATTTGAAATGTGGGAGCCAGTCGAAAAAACCTGGATGGCGGCGATGCTAACAGTCATCTGCCCAGTGACAATGATGCCTGTTTATTAGCAGTGTATCATTAGATTAGCGTCTGAGCGGGACACACCACTGGGCAACAGTGTCGTCGGCTCCTTGGCACACAGCGTCCCGGCGGCCTTGCCAATCAGGCTCACGGCCCAAGTAAATCTGGGCCGTCTACGAAGGCAATCTTTGCCACGAATGTAGAATACTCATTAACAGAGGAAACCAGCGGCAAACACTGTCAGCAACATTGCATGGTGCTGGTGAAGCAGAACACCTACAAGGTTCGACAGCAATATACCCAATGAGTCATTACCCTCATTAATTAATTTTTCTTTTCTGCTGTGGCTCCCTCAGCACAATAATTACATTATGTCAAACAATTAAAATGGTAATTTTCTTCCAGTATAATGCATATTTTACCAGTTGCCGGTGTACTGTATTTCTTTTAAAGTGATCTACCTTTTTTCTAAAAGTTAGGACAAACATTAATAGTAGATTTACGCCCATTTTTCCTCATTGGAGAAGCTTCTTGTATGCCTGAAATGTTTTTTTTTTTAAGTAAGCAGTGTGTTGTTTGTGTTGTAAAGTTGCAGCATATGTTTGTTTTTATTCTTGATAAATTGTTCTTCAGAGATTCTCTTCCATCACCTTCCAGTGCGGGAGGCTGAGAAGAGCAAGATAGAAATTGCAGACAGGGTTGCATCTTGATAGAAGTGGTTGTGAGGGCTACTGCGCTTCAACTGGCGGCCCTGTGCTGTCTCCTAATTAGGTCCTCAGCTTGAGCACCGTGAACACAGACGAGAGGGAAAACAGTAAAAGCAGGTGTTATTCATTTTACCAGATTTCTTTGTCATGCTTTCAGGAGAGCAGTTATGTTTGCTGAGCCGTGTGTTAACGTGCCTCCAGGAGCAGCAGCACAGTTAAATTAAACTGCGTGCTGTAGCTTTTAGTGTCTTAGTGGGAAATTATTTCTTTGTAGACGGATGTAGGAATTCCTTATCCTTAGTATTCATCTATCATTTATTTTAAGAAAGTAAACCTGTTTTAAAAGCCTAAAATTGTAGTAAACTGTATTGACCTGAGAAAAAAACGATTCAATCACAATCAGATTTGACAGTTAAAATGTCCAAGCAGCTACAGTTTAAAAGAAACCGAATGATTCATGTTGACATTTCCCAAAATTGAGTTTTACGGTGAGTTGGATTTTTTTTTCCATCAGAAATCTCACTTTTTCAGCCGGGCAAAAATCGGTTTCACCAAAAAGAAAACCAACTTAGTGATCACTGAAATAGGACTGAATTTTTTTTTTTTTTTAATTCATTTTTGGTCAGAATTTAATTGCAATTGTGCAAAGAACGGGGGATTTTACAATATTTGACACCAACCGGTGTGGGTAAATGTTCATCATTTTGTGTTTTAATGAGATACTACCTACCTACCTACCTACCCTACCTACCTAGACTTGGATATTGAATAAAAACAGGACATAATCTTCTGATTTGCACACATTAAACTGTTAAGCTTAGAAAAAGGCCAATAGGTTCACTATTTTTTAAGTCATGTGCCCAGAGTAATATAGAAGTAGATTGTGTTTGCTGTCAAAACATCTGTTCCAAAATTAATTTAAATGAGAGTAATGGGAGACTAAATGAACAGTCGTCATTCTGTGTAAAAATACATTGAAAAGACTTTCAGGAGAATACAGAGATGGCAGGCTTGATATTGAAGGTACGTTAGGGAAATATTTCACAAAGATGAGTATGAACAAGAGGAATGATTACCACCATACACTACATAAAAACAGACACAGCCTACGGGTCTGAAAAATGAAGCTGATGCCTTGAAGTGTAATTCCACTGAGGAACACTAGGGGCTGGCTTCGAAAACCTCTGGTTCCAATAGACTTCCATACAAAAAGCATAGAGTTCTGTCATGAAATACAAAGTCAATACATTTTTCCCTCGAGTCATTATGGTGTCATTCACTAAATGCACTTCTGATCAGTGTTGTTTGTGGTCCTTCTAAAAATGATTTCATAATTAATTAGATATGAGGCCTCAAAGAGAGGTATGTTTGGGGGTGTGCCTGGTTTGATTGACATGCTTGGAGCCTAGTCAGGTTTCCAATGTAGGTGGGCGGGCAAAGGAGTCTCAGTTACATTACAGCCATTACAGCCAGACTTGAGGCTTTGAAACTGCAGTTTACAAACCAATGATGTAACAGTGGGATGCCACTTGGTAAAAGCAAGGAAAATCTGTTTCAGTGTTCATATGGGGACCTGACTATTGTTTCAAGGCAGGTTTACCATTTTTAAGATCAAAACAGTTTTTCAGTGAGCTTCAGTCAGAGTGAAATCCAATCTGCTGTACAGTTATTCAACTTCATCATCTGTACAACAAATGCAGCCTCTCAGAGGACTGTGACATTGCTTTTAATCTTTTATCCTAATATCTTTCTTATGATGTGATGACTGAATCAATTTATGTCAGTGTGAGTTTTATTGTTTAGTGTGCATTCTCAGAGCCTTAGGGTTTGCTTTTTTAGTTGATTTAATAGAGTCAAATCGGAACAGTTTCACTGAAACAATGTTGTTCCTGAAAAATGCATTAGATTAAAATGTAAAAATCAACAAAAGCCGCTTGAGCAGTAATTGTCCCTGCAGGCTTGTTTCGTATCTAAATGTACTTCAGATATAAAAAGCTTGCTGAGTGATTTATCGAGCCTGCACTGGGAGGTAAAAATCTGATTGCCAAAACCTTTGTCAGCGATACTTGTCTTCACTCACTATACCTTTTGCCTGTCTCGCTGAGAGCCAGGATCACTGGTGATAAATAGTCACTCCTTCCCTAATCACTGCCATCGTAGTGCCATTACTGAATGGGCCACTCATTTCGGGGTTGGCAAGACAGCTCAGCTCGGCCGCCCTGCCAGAGGCGTCGGTGCTTTGTCTCAGGAAATGTCACGGGTGTGCAGACTTCACAGATGAAGCCAGCTCCCTGGTTGTGCAACAACCCTTCTGTTATTACCTGAATCATAGCGCACTGTAAAACATGACAAGGACAACGCTTTTTAAAAAGGAAAGAGAAAAACTGTTTAACATTTGGACAATGTTCTTCTTCAAATGCTTGACAGGAATTACACTGATACATCTTTCATGTGTGTACCGTAAATGTGAAGCTAGAGCCGGCAGCTGGTTAGCTTAAATTCAAATAAAGACAGGAAAAGCTGGCTCCGTTTTAAGATAACAAAATCTGCCTACCAGCACCTCTAAAGCTCCGTAATCTACACACTATGTTAAGTTTGTTCATCAAAAAAAAAAAAAAAAATCAAAGTGTATAAACAGTGGCTAAGCTCTGCTACCGCTTCATATTTACTGTAAAAACTTGATATCTATCTTTTAATCAAACAGTGTAGAACTATTCCTTTAAAGTAGACAACATGGAATATATGTTCGTTGCCAATATGGCGACATGAAGATATCTTTTGTAATCAAATTAATGGACGAACGAATTTCATGACTTCATGCCAATTATTGATTTATGATAAGCATCATAAGATGAAATGGGTGTAAGTATATAAATATTCTAAATAGAAGATATATGTGGAGATAAATGAAAGCATTGAACTGATACCAGTGGCTCCACATCCCGAGCCTCCTCATCAGAGTGGAGCAAATAGCCCTTTCTGGAACCCAATTACAGTTTCCTTATCATCCACACTTGAGATAGCAATTTCTTTCTCAATGGGCCTCCAAGTCAATGAGTACCAGCCTGCTTTAACCTTCAGCTAGCACAAGAGGCAATAATTACAGTGACATATTAAGAGACATGTTGTGGTACATCTTACTTCATTTTTCATTTAGAAAAGGATGTAGACCAAATATACACGTGGCGACACAATAGAAAAATGCCTTCTTTGTAAATGCTGCATGAGAATCAAGCGGACACCAACGAGTGACGTCACCCATTGGTTTGTGAACACCTGTTATTAAACCTTGAGTTCGGATTTTAGCCGGCGACATCTTGCTCGTTCTGTGCGGTTTGGAGCCAGAAGTGACCATATTTTTGACGCGCTGGGGGGGGGGGGGAGCCAAAGATCTGACTCGATTTGATTGGAACCCTGGCAATACTACGTCCCGCCCACCGATAGCTGTAACCTGAATGCACTACGGGCCTGTCAATCAAACAGACACGCCCTCAAAAACACGTCTTTTTCAGGCTTATTGTCTTCCACCAGAAAAGTAATAACAAGGACTGACTTTAACTAGCAAAACCGAAATAACCGAAATTTTATTCACTAGTTTCAACTTCTTCCATTAGCTGTTTCGCATTAATAAATTAATTTGAGCACTTCCTGGTCTTGTTCTCGCTGCAGGTGAGGTACATATAGGTCAGAGCCACTAATTAATAATTTACAGTATTAGTTACCTGTCCAATAATAAATAAGAAAACTTGAAATTGTCTCATAGAGTTATATTTAGTTCCAAAAGCTAAATGACAAAAATATAAGGAGAAAAAAAAAAAGACATTTTAAAATTGATGCAGCAGAAGACACTTGAATTAAATTCAAGTTGAACCAGTAAACTTGCTCTCCATTAATCGATACCGCCCTGCAGTTGTAAGACACTCTGAGACAAAAGAGGAAACAAAACACTGGGGAACATGATTACATGGCTTTAACTTTCTAACCTGACTTTTTGAAGCTGGCCTCGCTCTGGTCGCTGATTTCTTCGGGGAGGGAATCTCTATTACAGCAAGCTTACAAGGAGACGGAGGGGAGCATGCGAGCCTGGCGGTTAGAGAGAGACTTCCTCATAAGCAGGAGCTCACCGGTCATATTCCCACAGTGACTAATGTGTCCATCACACACCAGACAAACCAGAAAACCCTCGAGCGAGATCACATTTTGTTATTTTAAATCACTCAAAGGGACAAAATCAAAGTGTAAAATTATTAATGAATTAGACTGAGTATTTGTGCCAATATTGACACTTTGATGTCAGTTAATGCTGAACTCTCCCGACTGTATTGGCTTGTTATCATCCTTGTATTATGGAGACAAAGACTCACAAATACAATGTAATTTTCCAATGAAGGATAATAAGGTTAATCATTCAGTCAGTCAGCGGAGGTTTTGTGTCATCTCCTAGCAACCACATCTGCTGTTGTCATGGGGGATCAACTGCAAAACTGCCTTTGTGTAGAAACAAACTGAAGCTTTTATTCTGTAAGATTGTAGCTAAACATGTTTGTTTTAATGTTTTGTAACTTAAGTGATTTGTCACGTAAAGTCTGAGATCGTATTCGACGAGAGTGCTAAAAGTTGGAACTTTGGGGGTGGAGACATGATGTGATGGCCCTGCCACCCGCCTTGACCTTAATACCAAGCTAAATGTACAAACAATCTATGTGTGGAAAAGCCATTGATGTGTAGCTCGATGGACAACTGGCAATTTGTAGTTATTTTTTTTATGGAGAAAACGATAGCGTACAGCAAACAGTAAGTTAGTCAAAGAAGACTGAGGCGGTTGTGCTACGTAGTTTCACGAGGGTGCAAACAGTACTAACATCTTCAAATACACATGAAAGTTGGTGCCTGATGCATGTGCAAAGTTTTGTGAGGTTTGGAGCATCGTTTGACCTTAAACATCAACTTACTGTGTCACGGCGGAACATCAAACTTAGCCGCATCGCCCTCGCTATGCTATATACAAAATTGAATTTTGGGTCACTTTTTGGATGACATGCTATAGTATGACTTTATTTTTTTTAATCACTTTTTGGAGTATGACCTTTTTCTGAACTGACATGCATGCCTCAAGTGGGGATCAAACCCAGTTACTTCTGTGAGGTAACTGCTCTAGCTCTAATCTAATAATATTTGTGGACGCTGGAGTTATAGGTTGCAGTGAGCCAAATATTTGCCACAATGCAGACTGTCTCCAGCAAGAAGGTTTGGGGTTCAAGCCCCTCCTTTGTCATGACTTAAAAAAAAAATATATATATATATACTATAGCATGTCCAAAAAAAGTCATACTATAGCAAAAAAAATGTAAAAAAAAAAAACTTTTTGGATGACATGCTATATTATGACTTTTGGTTCACTTTTTGGCCGCCATGCCATGGGCACACCGATCGACGAAAACTAATTATTTTGATAAATTTAATGTTCAGAGTGCACAGAATAAATTTCAAGTCGGTCCGACAAAGTCTGTATGAGGAGTTCGTTAAAGTACAACGTGTGAATCGCCAAAAATGGCGACTATATTCAAAATGGCGGACTTCCTGTTGAGTTGACGTAATGGTGCTGTTGGAACTTTTTTGTACGTCTAGGTGTGATACACATGTCCATCGAATTTCGTGCAATGTAGGTAAATGGAGCCGCCGGGGCCCTAATGACTGACAGCTGTTGAACACAGTTGAGACAATCTTGTTCAAAAAGTTTCTTCTAGGCCTTGTGTAAATCCACAGACTGTAATATAACAGCTTTTCAATCAGAACACCAGCATGCAGCAGCATTTCTTATACGAAATGTGTCTGTTCTGTTCTCTCCACAGGTAGTGTTCAAAGGTGTAATTTTTCATCAGCACATTTCAGAGGTGTTTGTGCATTATCATTTTTTTTCCAACTGTGTGATGTATACAGAACAAAATTCTTAATTATGTGTCATTAAATCAGCAGTTGTTCTGCATTAACCTGTTACTTTAATCAACTTTATGGAACTCCGAAACTAACCGGCTCTTATCAGGAAAACAGCCAATAAAAAGAGATGTCAGAGAAAATACTGGAGCAAATCGGCCCACCTGGAAGTGCTAAATATTATTCACATCATGCATCTCAGCGATTTTACAGTTTACCGCGTGTGAAATATTTATCTACACATCTTGAATTGTATACCCGGCAGACCTCAAAGGACAATTCAACTTCCGATAGAGTAAGAAAAATAATCCACGATGTCTCATTGTTATGTGTATTCTATTTTTATTCTATAAATACCACTGTGTTGCTTCACTTCTGACTGAGGCCTTGGCTGAATATGACATTTGACAATTTGATCTCTCTCTCTCTCTCTCTCTCTCTCTCTTGGTTCAACAGAACGGCGAGGCGTCTCTCTTTGAGGTGAACATCCGTTACGTCGGCGGGTTGCTGTCGGCGTACTACCTGACAGGGGAGGAGGTAAGATTAATAGATGTCTGTTATCCCTCTACTCTAGTGAGATTCCTCCTTTATCTCCAACTGGCACCTCTTTGAATGATGAACAGGCTGCCCCTGCGTGTGACAGCGGTGTGTTGGTGTGTATTAATGTATTAATGTGTATTAATGTGTCACCACAGTGCCCCCATACAGTTATCTCCTTCCATTAAAAGCAATTTAAGGTTGTGGGTTTTTTCAACCGAAACAATATTGTCTATCTAAAAACTACGAGGCTGATTGTTTTGAATTTTTACAAATTTTAACCAAATTTAAGCAACTTTAAAAAAAAAAAAAGTGTCAACATATGTCCATAAGTTGTGTCACAGTAATCAAGGACCTGGTGTGACAACAAAATGAGCGGTCCTAAAAATATTTACATGAACAATTGAAGTAAAGACATGGAATATCTGGTTTTAACAGTTCATTTTCTAGATATTTTCCTGCTATGAAAATATAGAAAATTCAAAGAAATCATAAAAATTAAGTCGTACTTCAGAGTTAGACTTTATTAATCCCACAGTGGGGAAATTTAGTCGTCACGGCAGCACAGAAACACAAAAAAGGTGCAGACAATATGAAAACATTTACAAATACGTATACATAAAATAAGATCGATAAAAATAATTATTTTAGAAAAAAAATAAGATCAGTAATAAGAAAAATAAGAGCAATGAATAAATACACACACACACAACCTTCTTTTTATTACTGTATATACATGTGTCTAATAATGAGGAGGTGCCAGATGTTAGAAAATGTACGGTATGTAAGAAACTTACTTTGTATGATGACTGCCCTTGCACATAGCAGCCTGTCACAGAGCCTTGAAGTCTGGGAAGCTGTTTATCCTCTATTTAAGGAGGCATTATACACCTCATGATAAATCCCAAGTTGTCTTATTTCCATGTGTTTTCTCAGCTGGCTATCTCACTGCCAAACCAGGTCAGTGTTGGAGTGTTTGTGAAGCTTCCATTTTTTTTTTTTAGACAGGACCTCTGTAGTGCGAGCACTGAAGCTGACAATAATCTAGCTGTTGATGGCCAGTGAATACTTCCTAAATGTTGGTTGGCTGCTGATAATCTTCTGTCTCTGCATGTATTAAATACAGAAGAGGTGACGTGTGGGTGCGACGGCTCTGAAGTTGTTTATATTGAAACTGTGCTGAGGAATGAAAGTAATAAAACACCTTTCGTTTGCTGCTGCGTAAGCAGTAAAGTAATGCTATTCAGGTAACTTGTAGAGAGGGATGTAGTGATTACCTCATTGCATTACCAGATCCATTGCAGGACTCCCCCTTTTTATATAAGTGGGTTTTTGGAGTATTGTGCACATGTCATTCACTCCATTTGTAAAAAGATTTTTTTCGGAAACTTAACCTGAACATACTCAGCCCTATGTAAATGCTGTGTTCATTGCATTTTCATTGCAGTATAAAGATGGTGCACAGAGGTGAGAGAGGAAAGATTAAATGAGTCGGTCAAATTTAGAAGGCTAAAGTGAATCAGTAATGTTTTCCTCTGCTGGAGAACCTCAGTTGTGTCCTTGAAGAAGCCACAGTTGCTCCAGTGAAGCCGCTCGGTTGCTCCGTGTTAAAGCCCGTGGTTATGATGGACAGCGTCCAGGTGTGAAGCGGTGAAACTTGACGAGTGTGACGTTCGGCCTTGCCAGAAGAGAAGTATGAACGCTCTGTAAACCTTGGCTGGATAAATAAAGGTTTGAAAATTGCCTGTGACAACCACACAGCACAAATGGTCCAGTTCATTATCAGTATATTGTGAAGTCACTGGAGGTCAATGTGTCACCATAATGAGCATCTGCCTGTAGCAGCCTCCTGGAGCGCGCACACGCACACACACACACACGCACACACACACACACACACACGCACGCACACACACACATGCACACACACATGCACACACTCTGCAGCTGTACAGTTTTGGACGCCAGTCAGTGGAAGAGGCTGAAATCTGTGCTGAAGCAGAATTAATGGAAACAGGATCCAGTGACATATGAACACTCAGTCGCTTTAATGGACATTGATTTGCAGGCCGGGCGAGCTGAGGGAAGAGCAGCATAAAATTATCCACCACTGCTGGATGAGTGAAATATGAATACATTACTGGAGCAGAATATATTGTCGAATCCATTATTCCACATTTGCCTGCCATTAACGCCATGCAGAAAATATTCTTCTTCTCTCTTTACTGGTCCACGGAAACTTCTATATACGTCATCGATAATGATATTTCCTAATATAAGTGCGCACGAGGGTGCAAAGAAAGAACAGTGTGTTCTCCATGAAGTTTGAGCTTAGTTGTTTAGGTGAAGAAAATCTGTAACACAAACACCTCACTGCTACCTTTTACATCTTATTATCGTCCTTTTTTAACCTCAGTCGATGTAATTAGAGTCGTTATCCATCTCTGCTGCCCCTAAGTTTAGTTCAAACGACTGCAATCCTCCCTCCACATGCTTTTTTTTTTGCGTTTCTCACTGTTTACAGTCCACCATCTTTCTCACGAGATGGAGCACACCGTCCCAGTTTGCTGACGGATGCATCAATACCCTTTATCTCGGCGTAGATATCCATCACATGACTTGCTAGTGTGCTTTCCGTGAAGGGTCTCAGAGAGTGAGATTTATAGCTACCTGTCCCCCCACCTCGTCTAAAGTCCCCCATTAAAGGCTTTTCCTCGGAGTCTGCTGTTTCATTCGAATGATAAAACCAACAGATTGAAGGTCTGTCACTGACTCAAATCAGCTGAAATACAGTGTGGGAGAATATTACGAGATTGTGGGTCCAGTTTGACCAGAGGACACCGGGCAGCTGGTGCCACTGTAAATGATTGCCGGAGAGGAGGTGATGATTATGGCTCCTTGCGGGACACAGTTTGCTGGAGAAGTGCTTGGAGCAGAACAGGAGCAACACCTGACCATTAATAACCTACTGTTGTTTTGACTGGGTGGGACGTACTGTTTATGTGTATCTTTTCCTTGGCGCCCCAAAGGGCTCATGGTTGGTCTTTATGGAAGCAGTCTCCTGCATTAAATGACTCGTTCAAATGGGTCCGTCCGCCGCCTCCCCTCTCTTTCATCGTTCACCATCAAACAGTCCCTGGCCAGGCCACATGGCTTTAAAAGAAGTGTCAATTACTGCGGTGTTAGATGTGTGTGTCCCGCTGTGGTGTGTCTACCTATACGTCCAATTGTCTATAAGTTAGGGATGAAAAGTTATTTTCATTACTGAATTCTCTTGATGTAATTTTGAATTAATAAAACGTCAGACATCAGTTAAAAATACCCATCACAATTCCTGAAACTTTGCCTGAAATCACCCCTTTGTTCACTTATTCACTCTCAATCAATAAATGTTCACTCAGTTGTGAGCAGTATGTTGAGACTTTTGACACTTGCTAATAATTGTCATTTTGTGAATTCAATGCTGATGTGACCGGGGCCTTAATAAGGGCTGGCATCATTCAAAAAGTTTTGATACCGGATCCAAAACCTTAACTTCAATACAAATTTTATAAAATCCATTTGAACAAAAAGAAAATGATATTACGCATTATAGTACCAGTCTTTAGTTTTCATGCAGTTTAGAGGGGGTGAGTGTAAATTGGGTTATTTACTGCAGCGACAGTTAACAGTTGTTCCCTAAATGCCTCACGCAAGTTATTGTAAGAAAATACAATTTACCAATTTCCTTCTCATGTCTGTCATTTTTTGCGAAGAGATGCTTCCGGATTCTTCACACAACTTAGACAAATATGTGACCAAAAACGTTTTTTAAAAATGAAATCCTGAGAGATTTACCTAAACTAAAAGTGATTTTATCTGCATAGACGGGCTGCCGGAGTAAAGACTACGAATGCTAAATGCTGTTGCTCACTGATGGTGATGAGATTTGCTCTGGCAAAAACATTCTTGCAGAATAGTAGATCATACCGCAAAAATTTGGTCAGTGACGTTAAAGTATCAAAGTTTGGTACCGAGGTCTCGCATTGACTCTTGTTTATAGTACGTCATCTTTTTCTGACGGTAATCACAATCATTGAATTTGTACTGTATTCACAGTATATCAACTCTTTGAAGTAAAAGCCACAAAGACCGACTGCTGTCCTCATTCTTGATTGGAAATCTTTTTAAACACCAGCTGCAGTTTACCTACACACACACAGAGGTCAGAAGAAGAATCCAGATTGCTTGTATTATCTGAAGAACTCCAAGAAGAAAACAAAATTGTCTATGTAGAACAAGACAAATCCTCAGATTTGCAGAATGTGAATGCAGCAAATGTTTTGCAATCTTGATCCATAAATTACGTTAAATATTGAATGGATTATTAAACAGTTGTCAGTTATTTTTCTGTTGCATTACTAATTTATTATTTCCTTTTCTCAGATATTATAATATACTATGCATTTCACCCTGAACACCTCCCTGTGGGTTATCAACATCTCTGTTCCAGTCTGTTTGTATAGTTTGTTGTTTGTCTCCATGCATACAAGTTAATTTGCATGCGTGTCTCTTTAGGTGCCTGTGCATATTGAATGCACCTCTATATAAGCATGTGTGTGTGTTTGTACATCTACCCGACCTCAATTCTCCACAGCTTGCGCGCGCCGCACACCTGCTTGCGGTCGTCTATACGTGCCGTGTTTTTTATTTATCTGTGTCCATTTATATGCATGTAAACGTGTGCGGGGATGAGACTCTGTTGCCTCATCGCCTTCCCTTTGCAAGAACAGAAAAGAGGGGGGGGGAGGGGAAGAAAAGAAGCAGGGGGAAAGGAAATGAATTCAATCAGCCTTGTGTGAAAATTGCCCGTGGGCTGAGCTGAAACAGCAGGGAGTGAGGGAGGAAGCAGCCGGCAGAGAAGAAAGACTTGTGTTCATATGCTCATCAGGAAGGGGAAATAGGAGACGGAGAAATAGAGTAAGAGTGATCAGGAGAGGTGAGGAAGACGCAAGAAGTGTGTTCATATGCTGATCAGCAACTGTGAGAGTGCAGGAGAGGGTGATGCTCCACGCATCACCCTCTCCTGCACTCTCACAGTTGCTGAGTTAGAGAGACAGAAAGAACTGGAGGATGTCATAAGAAGTAGTTATAGGGAGGCGTTGAGTCCTTCTCGTGGTGCAAAGAAAATAAATGTATCCTCCATTTTATTCACAATCTAATCAGACAATGCAGGAATACTTTTCTATGCGTTTGCAAAGGAAACATTGAATGTTTTGTTACACAAACAAAATATGTTTGGGCATCAGATAAAACCTCTACAAACTACCTTCACTGAAACACTGTTCTTTATTAGAAATAAATTTGATTTCCATGGTAAAAAATGCAACGCCACATGTACTAGTTAAAGGCTAATTGACTTAATTTGATCATTAAACACACTGTAAACTGGAAGAACCTGCAGCTCAGTAATAAACAATTTTATTGATACGTTTTGCTGTGGCTACCTGAAAAGACAAAAGTCATAAATTGGCTTCTTTTTACAACCTGGCCTCATAGTTGCATCCTCCGCAGAGGATTGTAATGTGTGTTAGCTGTGAAACCATCTGGCTGATTTGTCATTAGATATTTGGTCACATGACTTCACATGACAGAAACAGATTTGCTCGTTAAAAATGATTACTTTCATTTTCAGACATGACCTTAGTCATGTGTCTACGTTAGCTGCATATAAAAATCCGTTCTGGTTGTCATTTGCGTAAAGGGAAAATGTAAAGCACGAGTGCTACATGAATAATAGTGTGCGGTAGGACTGAACATAGTGGAGGAAAAAACTGTAAAACACTGGCTGGATTTATGGCAAACTTTGTCAAAAGATGGTTATGCTACATTCTCATGTTTGTTTGACCAGTGACAGTCTGTCAGCTCGGTGCAGTTCTGAATATAGTTTTCCTGTGTTTAAAGAATCTGCAGCAGGTGATGGCAGACAGACAGCTGTCAGTCCCTCCGTACATGACAGACAGGTGTGCGCACATGCACATATTTTATTTAGATACATAAACAGAGTGAAAATGACTCCAGCTCAAGAGGTATATGAAAAGGGTGACAAATGTTTGTTACGTGGCTGTAAAGTAAATTAAAACTGCATGACACAGTCGTACTATAGCATGTCGTCCAAATTATGAAAAAAAGTCATGTCGTCCGAAAGCCAAACTATCACAGGTACAGTGGTGCAGTGGTTAACACTGGTACCTCTCAGTGAGAAGGTCATTGGTTCGATTCAGTCAAACCAATGACTGACGTGTGTCTGGTCCAAAAAATGTCATGTTGGTAAAATTATAAAAAAAAAAAAAAAGGTCATACCGTCATGTCGTCCAAAACATGAAAAAAAAAGTCATACTTTAGCATGTCGTCCAAATTTATGAAAAAAGTCATACTATAGTATGTCGTCCATACCAACTGTGTACCAACTTTCATGAGTTTTCGAGTATGTTTAAGGCGGCAAATAGGCAACTCTTTTGTAAGAAAAAAATAGGGCTTTCGCAGCATTTGGTGCTCGGGCCCTAACAAGCTAGCAACAACAGCCCAAGCTAAATTTAATCTCGAAACATGCAAAATTATTTCCAATCATATCCAATTTTGTGATAATATGTATTATGTTTATTTGTAATCTTCGCTGGGTGAATTGCTAAATTGTCTAATTTACATTTATTGATTTCTGGGTCTAAAGAACATGTCTGTCAAAATAAAAAGATTTGTAGGCATATTTCTTTTTGTAAGAAAGTCAAATTTTCCTTGGAAAAGCCCCCACAGTCCCCTTGTGTGATTGATTATTTCTGTCAATGAAAGATCCACAAAGACAGAGAATAAGAAAGATAGAGAGATGGGGAGAAGAATCACAGGAAGAGGAGAAGAGATCCAAATAGGCAAATGGAAAGCAACAAGACAAAGGAAGATTGAAGAGACAAAAAAACCGCCAGCGAGATTTCATATTTTTGTTGTGTAGACCAGCCAGGATTAGGAATGAGACATTATAATCATTGGTAGCAGCCACATTATGAATCTCATTTTACTCTGCACAATCTTGTTAAGCCAACAAATAAAGGTCAAAGCACTCATTCCAAAAATACACTGTTTGCAAGACAATACAGCGCCAGATATCAAGGCATATGTTTTCTGAGAATTGAGACTGTGCCGTGGTTCTCCTTTGAAGGAAATAAGTACTTTATTATCTTTTTACCTGCTTATTTTTATTCTGAGTCAGTCATGTTACTGCCCGTTACAACGGAGGCACTTCATTCCACCTCACTTAAAGCCTTTTTGAAGTGTGGGAGGAACTGTTCGTGAACTTTAGGAGTGTGTGTAATGGCTACGAATCTAACCTTTTCTCCTCCGGGGCACTGGAGCTGAACACAGAGTTCCTTTGACACTTCAGGCTTTCCTTTTTTCACGACTAAAGTTCATAAACTTCAGTCTTGGTTTATGCCATGGGGGAGTTATTTTTTATTTTTATTTTTTTTGATGGCATCGTAAAATACCATAAATTTAGATGTGTGTTGGGGTTTTTTGTGAGATGATGAGGGGTATAATGTTTGTACCAGTCCATGTTGTTTTCCTTCTAATTCGGGTGACCCACTTCTGTCTCCAAATATGGTTTTATTTTGGGTCATAAGACACACACAGGAGAGTGCTCACACGCAGACAATATAAATATCACACACATCACATCGAGAAAACTCAATAAATAGTGCATTTCCGTCCTAGATGACAGTTTCTTTATTTGTCTCTGCTTATGTTTGTCACTGTCTGCATCATTAAGTCACATCATTAATCGACTTGGGGAGCTTCGTTGTCATGTGAGTCCGCAATGTGTGCTGCATGCATTAACAGAGGAACAAAGTTAGAGTGAATGATTTGACCTCTGCTCACCGGCTTGAGAACTAATGCAGCCCAGATTGATATTCATAAGGTGCCTAATGTCAACCAGAATGTCTTAAAACTCAATCAAAACCTTGCATGCAGAAAGAATATGAAAATGGTCTGTCTTGGTGGATTTTCCTGCACGCCGTTTTTTCCTCTCCGCGTCTCGTTCTTACAGCGCTTGCAGAAAATGTCCAACTCCCCTGACATTTTCTGTGGTAAAGCAACTGAATTTAAATGGCTGCACTAAGACTTATTTATTTTTTTATAATTGATATGTTTGAGATGAGATGTTTAAAACATTATGGATATATTGTTATTTTGAATAAATAGTCCACCCTCTGGGCTGCAGTTTTATTCTAGTGCATGATGGAGCCTGTGTGTCGGTGAAGTTGTGTTTTCTTGGGCTACACCCGAGTTATTTCTTGCCCTCACCTGTTTGAAATTTTGAAATCTGTGCGCCTGACTCCACTGTAGTGAGAAGAGCGGCTCAGCAGAGGTTACAGTGCTGTTTTGGTGTCGAGCATTACTGGAATCCGTGCTCGTGCCTACCGACCTGCTATTGCACAACACACTCATGTGCTGTACTTTGTAGATAAAACAAGCAACGGTTACATGAATGCATGTTTTTCAAAAGCTCACACAGTGTTTGTAGAGGATATGTTGGCAAATTTGACTTGGCGATAACTCCGGAGCTCCTGTTTTCAGATCATGGTTTTTTCTCCTATAATACTTTGGTAGAAAATAACAGAGCTATAATGTTATCAGCTCTTGGTTAAGGTTTGTCTTGGTCAAATACAGACGAGGTCCACAGTGATTTGAAGCACAAAAAACAATGTGTTTAACTTCTTTAACATGTAACTGAAATCCCAATCTTTTTCTGCCTTTCACTGTAGTAATTTTGTTGTCACAATCTTGACTACCTTCCTGTAACCTGCGTGGTGTAACATTGCCTTTGACTGTGAAATCATTGCCTGTCAACTAGGGATGGCCATTTCAAACAAAATTACTATTCAAAATGGCTTCTGAACCACCCCCCGGCCGCACACCTTTTACATGAACTTTTATATACAGTCCATACCGCACACACACAAACACATAAAGAAGGAGGGACTCACTTGCGCCGTAAACTCGGGCTCAACAAATGCCATCTAACTTCTAAAAGCCTCACCTTGAACAGAGCTGATTAGAAGAAGTCTTTATTTTCATCTTTGAGATGAGGGCCGTTGTTTGCGCTGCAGGTCCAACATCACACTCATTTCGTCTGGACCATCTGCTCGGTGTTTCACTCTTAACGTCGGTGCTTAGCCGTGAAAGACTTGTAAGCGTGCTCTACCTGCAGAGTTTGACTGAACTTCATCTTCATTTATGTTTTAAAGGACTTCCACTCAGAACTTTCTGACCGCTGTAGTCGTCTTTGCATGTTTCAGCTGTTCACACCGGGACATCTAATCCCTTAGCGACACACAGTTTTACCTGCAAAGCTTTGGAGCCTGGTAGCAACATGTTCTTCTTCTTCTTATGTTGTTCACTGGTGGCTGGTAGACAGCTTGTAGGTGAATTACCGCCACCTTCTGACGAGAGTAACGCATTACAATTAGATGCCGGTAAAAACAGGAGAAACGAGGAAGGAAAGAGGAACAGACTAATACATTTTAGATACTTTGCTGACTATTCGAATATTCAAAAATCATGTCCTATTCCCACTGTTAACACAATCTAAGCAGCATTTGTACAACATCACTGGTAAAACAAATTTGTTTTAAACATATTCTGATTTGCAGGCTTGTCACTAACAGATGGATGTTCCAATTTAACATTTTACTTAGTACTAGAGCATCCAAAAAAAAAATCTCCTCTCAACTAATCTAATTTATGATATGATTTATGCTCAGGAACATCGGAGTGCAGCAATACAAAGCACCCTGCTTTTAAAAGAACAGGAAACAAGTAACTTGCTTCGTCATGACCTATGCCAGGCCACACAACACCTTCTGGTATTGTTTCCTCCTACTTTGACCTGATTTCTATGCAAGCTGCGGTTGCCGCGCTCGCTTCTGGCCACAGTAGTACCCAAATGTCAGCTGCCAGGCCATATATACCTGCACCATGCTGCATTGACTGTGTGCTTTGAACTGTGTGCTACAGATTCAGTGACCGTAATGTTATTTGAATTCTTTCTTTGTAGGACCCCGTTGGTGTAATTATATTTTTCCTGTATTTATCTGCTTGGGAGAACTGTTAGTTGTGTTTTTTTTAACTCACTGTTTCTTGCAGATTTGTGCAGTAGCTTGGCCGTGTTTAAAGGCTGTGCTGCATGCATTGTTTGCTTTGAGGGCATCTCACATAATTCCCTGGCCTCATTTTGTCTCTGATTGCTGCAGCAGATCCTCATTGTTATTTCATTTCTGCCGTGCCCTGGTATCTCTTGGACTTCTCTCTAAAAACCTCATTCAAAATCACTTTTGCAGCAATTTCATTCTCTGAATCTGTCGTGCAGAAATCAAGTTCAGCATCCCTGCTGCTCCAGTCTGATTGTGGGAAACTTCCCCCATGTGTCTGAGCTGAAGCGGTCAGTCACTGCCCTTTGTGTCTGTCTGCTACTTTTCATTTCTCTCCCATCACCTCTGTGCTGTGACTGGGCATCCTGGTGTAAAGGCAGTGGTGGGCTGTAGTGGGAATAAATCTATGCCAGGGGGATTTTTTTTTTTTTTTTTTTCACAGTACAGTCGGTCACCGTATATGGGTAGCGAGTTTAATAAAGCTGAGCCTCAGTGGTCCAGGGAGTGCTGATATTCATCAGAATTTGCACAGAGAGGATCACTTTTCAGTTCTCCTTGAGGGAGAGGCACGGATATACTCTCCTGCCAGCTGAAGGGTACGCAGCCTTTTCTGACACCCCATCCCCCATCACACCGGCTACCTCTTACATAAGCTGTGCTGAGAGGCGAAGAAAAATGGGAAAATGAAATGTGGTTGAAATGGGAGATATAGCTCCTGCATGGTTAGCCGCTGTAGGTGAGGGAATTTTAGATGGAGTTGATAAATTGTGTAAATGATGCTGACCAGCTTTCAGGGGAACATGGGAAAAGTGAAATTCTCTCTTACAGTTTGTGCTATGTTTTAAATATCATGTGGCCATCTTAACTAAATTTGAACAAATTTGAAAAAGAAATGGGGTGTGATTGCTTCCAGTTTGTACTCAGTAATGTTAGCTTTGTGACTTCGGAGATAGCAATGTGACCACTTTCTTCCGGGTTAAAATAACTCTACAAGTTTCTCATAAATTGTCCTGACATTTCTGACAGACACTCACGTCTATCCCAGAATTATTTTTTTTGAATAACTTTGTTGATTTCTCCACTTTTACTTTAGCTCCTACATCAGTCAAAATTAGAAAATGTCCCCAATGAATTTGTCATTAGCCTCTGCTTTACTTTTTACTAAGTGCTAATGGTCTGCACTTAAATTACACCGTTTTACCGCAGCAGTCTTCCAGTCTCAAAGAGCTACTAACATGGATGTTAAAGTTTTGTTTTGGTCCTCGTTCAGAAACGGTTGCAACTGGTCTCAAAATATAAAGGTATTACATGTGGTCTGGCTGTTGTTTGTAACGTAGTATGTTTAAATGAATGAATCACGGTGTTGTCGCCAAATGGGAATATCACTATTGTTCTTCATATATGTTTATATTTTCTTAGACATCACATCGTATTTACTAATGCGTCACTAAATATCCTGCTCCTTCTGCAGCTGTTGCCTAATTAAGGCATTTCTGTAATCCATTTACACAGAGCCTGGTAGTTCAAATATCTATAACACTGAAGTCAGGCAAATATTATAGTACAGGAAGTTTAAATGAGGCAGGAGTGACCGTGCATGCTTGTATCACGTATGTGTGTGTTCTGCCGCCTGTGTGTCAACAGTGTTACTTGCTCCTGTATTTGATCTGTTTGTCTCCTTTTACTGAAGAGCTGAGAAGTGGTCTTGGAAGAGATTTCATTTCCTCAGATCAAAGTGGATCATCATAATCGTACGGTAACCTGCCGCGCTCCGTAGTTCTTGCCGCAGGCTTAGCCGCGAAAAGGAAAGCTCCCTATCCCAAACCCCCATTCTGCTCTGTGTACAAACACCTAATCCCATTTGTGCAGAGTTAAAATAACTGTGCTCAGCTCAATCATACACCTTTCAGTTTTATTATGGAATTAAGAGGCACTGCTGCCGCTGTAAGAACAACGTCTCATAACCAGCAGCTAACACATCCTGCATTATAGCTTGTTGAAATGTTATATGCATCAGAGCGTACAGCTTATTTAATATTTGTTTGGGCCGTGTACAGCGCGCTAATAATAACTCATTCACTGAATAAATCTGTCACTCAATAATAAGCTCGCAGTTTATTTTCCAGGCCTGCAGCCAAGGTGAGCTTTTAAGGATACGTTTCTGTAACTGCTGGAATTATTACATGATTAAGAATGCGAATAATGTTTTTTATGCTGTGAGAAAAACACAAGGTCCTTTTCTCTTTTGTGTCGTCGCCCTTCATGGGTACTAACTTTTTCTCAGTGAGTCTGTTCATTTTCTTCCTGTTTAAGCCCTCCAATTAGGTTTTTTTTTTTTTTAGCCATACATAACATTCCTGCTGGAGTAATTGGACTCAGTCTGAGAGAGCTTTGGCATTGGACCAAATGAGCTCAAACATCAACCGAAGCCCTGTTGAGAGACTGATGAAATTTTGGTGGGGTTTTTTTGTTTGGTTTTTTCACAAGTCATGCCAGTCAGAGAGGATGTGACACAGGCCAAACAAATCAAATCCAGGGGATCATTAGGCCGTTCTTAATGATGTCAGCCTTATTGCATGCTGGCCTGAGGGGCCTTATTTATAGGCATCAATGCTCCTCTCTGTCCATCAGCAATTAAAGGAGAGGAAAGCCTATACAGTATTTGTGCCTCTGAGGATGAACTGAAGACATTTAAAACAACGTTTCCAAGTATTCGAAATACACTTTTCACAGACAGCGAGTGCTTTGTAGAAAAAGAGTTCTTAGCTGAGAAGTTTTTGTTCTTCACCAATGGCAAGCCTCCCCTATTGGATGTTTTTTTTTTAGCCCTGAAAGACGGCAGAATTTGATTTCGTAAAAGAGATCCCATCATAGCCTCAGTACACTATACAGCATTATTTAAAGGGTCAACGAGCCGGCTTTTAACAGTGAAACTATCGATCCTGATGGCTTTGCTCTGCAATCAATGCTTTCCTGGAAATAGAGATCTGTGTAGTCTCTGCTGATTTGTCACTGTAGCGACTCGGTGATGTACAGAGAGCCAGTTGTTCTGCAGTCGCAGTAAAATAAAGAAAAAAAAAGTCCCTTGTGAGCTACCAAATTGATTTAAAGGCTGCGGCTTCGGATTGTTGAACCGTACAAGCGCTTGTTTTCTTTCATATTTTCACGTCATATTTCTGTTAATTCAGAGTGATTTGTCAAGATGTAAGCAGAAGTAGGTATAATAATATCGAATTTGCCATTGGGATATGAAGGAGTCCACAGCCAGGCTGAGTTTTTTCAGGCGTCTTGCCTATTATTATGCTGAGACTGAAAGGAAACAGAAAACATTGAAATTTAAATTGATAGCATTTGCTTTTCAGGCTCCACAACACACACACACACACACACACACACACACACACACACACACACACACACACACACACACACACACACACACACACACACACACACACACACACACACACACACACACACACACACACACACACACACACACACACACACACACACACACAAATACAAACACACAAACACAAACTGTGGTTCATACTGCCAAAAATGCATTTTGAATTCAGACAGTGTTGGCCATGAATGCTTTTTATTCAAAACAAGACCCCATGGAATTGGTTTGGGTGGCGGCCTCTTTAAACATGAGCTTGAGAGATAAACGTGTGTGCCCGCGTGTGTGTGTTTGTACAGCTTCTCGTGTGTCTGCGCGCATGTATTGTGTATTGTTTGTTTACAGAACAATAACTTTTCCCCAAATATGAGAGGTGCAGCATGTTGAATATGATGTCCCTCTCTCCAGAAACATCAACAAAGTGTCACAGCAGGAGGGGATGGAGAGGGGAGGGAGGCAGAACAACGACGTTTGTTGACAGCTAAGTTGATTCGTAGTGGCTTTTGGGTCAAGAGGAAAACTTGTGCTGCGATATTGCCACAGAGGCAGCATGACAGCAATATGAAAAATTTTCCAATTTGGTCTACAAGACTAAATCTGTCTTCCTGAATTCCATTTTATCTGATTAATGTCCCTTTGGCATCCCCAGCGCTGCAGTATAGCCCAAGCTGCCGCGGCTTTTCAATTCCAGATGTAATTGAGTGTGTGTTTTTCATGAAGCTGCGATGGCCATTAATTAGGTACATAAAAAGCAGCACATTAATTGTGGGACAGGTTAGAAAGTTTACATGCAGTAATCAATTAGATGATAAATAATGAATAAATTCTTTCCATTTGCTGCCTCGGGAAATTCAATTATTTATCATCCTCATCTTCCCTTGAGGAACGTCTGTGTAACAGCTCAGGTAAATTATTGGCTCAACATCCTCACCGCAGACGACTGTAGGTTTGTGGGTGGAACAGCCAAATTGCACACGTTAACACACACACTGGTACATGTAGAGTCTACATTGTAGACTAACACACACGCATACACACGCATTATCGTGATCTCTGTCAGAGGCGGCAATTGATCTGTTTCTTCATATTTAGCGTAACACAATTAGCTAATGGGCCGGGCCTCTAAGTGAGCACGCGAGCAGAGATTTGGAAACGCTCCCCACGGAGCCGATGATTGGAGGAGGATGAATGGGCGTCGGGGTCGGCCCCGCTGAGCCTCGCGCTTCCTCACCAACGAATAGCTCTTTCCTGACTCAAATGCATCATTACAGCTGCGGTGCACGCCCTTTTGCTCACTGCGCGGGTAATGGAGCCCAGTCTCGCTGCTGGGACGTCCTTCAGCCGTCAATCAAAAGGACGTGTCCAGACATCAGTTCCTGAGAGGTGCAGTGCTGATAAACTGTCTAAAATTTAAAAAAAACAAAACGATATTGAGTTTTTACCAAATTTACGGCCGTGACTTGAAAGATTAAAAAAAGGCTTTGCTCTATTTTCACCTGTTTTTATTATATTTCTGTCCCTTTTCCTTCCTTCAGCTTTATCTTCTTTATCTTCTTTATCTTGGCTGTGGCTTTGCTCGATGTGTCGCTGCCAGCTGAATGCATGGCTTTTCTCTTTTCCCCCTCCCTTTGTATTCTTCTGGATTGGTGCTACTCTTAGTTGCACACAAAATAAGATTGCCCAGGGATACGGGAGTCAGCTCACAAACTCCACCTGAGGTAGTTACGCTTTGCTGTACGTCTGAGGAAAGAGGGGACGTAAACAGAGTGTCCCCCTGGGCCTGTGGGGGAGTCTGTGTTCACGGCACGCCTTTGGCTGGAAAAGTCCATACAGCTCAGTGTTTGGGTGACATCGAGTTCTCTCTCTTGATCTTACTTCTCTGCTTCTGCGGGCAATTAACAGTGCGGCAATTATCAAAACATGATGCTTAATAAACTGAGCAGGACACATTCGTGCCCTCTCTCCGATTTTTGCTCCCATTCGGTGACTGCTTCTGTCACGGTATCTCTTGAATCTGAGTTCACGGTCCCTCATGGCTGAATGAGCAAAGCCATTCAAACAGAAACACTCCAAGGCTTTTTTCAAAGAAAGCTTCCTTCTGTACACTGCTGATAAATTATAACCCTACGTTTGGCATGTAAATGAAATATTGTTCCTTCCCAACTCTTTTATCTGCTATTATGAATCTCGCAGCTTTTTTTTTTTTCCATATCGGTTATCTGTTGCAGTGCTGCAGTCTGCCGGGATGAAGAAGAAGTGAGATTAAAGAGAAGACTCTTCTGCAGCGATTTCCCCTGATTGATTTCTCTCAGGCTCTTGGCAGCTAGAATTATGATTCCTACTGTGAATTGATCCCCTTGATTTGATTCTCTGCACGAAATGCTTTTAATACTCACAATCCCATGGTGCAGTCGGGCCGAGTACGGCCATCGTTTGACTGATGGCTCACTGCAGCTGTTGACATACAGCTTGTGTCGCACGGCTCGTGATCGGCCTGTGTAACTGCCTGCAACAGAAGGCACCATCTCTCCGGGTGGTCTGATTGAAGTCAGAGAACACATTTAGTTATGGCAAGCACAGATCGCTCTTTGAAGGCATCAAGAAAGGTCTCCCTTGGAAAAAACACACACTCAAAAAAAAAAAGAAAACAACAAAAAAAAAATCAATCCTGAGTGTTGTACAACTGAAGCTTGCAACAGTCGGTGTTGGGGTTTTGAAAGAAACTCACCTATCAGTCACAAGCCAAGGGCTGAGCTTGCAGTCTGCCTGCCTAGTCATGCAGGAAATACAATATCTGTGTGGTCACACTGTGCTTTACAATTCCAGGAGAAGCTTGTAGTGTAGAGGACACATGTTTTTAATGGCAGTTGGCAGCTTCATATTTACAGGTAGACACACACAAGCTGCAGCTTTTTGTTACGTACAGGCTGCGCATGCACGAGTGATATAAGTTCAAAACCTGTAATGTGTGTTAAAATCAAAACCACAACTATAACTGCACTACCGTAAAGCTTGTAATGTCAGAGGATTTCAACTCAACTTTCTGAAACTCAAGGTTGTCATTGTTGTGTAATCAATCAATAAATGTATCATTTTAATGATAAGAATTTAATTCCTAACTATTCAGATATAAATCAGTTGTTAGTAGTATTTTTTTCAAGCAAAAATGCCCAACATTTATTGGTTTCAGCTTCTCAAGTGTGAGGATTTGGTATTTTCTTTTAATTATGTGATAATAAAATGAATATTACTATAGGTCTTATCCTATTGAGATAAAACGAGCATTTGAAGGCATCAGTTTGGGTCTGTGAGAGGCATGTTTTACTCTTTGGAGGCTATTTTATGATCCAAATGAGTTATCAAGTTGCCACACAGCAAATAATGTTTATTAATAAGTAAGCTGATATTATCAGTTAACATTTATTTTCTGTTTTGAGTAATTTAGTGTTTTTTTCCCTTGATTAAATGCTCATAAAATTTTAAAAAGGGACTAATGTTTGCAATTTCTCAGGTCTTACCATGTCCGTTTGTCCAACCAACAGTCCAGAAATCAAAAATATATTCAGTTTACTATAATAAAAGAGAGAAACGCAGTAAATCCTTATGACACCAGAAAATATTGGAGACTTTTGCTTGAAAAAACAATAAATGACAAAAACAACAAATCGTGTATACATCCTCAAGATGTATTTATAAAATAAGTCATTTGTTGCATTCTTATTTTAAGGTGTTTTTGGCCGTACATGAGAAGAGTGTGTGTTGGTGTGTGTGTTTTAGCAGTGGGAACACCTGGCAACATGGCATGCCAAAACACAAACACAATGTGAGCCACACACTCACACTGTTTCAGGGCTGTTATATCTGATTACATTACATCATACAGGTGTTGTTTGTATTGTGCCCATCCACTCTTTATTCATATTTGATATCTTTTCTTTGAATATTTAAGAAAAATGCACTCTACCACTATTTGCATTCCATGGTGATACGCTAATACAAACATTTATCATACTAAACGCTCAGGCATTTACCGTAAGTGAAAATTGCTTGTTAAATTTGTATACAGCTCCCATTTGTCCTTTTCTAGTTCTCCTTTGCTGAGTCTCTTTTATTTTTTTTGCATCTGTCTAATGTTCCCTATGTGGCTCATTAACTTGATCTCTCACCCCTGGGAACCTTCTCAGTGTAACCTGCCTCCTCGAACTGAGAGTTGTTGAGCTCTTTTTCAGCTAAAGGAGAGTCATTTACTGTCACTGCTCAGAGTTTTAAGGACAGGAACTCTTTCTTTTGTTACTTTGGGACAAGTGCCGCAGAGCATGTATGACATTCATATCAGGCTCTATTCTGCTTCCTTCTGGCCGCTGTAATGTACAGTTGAAGATGGATGCTGATTTGACAAAAAGGAGCTTGTATTCACTTTCTCTGGTGGCCCTGGCATAGTGAACCCATTACTCTGAGCAGGTTAGAAATAGGATTATAGAGTATTCTGACAGTCTGGGGTGAAAAAGACTTTGATGTATTGGTTAATATGTATGCAGGCTTAAGCTCAGTTCTGGGCTTGTTCCCACGTGGAGTTGTGTGTGTGTGTGTGTGTGTGTGTGTGTGTGTGTGTGTGTGTGTGTGTGTGTGTGTGTGTGTGTGTGTGTGTGTGTGTGTGTGTGTGTGTGTGTGTGTGTGTGTGTGTGTGTGTGTGTGTGTGTGTGTGTGTGTGTGTGGATCAGGTATTAATATTGCTGTAAAGAACCTGGTCTTTTCTGGAAAGTAGGACAACTGCCATCTTTGCTGGAAGGTATTTAATCACCAGGTGACAGTAGCCAGGTGGTAGATGTCACATTTAGTGGGTACAAATACGGTACAAACGAATGAAACCTTAACGTGTAAGGGCCTGGATTTAGCAACACTGACGAGCTTGTATATAAATTACACTCGCAGAAATACACAAAAGTATTCACACACACCACCTCATTAAAAGGAAAAATGGTGTCTTCTCTATATTGCCAAGCTGCTTCAGAGGACCGTACATGTCTCATCTTACCGTACACCTACTTGCCTGCTTTCACCCTCCATCTGTTTACAAACTAGTAGGAAACAGGACATTGATAAGAATCATGTTTTTCAGTTTGCTCATAATTTCTTAAATATTAAATTTAATATGAAACAGGAGGCTGCCATTTTTTTTTGTTTAAAAGTGTCTCAAAAACATTGTCCCCGTGGTTTCATTTTGTTTTCCTTCCTTCCTAAAAAAAAATGTAAGCCTGATCTGGTAGTGAACGGCACTAAAAATGTTCTTGTCTTTGGATGTAGACCTGGTTTTACTCAACGAGGAGTTTGCAATCGTTGATGTCAGTGACCAGGGCATCCGGAACAAAGAACGGCTTCACAAATCAACTCTGTGCATTTAGACAGAAACATAGTGAATTTCAGACGTGGCATGATTTTGCACAGAATCAATAGAAAGACGCTGAGTTGGAGACTTAATTTTCTACAAAGCAGCGCAAATTGGAGCAAACACTCGTATGCAAGAGTTGTATTGACAGAAGCTCGATTCTGTTCATTCATGGCTCCAAGCTGAAAGGGTGAGAAAACTATTTACTGTCTGCTTAATTTTGCCTAATTGGTGGGCGATTACTACAATGTGTACAACAAGGTGAAACTCTACAAAATCATAGAATGCCGTCCGGTTTAATTTGTAGAACAGGCTTGCAACCTCTATGGGACATTAATATAAGGTGAATAAAATCTCTAGAAAATCAAGTAATCCATTATTTATCAAGTCATAATGTCCAATATTAGCTTTTTCCCAGCTTCTCAAATGTAAATGCAATGCAATTTAAAAAAAATTCCCCTCGGGGATTAATAAAGTAAATACCTCCCTACCTACCTACCTACCTACCTAAATATATTTTGGTTTTCAACGTCGACTGGACAAATCATTTTTCATTATTCTGTAACATTATATGATTTAATTATTGATTAAAAAGTAGGCAAGTGTACCAAGGAGCCAATCTGTCTGCTTCTAATGGACTAATATATCGGCCCATCTCGACATGTTAATCAGACCCACACTAACTGGAAACCAAAGGCATGTACAATCTGCCTAAGGATCTTATGCTGCTCTACAACACAGCGAGAGACAAGATAAGAGTTGATTATTGTTCCGAGGCTTTGTTGATTCAGATTCTTATTGATCTCTGGTTCCAGTTCTTGGCGTAGTATTTGAGCACAAAAGAAAGAATAAAGTATGTTGACGGTTAAAAACACGCATTTTCTGCAGGGCTGTGTTACCACAGACAAAAAGAAACGTCCAGGCTGCATAAATGCTTGAAGACAAAACAATAAAGCCACAGATATTACTGAGAAGGTTAAATATTCTCTGGTAACATTTTCTCAGTTGTGCAAATTTCCATCCATTATTTTTCTCTTAATAATAAACCTAACATATTTGATGTTGACCAGACAAAACTGTTAATCTGATATAATCATTTTGGATCTTGAGAAATTGTGATAGGCATTTTTTTTTGCATTTCATCTGCAATTGATGAACTGAATGGTGAAGCAGGAAAATAAGATGGATTTTAACTGACAATGTTAAATGAGGTTAAATTAAGCTAATATCAGATTCAGCAGTTTATTTTAATTTTTTTCAGACTAGATTGTGGCTGAAGCATGAATAAATTAAATCTTTCTTTCCACCTTTAATCTGTGATTCTTGTAGATAGGTAGGTTAGTTGTTCCAAACATCTTGGAAAACTTTCCACAGTTCTTCTGTGGATTTAGGCTGATTTAACTTCTTCTGTCTCATGTATTCCCAGACTGACAGATGTTGAAATCAACACTCTGTGGTAGACATACCATCTGTTGCAGGACTCCTTGTTCTGCTTGTCACTGAACCCAGTTCTTTATTCCTCTGGCTGAATTTTTGGGGTCGTTATCAGCCTGCAGAATGACTTTGTGACGAATCAGACGATGGTACTGAGTGATGGATACAAATATAAAGTAGCTTCAAACTTTTGCACAGTACTGTCCATGCTTGGTTGAATACTCAGGAAGTTTGTACTTCTGGCTCTCCATTACTCATTTCCTATCTTTCACTGCCTCTTACAAAACTGCACACACACACACACACACACACACACACACACACACACACACACACACACACACACACACACACACACACACACACACACACACACACACACACACACACACACACACACACTTCTGCAATGAACACCGTTGTGCATCCTGACATGAGCCTGCGATTTGAGATGGCAGGTGTCAGTCAAATGTTCCCATTAAGATGAAAATGATGAATTCACTAAGCAGTGTTTGACAGGGTGGAAGTTGGGTCAACTGCTAAACTGGGTCTCACACTGACATTTTCAATCAGTAAAGGACTTGGATCATTCCTCAGTATCTTTCAGCTCGAGGTTCTGCACAGTGCAGCAAAACGAATACATTAAATTCTGTATTCTTTTTGCTCTGAAGCCATAATTGGACAATTTACTTGTCGCAGCTGTGAATTGCTGTAAATGTAGCCATGGCGACTGGAAGAAAAAGCTGAATTCCTGACGCCAATTATCTTTAGTCATTGTTATTCCCAAAAGTGCTTGTCTGAGAAATTTCCGTAACCTGATAAATTGGGAAAGTGAGTTCACAGTCGATCCCTCATCCTCATCCTCTTCTTTCTTCCTCCGTGTAGCCTATGGTCTACCTGTATCCATGGCAACCTAGAAGGCAGACCATTATATGAGATGAAGGGAATTGGAAGCCAAGAGACGGGGCATATTTGTTTTGATGTCTTCACATTGCATAAAAGAATGTGGCAGCTATTAACTGTGTCTACCCATAATGCTCAGGGACACCTCACTGCCAGCGGCCACTTCACTTTCCCTTCTCTTTCACAGCATTGTGACATTTCAAAGAGCCTCAAATGTCCCAAACCAGAATGCATCCGCCTCATCTTTGTTTCCTCGTTTAAGATCACATTGTCAATGTCTTTGAAGTCATCCTTAGTTTTTTTTATTTATTCCCATGAAATGCGAAACTTGCCAGTTTCTTTAAACGGAGATCGGTATGACCATAGTCCACGTCAGACAAAGATGGCCTAGATCAATAATAACGACCTCTCCAAGGTGCTGCAAAGTCCATGTAAGCAGCAGTGGGGTGGACGGAGGGGTCAACAAAACATCCAGGACTACTGTTCCTTTTTCAGACTTTTTTTTTTTTTTTTTTTTTTTAATTTAAAGCATGGCCAAAGTGTTCATTATCATACAAAAAAAAAAAACACACACACTTTGTCCTTTAATTTAGAGGGCATATGTTTGTTTTCTAACTTTTCTCACACCTTACTTCTATCTAGAGAAATACTAGACACATTCAGTTGTCCCCCCGTGACCCTGTTCAGGATAAAGCGGGTATAGATAATGGATGGATGGATGGACATTCAGGTGTATAGGAAATTCAAAAAATATCAGGTGGGTTACTTTAGTTTGTTTAAGAGAATTTGTTTGGGGAATAAACTCATCATTGAGGGGACTGTGGACAAGTCAAGAAAAGAGGGCATCACAAAATGGTGATTCTGCAAAATAAGTTTGAGGTATATATATATTTAGTAGTTACATTATGCCAGACAGACAGTGTACTAGGAATCATTTCATATTGCATTCTGGCAAGTTAACTTATGGGAATGTAAAAACAAGTCTTGATTTCAGTTTGGTCCAGACCAAAGGACCAAGATTTGGTCCAACCTGGTCCAACTTCCAAATGAGGTGGTTTCGATCCAGATCAAGCTGAACCATGGTTTGGTTCATTTGCAGCGGGAAAACACTCTTTGGATGGTGAAAACTTTAAGACTAATTACAGGAAGTTGAAGCAGGCTATTGTCACACATTAAATAGAAAAAAAAACAACCATAACAGAAGTATAAATGAGCACTGGCAGCTCATGCCAAAAAAAAAAAAAAAAAAGGGGGGGGGGGGGGGGGGGGGGGGGGGGGGGGGGGGGGGGGGGGGGGGGGGGGGGGGGGGGGGGGGGGGAGAGGAAGGCGGATTTACTGTAAGTGGAATTTGATCTGACAAGAAATCAAAAGTCAACTTTGAAAATACATATACAAATACTGAAACCTATGACTTAAGAGAGAAGAATAAGTACTAATAGTAATGCCATAATAATAAATGTACAGTGGCAACAAAATTAATCTGTTCATTAATTGTTCTCCGCTCAAACAGAACAGGTTACCGACTGAATTAACAACGTACCCATGTAAGACGCACACGGTCTACAAACCAATCATTGTTGAGTACAAGTACACAGATGTCTCATGCAAAGTCCTTTAGTGCATTTACAAAATTGAAATCTGAAACTAAAAGTAACTGTATCAAATGAACAAAATGTACCAAAAACATGAACCTTGGTTCAAACTTTCAGATGTGAAAATGCCTTTAAATCTGATCGTGCACATTTATCATTCTGTTAAACACCTGAGTGAAGTAACAATGAGCACAAAACATACTTTAAAGTATTAAGTCATTTATAAGAAACAAGCACTTGAACCAAAGAAATCTACACACTTTAGCTTGTAAATTCATGAATTTTATCTGATTAAGGTCTGAGAACTAAAGTGCTTTTATTAAAGTGAGCACAAGTGATGAAGTCTGATTTTTTTTTAGGTCCTTCACAGTCAAAACACTGTTGTTGTTTTTTACCAACAAATCTCAAATCTGAGAAAAGTAAGAAAACAATTCAGCGTCTTGCTCGCCACGTTAAACGTCTTGTGGCTGCTCTAACCCCCTCAGGTTGGAAACTACTGCTCCAGGAGACCACATGAAAAAAAAAAGTACTATAATGCTTGAAATTACACATTAACAGACAACAGGAAACATCCTCACTTTTCCACCCGACTCCACTTGTTTCCTCCACATCATTGCCTCAAAGTGAATCCAGACATTTCTCCAATTCTCTGAGGCCAATTCCTCCACTGTTTCTGCTCCCCTTGAGTTAATTTGCCATCTATTCCTCTTCCATCATCCAAACTGGTTTTGGAGGCTGACAATGGGCCAATTCTCGGTAGCATGACATTTCATTACTGCCAAGAATTGAACACATGGTGACCTCCACTCAGTTCCCCTGCTACCACATCAGGTCAAAACTTCCTCTCTCCCTGAGAAAAAGCTTTATATATATATATATATATATATATATATATAATTTTTTTGTTAAGCCAACTGTGGCTGTGGCTGCACAATCACTGTGCTCATAATGATATCAATCAGAGACAATCATGGTGCTCCCCTTTGAAGTTGCATGCTAATTTGGGCCTTAATGATCCTCATCTTTGGATGATTTTGTCGCCAGCTCGGTGATTGCATTGATCAAGTTAACCTACGTTGTAGCTCAGTGGGGGGAACATGTCTTGATTTGCCTGTCAGACGCTCCTGGGGAGAAAATGTCCTCGCAGCTTCAAAGTGGAGGAGTTAGCTGAAACTGGCAAAGGCTAGCAGTGACTGGGCAGAGTGCCAGTATAGTGGGGCTGGGAAGTGCTTTCTTTTTGTGCCAAACAGTGTTTTGGCACCGTCCATATCCTCACATTCAACCCATGGAGCACGGACATGAAGTCTGGCATTCGCTCAAGGTATTGCACTGAGAGAAAGGAAGAAATACAACAAAAAAAAGCTATCTCTCATGTTTCTCCAGTCACCAAACTTTTCACCCCAACCCTTCTCTTCCTCTGTAGCTGTCTCAGGTGGGTAGACACACAGTGAGCTGGTAGCAATAGTGGACAATACAGTGTAATCAAATAATTTACTCAAGTAGAAGTAGCAGTGCCACTATGAAAATACATGTAGATGTCTGGCATTCAAACAACAGACATGTATCATAACAAAAATATGTATAAAAAGATAAGACAGTCATTATGAAAAACGGCCCCTTTTTTATCATTATATAATTTTATATATTAGATTCTGAACATTATTGATACCTTGGCATCAACATACATTTTAAGGTTCTTGCTCAGTGACAGGAAGCAAATTTCAAATACTATATCTATATAGTATATCTATATATATATATATATTGTTGGGTAGTTAAGTTTCTGAAACAAAAATTCACTAAGTGGACCATGGCGACATTATTTTGTCTGAAAATAATTCTATTAAGTATAAATAGTGTTTTTAAATACAGAATAAGGCAGATTGCTGGACTAGCCCAGAAGGGAACATGAATGACCACACATACATTAAAATAATAAGCAAAGAAACTATTTCCTATAAATGTAGCGGTGTACAATATATTTTAAAATACAAGTGCCTCAACACTTTACTAAAGTGCAGTATTTCAGCTAATGTTTTTAGTTACTTTAGTTACACGATAACTCCGGCCTGAATGTCTATTTACTCATAAACTATGACCATTTAAAGGGCTCCAATAGTTCTCACTGGTTTAGTAAATGTAATCTAATTCTGTTGTGGAAACATAAATTATACTGAAACCTGAACCTACAATGTGTGGAAAGAAAGTCAACAATGTCTGAGTGTCTGTAAAGTTCAAGAATGAGAGTAAGATGAGAGAAAGAAGTATAAAATAAGATGAGAAGTAGGTTCTTTTTTTTCTTTTCTTTTTTATAATTAAGCTGTAATTGGGAAGCCGTGCAGTCAGGTACAGTTGCTGTCAGACACTCAGGCCACTTAAATTACAATCCACAGGTAAAAAAAAAAAACTGCTTCTCCTTTCTGCACACTTGACTAAATCCAGACATTTAATGGCCTCTCCTAAGTTTTTATACTTTGACTTTTTAGGTTTGAGTGAGCAGTTACGGCGCCCATGTAAGCGTCTGCTAATTGGGATGTTTCAGGCGACGGGAAATTGTTAGATCAGTGGTCTAAGAAGTCGCACTGAAACGCAAAAACAAAGAGAGAAATAGAAGGCAAGTGACAAACAAAGCTGTGGAGAGACGGCTCATAGCTGCCAAGCAGGTAGCTGCCCTCACAATGTGGCACTTCTGCCACTTCATACTGGGAGCACACAGGAGCTGCCAACTACCGCTGATCCCGCTTTTTCTCTCTCGCACATAGACAGGTGAGCTATTCTCACATGCCACAACTCTTTGAAATAAGCCATCGCAGTGCCAGTTGCTGCTGAAAAGGAAAGAAAGGAAAGGGGGGGGGAGAAATGTTACCTTCTGTGTGGACATTACTGTGGCAGGAGTGACAGCATGCCTTCCCAGGAGACACCTTGGCTCTACTGTTGTCACCACTATGGACATGGCAAGTCCCTGCAGTCCGGTGAAATTAATACGAGCTGACCAGCAGCCTGGTCTCTCGGCCCTGATGGGGACAGCGGGCTTATTCAGGGTGACAGAACCTGCGACTCGTCCCAGCGAAGCCTGGGCGTCCTGACTGGGCTGGGACATTAACAAATGCCACTCTGCATGAAGCCCTCTCTTGATTACAGCTGACTTTGGCTTGGGGAAGTGGGATTGCCAGGCCAAGGTGACTTTCACAAAGCACAAACCTGGCCAGAAAAGTCACACAGTGTCTTTGCAAAGAATATAAGCACATCTATACATTTATTACCCTGGCAGTTTAAAACGCAACTTTACTGACACACATCCACTCTCCTCGTCCAAGCAGGATTTGCTCTGTTGTCACAGAAAGGCAAATAATTTGTAATGTAGCGCTGTGCTAAGCTGATTGTTTCCCACGCATCAATAAATAACATTTAGACATCTGAGTCCCAGCCGAGGCCCAACCACTGATCCACATAACGGCACTGGCTCTCAGATGTGACAAATCCAGCCAACGTGCAGACAAGCAAACACTCTCTCGCACGCGCGCACACGCACACGCACACACACACACACACACACACACACACACACACACACACACACACACACACACACACACACACACACACACGTGCATCCTTGTGAGGACCATGTTTGCAGTTCAGCGTTGTTCTGCTGGCTCATCGATTTCAGGACCCCCTGATGCGATCAACAGCTGTCCCTCAGTCGAGCGGCGGGCTGACGGCTCTCTGGTGGCGTTCTGCCTCAGTGTAGTCTGTCAAGGTCAGATCTCCCCTCCCCCCATCACAGGCTGTCTTTTTGTCCACATTTTTACACCGTAATGTTCTTCACAAACAGCGGGCTGCCTGTGAATGGTGGTGTTAGCCGGTTGGCTTTCCTACAGATGTGGCCTATCTGTGCCGGTCCCGATGACTTCGGTTTGTGGATTTCAACTGCCAGGATCAAGCAGAAAAGAAGCGGCTCAAGCAATCCTTCAGAGAAGAGCGAGGCACAATACCATTTGAAAGTGGGGATGACAGAAAAAAAACAGTATCTCCAGAAAAACATTCAGTGTTTGACTTGGTTGTTCAATCTAAAAAGCTAAAGAAAGAGGTTCAAACCCAGCGTGCTTTCTCACCTCTGCACAGCTAGCCAATCACAGTGTGAAGTGGGTGTGAATGTGGCATCGACACAGTCTTCCATCATTGAATAGGTGTAGAGGATGTGAGGATGCCCCTTAAGCCTTTTTTTATTTTCCAGTGTCTGATTATTTGTCTTTCCTTCACAAAGGAGTAAAAAGAAGATATTTCATCTGACCAAGCCGACAGATATGTCCTGCTCCAGAGGGGATATTGATTTAGGCTTTCCGAACAATTTGCCAGCTCTACATTTGTTATGTCCAGCCATTCATCCCTCATATCCCTCTGTCCCTCCTCCTCTTACTCATTCCTAAAACTTAAGGTTATAGGTATAAAACTCTACACAGACATTTGTTACACCTACTTTTCATCAGAATTCCAAAACCCGTAATTAAAGTGGTATTTTTTTAATAACTATCATTGAAGAAGTCTCGGCCTCATTTCTACTTGTGGATGCAGAAACGCCTTTAATGAGCTGTTTCCGAATCTTTGTACTTCTGCCTCCTACACCACCCATTAGTCCCGTCAGTTAAAAGATGAATAAGTACAAATTTGACCAATTGTGCATCATTATCGAGGTTCTCCAGCAACATCAGTTTAGCTGTCATTTCAAAAGGCTGTAGCTATTTATTGTGTTTGTGCTTAACTGGTCACATGTACCTGCAAACCATAATTGACAGTGATACTGAGTCATCGTTCTTAAACATCAAAAATAGAATATTTGTTGGATTTTATGGAGCCAATACAAAAGAAAGTGCTCCAACACCAAGAGGGAGAAATACATTTGATCCCTTCCTCTTCCATGCAAACGTGTACATTTTCCTTTAAATTTCCTTCCTCCATTTTCCTCACACTGCGTTCGCTCTACCTCTGCACTTCCTCCTCATCTTTGGCACTCGGTGAGCAGTAACATTTAATTAGCATCAAAAGACCTGGGCCCATGCAATATCTATGAGCTGTGACATTTGTGGCAAGACGGGGATCTCCTCTGATGACCCCGGGGCCTCGCTCGTCGAGGGGGGCCGGGGAATATCAGACACCGTTACTCACCCATCTTCTGAGATTATTCAGCGTGTTCGGGCCTGAGATATCCCAGTCTCTGTGATAGGCGAAAACTCCCAAGAACTCGTCTTGCGATGAAGAGCGTCGGAGTGATTCATGGTTATTTATGTTGTCGGTCATGCCTGTAGCTGTCTTTCATCAGCTGCAATTTATTTCTCAAGTTTGTGATCGCACTGCGGCTTAATTCGTCTTGGTGTGATGGGAATTCATATGCAATGCATTTCCACAAAATCAACACCCGGAGGAAGAACCGGAGCCCATACTGGTGTGTTCCAGGAGAAATGGTTGGGGACGAGCACTCACAGTTATACTGGCGATAATTTAAGGTGGAAAAGCCGCAAGCTTGATGCCCTCAGGCATGACCGTGCGCTGGCATTACCTCACTGAGCACACAATAGTCAATTCACTATTATTGTTACCATGACATGTTGCCACTGCTATTTTCTGATATTGTATCATTCAGGCAGCACATGTTCTGACATGAAAAGTAATGTGGAAAGTATTCAGAGATGGAAAAAAATGGAGAATTTCTGTGTTGATTAAAGGAGACTGGAATGAGGACAATGCAGCATTATGCCAATGTTCTTTAATTATGGAATTTAAGATGGTTTAACATTTTGCCGATACGAGTGACCTCCTTTCTCTTTGGACTCAGAAAAGCTCTGTTGTATTTATTTGTTTTCCTCACTTCCAGCGCCTGAACCCCGCACCTGGGTATTTTGGCAGGAGTTAAGCAAATCTGCTCGGCTTTCCTAGCATTATTTTTGCCTTCAAATTGATGAAGCATGTCCAACCCCAACCAACAATCCTCTTTGCAGTCGAGCTGTGTGTCTGAACTCGAGTCAGAAATTGCGTTGATGTGTGCCAGCGTGGAGACAGAGAAGCGGTAGCAGGATGGATGCCACCCCCCCGCTGAGAAAATGAGTGGAATCACAGCATTTTCCACCCAGCTGACACCCAAGACAGATGGAGCTAGCTAACACTGCAGCGCGGACCCAGCCGAAACCATGGCAACAGCGAGGCAACATGAAGCCCGCCAGGCCAATCACAGAGACAAACGCAGTACCGTCTAAGTAGGTCCCCGAGGTGGAGTCAGAGAGGAAGATAGCCCAATGGATGGAGGTTGGTGCTGACAGAATCGGGAGGATCCATCATGACGGTCATGGAAGATAAAGAGAAATTTACCACAATATGTTTTGTGTCCTGAGGGGATAATTCAATATAGGCAGCAGCAACTAGCAAGTTAGATCACAGGCAAATGGCATGTCATCAGCAAAGCCTCTGTAGTGTTGTCAAACAGAAGCTGACTGAAGCCTCGAGACATGTCTACGGTTGATGTGTTTTTAGAGCGTTTACAGTGTGTAGTTTGCCGAAGAGATTCCTCGCTACAATCTGAATTCCCTTCATTTGAACTTCCCTAGTTGTATTTCTTTTACCGCTGCCCACAAGGAATTTGTTATTTCACGTTGCTCCTCAGGGCACAAGATCAGCTTCACAACAACTGACAGAGATTGAATGTCTCGCTCAAGGACGCTTGAGTATGCTTGACCTCAGAACCTGCAGCTGAATGGAAGTCCTGAGTTAATTTAGTAAACCTACCTTGTTGACCAAACGGCTTGTCCTTGAAAGGTGATTTTTACGGTAAGGGATTTACAACTGTAGTTTAATCTGCTAAAGGATTTAAACTGCCAGCACACTGAAATACAAGAATCTACAGAAAGTACCTGCTTGCAGAAATTTTATTTTCTCTGCTGTGGTGGAAACGAAACCCTCAACATTATCACACATTGTCTACATTAGATTGAAAGGCACATGATGTAACGTGGGAAGCCAAGTTAAATATGAAACTGTTCTTACGGCACAGAAAATATGACTGCAGCAAATAAAAGCCCTCTTATTTAACAGAGCGTGAGACACTTAAAACATGTATTGACAATGGTATAGTATAATTGCATATATTAGGATCCAAAATTGTTTTCACTGACGCCTTATAGGTCTTCACAAGATTCCCGTTTTCAATCTAGAAGAATATAGTTTGACTATGTGAGGCAACATCAAAGGTTTTTCTTGCTTTTTAAATTTCCTGTGTGACATTACAGCTCGCTGATGAAATATCTGTCATTATAGCAATTGAGGAGCTGCCGTTGCTCTAACCTCTTTCTGAAGAACTTGTGAAATTGAGTTTCTGGAGTGTCTTACACGTTTCAATTTTTGAGGAAAGGCAGTTAAATTTTGAGGGTCTGAATGGCAGTTATCTGTGCTACACAGCTTGTGCACTGTGTTAAGCTGAATTGCCTTTTGTTTTCAGACTCTATTGAGGATTGGTGATTATCAGCCCGCTCTCATTCCCTGAGCGTTAAATGGTGGCGTTCTGTTAAAGCCGCTGGGTGTCACGGAGATACGCACAAGGTGCCCTTTGGCGTTGGTGCAGTGACCACCCAATTCTAAGAAGGAAGTCAGATTACGTAGTACGAAGAGTTACCAAGTCTGCATAGGAAGGAGGATTGAGGTGGTTGGGTGGATCAAACACCAAACCTTCACCCAGGAAAGTGATGTTCATGTCAACATGGACTATTTTAGGTAATGCAAGTACAAAAACTTAAGTAACATACTCATTTTAATCCAATCCACAATCTTTTCCTGGACATAACCACGTTTGTTTTGGTGCCTAAACCAAAGGCACCTTCTGCAAATCTCCAAAGTAGGCTTTTTTATTTTAAGTAAATACTTAAACTCTTAAGGCTCCCTTTGAATCTGTTGCGGAATGTCACAAACTGCTTGGTCAATGCATTATTTGTTTGTATATGCTCCTTTTATATACCCGCCACTGCGGCTGGTATGTTGAGTGCTCAGAGCAGCAACTTTTCTCCATAGACATTACTGTATCCAGCGACATTCAATGTCTAAATGTGCTACCGGCGCTGACATGACAGAACGTTCCTGGCTTCCTATTTGTTGTCAGCCACTGACAGCACAATAACTTCCTGCAGAAGCTCCAATGAAGGATCCATGCTATAATCGTTAATCTCTGAAAGCATGTTATATGGCGTCTTAATTTACAGTGGAGAGAAACACATAAACATATTCTCAGGCGAACATCTGTCTCTCTCTGGCTTACACACGCACACGCACACGCAGTCGCTCTCCCACATGCATGGCATCACAGCGTCCATATCCTTCACTGAGTCAAGTCTTTGATGAGGCAGCCGGGGCTTTGAAGGCGGCCTCTGCTATCAGGAGCTTTTAAAGAAGCCCCACTTCGCTCTCCCTCTTTCACGCTTTCCCTTTCACACGACAAACAACAAGCTCATATCGCCCAACTGAACCACAGAGCCACGCTAGGCCACACAGATAACCCAAATCTGATCTTCCTCATCTTACCTCGCCTCCCCTCATCCCAGTCAGATTCAGACACAAAACCTCCCCCCATTCTCTCTCTCTCTCTCTCTCTCTCTCTCTCTCTCTCTCCACACGTCTCTCCATCTGAAGCTATGACTGCTCTATCTTCTGCACTTTATCCTCACCCCCTCGTCACACTGTGCTCCTCCAATCTCATTACCACTCCCACGAAATCCACTGCTGCATCTTCATCTGTTTTTGAGTATACGCAACACGTATTTGCAGTATGTTTGTTGTCCAGAATTCAAAGATATCTAAAAGGAGCAAGTTTGGACTTTTTTTCACTATTAAACAAGAGATGGATTCAAAGAAAGGTCTTTTTTGTTTGCTTTTGTTCACAAGTTTGGAACTATTTGTTCTAAAACATGGCTGTGACTGTTTGTCACCAGTGATTTAAAAAAAAAATATATATATATATTCTTGACATATCTCAACAAACTGCATGGCTATGAAATTCTGTACAGACATTCATGGTGGCAAGAGGACAAACCTTAATGACTTTGGTAACTCTGAAATGTTCTTCGAGCAGCACCAGCAGGTCGATTTGTTTGTCTTATTGGCACATCATGTTGCAGACTTTTATGGAAGTTAATGAAAACAATATTTACCAATCTGTAACAATCTTTTAAGCGCGGTTGACGAGGTGGTTGGTTGTCGTCTGCCATTTCTGAATCCGGCTCAAATGAGTAACAGCGCTGCCATTACTTCTCTGCCAATAAAGTCATGTTTGCCAGTAACTTTAGGGAGCCACAGTCTGTCACCAGTGATTGGCCTGGCCGGGTGTTACTCAGAAAATAGGTAACCAATTAAAGGAGACATTCATTAATATTAATGAGCATTAGGTACATGTACTAAAAACAGCTTGTTCTCAGAAGAGCTCCGTTGAGAGGCTTTAGGAGGTGTAAAATGGTATTGAAATGTTTTTTTGACACTGAAAACCACAAAAATATCTTCATGAGGATGTCAGGACTATACATAAAGCACCAGTAACATTACAATATGGGATCATTAACACTTTTATACTGAAGAGTAGGATAAACATTACAGCCTCTGCGCGAGTGGTTTACATTCTTTTGCTGGTTGCAAGTTGCTGACTGAATATAAAAAAGTATGTGTGAAAACTTGAATCCACCACCCACATGATCTTGCGATGTCTCATCCATTTGCCTGTAACTGACAGACAGTCTCACACAGTTTTTCTCTCTTGACACTTTAACAAGATCCCTCAGATTTCTTGCACTTTCTCTGGGAGTATTGTCTGTCGATGCCCACACAGCGCCTCTGTCTGGCTGAGTGGGCCAGAAGGTGCCTGTTGTCCTCCTACACTGGGCCTGCGAGACTCTGTCATGGCCCTAATGAGAAGTGGACTTGACATCCTTTCCAAACACTGCAGCTTTCCCAGCAGCCCCCCTCTTCTTCCTGTTCCTCTTTCCACAGTAATGATAGCAGAAAGGTTGTGGCACCAAGCAAATTGTAGCTTGAATTATTGATGGGTCACTGGGTCTGTCTGGGCCGTTGCTATGGCGAGTGTTGATCGTGGATGACATCCGTCAATGTGTAAACAGGTATACGAGTGTTGCTGTGTGACTGGAAAAAGCTCTTTTATTTTTCCTGCGTGGCACATTCGGGGTAGATGATAAGGTCTAGAGTGTCAACATAATAATCTGTCAAGGTGTGAAGACAATGACTCGCAGTGATTTTTCTGTGAGGGGTAGTACAGAGGTAGAGCCATATATCTAAAGAAGTTGAGTCTCCATGTAGCATCTTCAACAGTGGAACATGGGTGGGATCTTCTCTTTGGATTTCCTCCTTTTTCATTTCATGCAGGCACGGTGTTGCAATCATGCAGCACCCAACAATCAGCTTTAGATGACAAACAGCAGCATCAGAAAAAACATAGCATACACTGCCACTCGGTGGCTAGCCTATAATATGGAAAGATTATATCGAAGCTGAAACATTTCAATAATGACCTGTTATGTTTACAACAGTCAACCACATCCTTACTAGTCCTAGTCATTAGACTCTTGGTATTAAAATGAAGAGCTAAGGCAAAAGGCACCGAGTGCCGAGTGTGTGTGTGCACAATAACTGCACCACTGAAATGTGGCTGCTGTATTATCCGGCAGCAGCAGTCAGCCAACTGAAATCATTTGTATAAGCCCAGTTTAGTGGGTCAAAAGGAGGGGTAGAACGTCTGTGGGCGGCTCATGTACTTCACAGAAGAACGTTTAAGCTGATGAACACTGCTTAACAATATAGCTGTAATGTGGACTAATTTAGAGCTGCTCCCTTCCAGCGGGGGATTGATTGCGCAGCCGCCACTTGTTTGTTTTCCAATTTATGCTTTAGTGCGTTCTTTCATTTTACCACTGCGTTTGTTTTGTTAATTGTTTTTGGTTTTGAGAAGTCCTCATGGCTAATTTATTGAATCTGTTTTAGCATGTTCGCCTACTCGCTCTCAGGCAAATGGTATGCTGCATAAATTATGTAGAGTACTTTTCGTTTCTGACATCCGGGGTGAGTGGCTGATGTGAGACTGCGTGCTGCCACTTTGCAGCCAGCGGCAAAGAAATCTATGTCGCGCTGCCGGCTTTGCCAATCGAGACGGTGAAACATGCTTTTCAGGTGCAAAACTGAAGCAGAAATTTGCAGTGAAATCATTGGATTACATGCAGTAATGTTCCGGTTTATAACATTAGTAAAAGGTTTGCAGAAAGCCCACAGAACAATGGACACTCCGCAGGCTTTCTGCTATCCAGCCCATGTTGACCTTAAATATGTAATATGACCGTTACACACCACTGATGCTGTTCACTACAGCCACTATCTCATAGCAGCTCAACATTCAAAGCAGGGTTAAAGCTTGTGAATGTGCAGAGCGTTCGACTTGTTGAAGCACAGCTCTGTGAATGCGCTGCGACCTGTGGGCTCCTCCGTCAGCTCGCACCAGCAGCTTGTGAAATGAAGAACAAAATCAATGTGCAACAAAGAGTCTCCTCCTGTCAGTCTTGCCAGATCCAGCTGAAAGGGTAGACGTATTGGGGGACAAAATGGAGGCTGAAACTTGTAATATTCCTTTCAATCAGTGATGACTGCATCAGAGATTCCTATACAGTGTGCGGTTCACGAAAAATATTTCCGTGTTCGCCCAGCAGGCCCGTGAACACGAAGAGAAAAGAAAAGAATCCGTATAATGATCAATGCTGCTGGGAAAGAAGCTAAACAAAGGTGCAGCCGCTGGCGTGTAAAGAATCGACTTCTTGTTACAGTCATCTCGCACCGAGCAAATGAGTGTCTTATGATGGCTTCAGCAGAATTAAACTGCAGATTTCTTTCAGCCAGCAGCAGCTTTTGAACCACGGTTTAATGTGTTCCTGGGTGTGAACACAAATGCAGGAATAACATTCTGTACAAAAATAAAATGATACTCGCTCTCTCAGAAACACACAGCAAACACACATATGCAGGTGTAGAGAGATGTCATGATGAAACATGTTTTATAATGATTCAGTAGCTTGCAGATGGAGCCTTTTTTGGTATGGTTTTGTACACTGTGTCTCTCCATTTCTTAGATATGAACCCTCTCCATTTACTTTTTTTAAATATAAATTAGGTGTCTAAATGTCTAACAAAACCAAGATCCGACTCCTACATTTGGAAGATTTGGTGCTTTTCTTCGTTTAACGTGACAGTAGAGGGGATGAGTTTTGGTTTTCTGCTGCTGGTCGGTCCAAACAAAACAATTGAAGTTGTTCCCTTAGGTTTTAGGAGGCTGTGATTGAAGTCTTTTCATCGACTGATCAAGGCAAAAAAAAGTTGGCTGATTAAGCAGCAATAGAAGTGATGCAGTGCAGCAGACAAACTTCTCACAAAGTGATTTCACAAACACTTTCGTGTTTTTCCAGGACTGATCCACAGGTGTCATTGCAAGACACTTTTTGTAAGTCTGTTAATGACAAGCCTGTCGAGACAGTTCAGAGTTGAGCATAGTTTTTTTTTTTCCTTTGTGGACAGAACAGACAGTGTGCTGTTTTTTAGTTGCTTCATAGATTGTATTTCAACCAGGACTCAAGCTGTCCTTTAACGTTTGGAACAAAGGAAAAAGATGATGAGAAAATTACTGTGGATGTGCGTGTTGGGGAGTTGAGAGACAGGCAAAACAGGTTTGTGTGCAGATCTGTGTTCACGAGCTGCAAAACTAAAAATTATGTATCTGTGGTCTAAAGAAAATGTATTCTTTTTCAGCCAGGCGACATCAGAAGACTCTCAAAATGTCACCAGCTGCGTTTTTAAATTTGGTCATTACTTGTGGAGCACAGGAACCTGAAGTGACTCCAAATGAACTCTTCCTACAGAGGCAACCAGTTGCATGAAAGTAGCTGTGTTGGTGCCGGACTTGCATCAAGACAACATTATGCATGCACTGTGCATGTGCTTTGGTCTCAGAACTAGAGGGCAGAATCGAGGAAACCACATGCAGCCTCTGAAGTTCAGATGAAATTTGCCTTCAAACTCGATATGTTTTCCATGACGTGTGTTTCTCATCTTCAGCAGATCAGCTTTTCAGCTGACTTAGTCTCCAAAATCTCTGTAATGTGAGTAAAGCGCAGGTGATGGCAGGTGTAAAAGAAACGGGGCTTTGTTGTCGCATTAAAAGCCCACATTCTTCCTTAGAATCAGTGACACTGTGCTAGAACGCATCAGGAACAAGTCGTGCAGTTATTCGTTTTATTGCCACGTTACATTTTCACTGTGCCTGTCACCTGTCTAATCAGACTTAAGGATATGTCCTAAATGTGAAGAAGAGATGGAAAAGCGGTAAGACAACCTGCCTGGCTGAGTTGGTTGTCAAGCCACAAAATAGTAAGAGTAGACACCAAAAAAAAACTTTGCATGACTAAGCCACTTAGCTGTGTCTCAATTTTAAGAATAAGACTGGTGATATTTTATATTTTTTTTGTCTGTTAAGTCAAATGACTATAACAAGGATTTGTGGCATAGCAAAATCCTGATATCTCTTATTCCTCAGTGCCATAGAGCTCCATTTTCTTTTCTCAAGCTATTAATAACACATGAATGAGCTAAAATAATGTGGCATATGTTCCTTTATTAACATGAATGCTGCAATATTTTTCTTTCATCCCACATGCTGTAAATACTGTAAATAATGTGCCAAATACAATTCCCAAATAATGCTCTATTTCTGCCTGTTTGTGTCACGTTTGGCAGTAGCACACTAGTTTAAATATATTCTGTGGTAACACATACTCCAACTCTGTTTTTAGGTGTATTTTATAGTGCTAGTTGGACAAAATTTACATCTTTTTTTTTAGCACCAGTTAGGTTTGATAAAGCGAAGGCTGGTCTTCAGGTATGGTCTCGTCATGGGATTTGTTGACATATAAAAATACAAAATATCACCAGCCTTAGCCTCTTAATTCTGAGGGGCAATATGCTCCTTAAAATACACAAACAATGCAAGTCTTAAACAACAATACTTTACACTGACAGTTGGACGTACGAAAGAGTGCCTTGGCCCCTTTTCTCGGGTCCCTGAAGCGAGGACTGAGAGGTTTTACTGGTAAACAGAAGTGACAGACCAAGAAAAGTTTCTCTCCACTGCAGCTCTCATGATGTTTGCGATGGGAGAGATGACTGCATGCCTCGTGTGTGTCTTGAACGGTTAAGAGCCGATAGAAAAGCCATTTGTGTGCTGCCTCCGACGGAGAATTACAACTGAAGGAGAAGAAAAGTGGCCTGTCTGCTGTCACCTTCGATCACTGCTGCTCTACGCCGAGTTCCTCCACTCTCACGCCCTTATCGGCAGAGACATGTTAAAAAAATAATCGGAGAATATATTGATAGCCTCACATGATTGAATGGACGGGTAAGCGGTGCAAACACACAAAGTGCAATTACATTAGCACTCCAATAATGAATCTCGTGCAGGAGGAGGCTGTCGGTGTGGCACAAGAGACCGGCGACACGTCAGCGGAGACAGATTTATGAACACGGCCCATAATTTAGCTTCTGTCCTGCGTACAGTAAATCACAGAGCAGATGCCAGCCAAAAGGGTTTTACTGTAATTAATCAATCAAGTAACGTATAAACAAGCAAACAAGAATAAATGAATGCAATATAAACAGCGGCTCCTGCTTCATGTCTGTTTTGTTTCTCAATGCAGGAGAGGGAGTCTATTTAAATGTGAACGATTACATGAACAAAAGTACAGAGAAGTTCAGAATGAAGCAAGTTCACATCACAAGTGAGAGCAAGTACGTGTGTGTGTGTGTGTGTGTGTGTGTGTGTGTGTGTGTGTGTGTGTGTGTGTGTGTGTGTGTGTGTGTGTGTGTGTGTGTGTGTGTGTGTGTGTGTGTGTGTGTGTGTGTGTGTGTGTGTGCCTGTGGGCTTCTTGCTTTGCCAGAGCAGCACTGGCGGTAGAAAGGACCGATGAAGAGAGATGAGACCGGGCGGAGGGTTATTAGTGCTCTCTTTGATAAACTAGAGAACCCGGGCTTGATAGGGAGCGCAGCGCGCACACACACACACATCAAGGCCGAGGCTGGTCTGTATTACTCTGCCAGAATTAACAAGTGACTATGTTAACGCCACCCTGTACCCAGCTTACTGCTTTAAATAGCAGTGTACAGCCAAAGGACTGAAGGCTCCATATAAACACACAAAAAAAAAAATCCAAATTTTCTCAGACTGTGAAATCTGAGACCAAAACCTTTGTAAATGTTATTTTGAAGAAAAGTTTTTGTTTTTATGAATAAAAGGCTTCTCAAACTTCTCAAATAACTCATTGCTGTGTCACTATGAAGCACTCAAACGAACTATGACTTTCATTACTGATTAATTTACACATTATTTTCTCAGTTAGTCGTTTGGTCAAATATCCGTCACAGTTGTCCAATGTGATCTCAAGAAATGTCAGTAAAATGTCAATTAAAAAAGACATTGTTTCCGCTTCAGTATGTACTCTACTGACAAAGTTATGATTTACTTGAATAAATACTTGATCAATTAATTAAAAAAAAAAAAAAAACAAGACCTAGCATTCAGTACCAACTTTTAGCAGGTTTTGATATTTGGTGGTGGGTAAAAATTTAAGTCCTTTCTTAAAATGTACTGATATTCAATACCCAGCTATATACAATATGTCAACTGCGTGAAAGTTTTGAAGGATCTCGGCCAGAATTTGTGCTTTGTGTGTGAAGCACTCCATGTACAGCAGCAAACATCTCCTCACAGGATCTGTAAGACTGTCTTATTAGACGCCCGCATGAAACACTTTGAAAAAGTAAAAAAAATGTCAGCCTCTTGCAATTTGGAAAGTGCAGCTTTCAACTCAGTGTTCAGTCTGTTTGTTAATTCGTTCATCCATGTATTTATGTGTAATTCACTTCGTGACTACTCTCGTCTGTGAAAGTCTTATACAGTAAAGAGTGTAAAGATGTAAACACTGTAGTAGCGTGCATGTGTGTTTCCTGCAAAGGTTTATGGGTAGGTTTTAAACATATTTTGCAGTTAGTGGCTGTAAAACTGGCAGGATTATCACAAGAGTGTGTTTGTGAATGATGAATGCATATGTATGTAGATCCTGTATGAAAAGTTTCTAACATGCATTTATATTTAAAGTGCTTTAAAGTACAAAACCATGAGAAGGGGCTCTTAAAGAGCAAATTTTCCGACATGTCCACAAAATTAAGAATGTATCTCGGAGGATTTCAAATTATGATGAGGGCACCGGAACAGCGGACAGGGTGGGGGAGACGTGAGACAAAGACGCCGCACGAGTTGAAAGCGACACGTGCATTTGTGTTCTAAAAACTACAGGAAATTAGTTGTTGTACTTTGGCCCACTGATTTACCCCCAACAACACAGTCAGATCTTAACACAGATATAATGAGCATGTTTTACATTTAGTGTGGCTTACACCTCCAGAGGATATCATCTCTGAGGTCCATCACGATTAAAAGTATGTTTAGAAATCACAGAAAAAAGATTAGCGTATAACAGAACTTCATCTTGTTTTTATGTTTCCCTCAAGTATCTTGGTAATCCACTGATAGCTGTTTGCGCACCCATGACTGCTTTGCAAGCAGGATCCTCTAATAGCCAGTTCTGCATAATTTTATTATTAGACTTTATTTATAGGCGAAAACATTGGGGCTCAAATTGTAGCCCGCAGCCTAATTTACTAACTCTATGGCAAGATTATACTTCATCTTCACTTATGTATTATATAAAGACTTATGGAATAAAGACGATTAAGACAAAAACCATTAACATGAACTTTATTCCAAGCTGCAGTGTTAAATACTTACCGAAGCTCAGAAAATCTCATCAAAATCACTGCAGACTACAAGGTAGACACTGCAAAGACTTATTGTACAATAAACAATCCGCATAGTGAAGGCCTCATCGTCTTGCATTTTTCTGCCGAGTCACTGCTCTCCATAAACTCCATCTGACTGTGCTTTATCTTTGATGAGACTCTCCGTGCACGTCGGTCTCCTCTCAATCACTTTCTCTCGTCTCTGAGGCTTTCTGCCTCTTATATGGTTCTCCCTTTTTTTTTTCCCTCACCTCTGCTCTGCTATCTTTATGTCATCTCAGATGTCTCTCTCTCTCTCTCTCTCTCTCTCTGTCGGGATTTCAAGATCTTACTCTACTGTCTTCTATTTTTTCTTGTTCCCACTGGTTAATGGAGATTTTGTGACTGATACTCCAGCTCAGAAGATGATACATTAACTTTGCCTCGCCTTGGCCTCAGAGAGTCTGGCCAGTGGAGATATGGAGCGGTTTTAAATGGACTACTGTAGATTACATCGATGAGATTGCTTTTAATCCTGCTGCACTTCTGTTGTAGCAGGCCTTATGTTTCACATAATTAGCTTTGGAGGGAAAACTGGGGGAGAAATGTGTGCTGGGGTTTTGATTTGCAGTCTGACAGAGGAATTTTAAAGCTTGGTCAAAATGAGAAACATATTTAAAATTATTTGAGTAAGATATAAATAGAGGGAATGATTAAACATTTAAACATGTGTTGTATGTCTTTTGTCTATTTACCAAGATGTTTCTTCTGTGTTTTTTTTAGCTGTTCAAGAATAAAGTCTTAGAGCTGGGAGAGAAGCTTCTGCCTGCCTTCAATACGCCAACAGGGATCCCCCGAGGAGTCATCAACCTGGGGAGGTAAGTATTAGCACCAGTCCTCACCTCCAACTGTCCTTCATCCCGGATGAGAGATGATACACAGCTATCATACTGGCTGGTGTTATTCAGTGCACAGTACTGTGTTCATCTTGAAAACAGACAATAGTTTGACGTGCATGTTGTCGAGAAGTTAAATAAATGCAAATATTCAACCCATGTCTAATGCTCAGTTTGGTTGAATGCAACAAAACTGAATTGTATCATAAAGTTTTGATGATTCAAGATAATTTGGCACATAAAAATAGACTTTCACATGTGCTACGGAGGCCAGGAAGAAGAAAGTAGATCTAAATCTGTAATTTTGTAAAAAAAAAAAAAAAAAAAAAGTAGATACAGATTTTTAGCCACATTTGAATTTTCAAAAACTATAGTACCAACATTCTGTGTACAAAAAGTGAACTCAGGAAAGAAAATTGTTTAAAGTCAACAAGCAGGCCCAGTGTCTCTGTTTATTGACAACAATGGATCATCTGCAGACTGAGTTTTATTATGCCGATGACATTTGATAAAATTTCATCTGTGTTCGCTTTGCAAGATGATATGAATAATATTTGCATCTCTTTAAATGAGTGGTGCTCATTTTTAATCTGTTCCAAACCATTGCCTTCCTAATCTAAAATCTCTAGACGATCTTATTAATGCCGAAACATAACTTCAAGCTGCTTTCATTTTCAGAGCAATTTGACCATTATTTCTGTACGTGCTTAGATTCAGGTTTGAGCCTTTCTAAGCAGGATTGGGGAGAAAATGTAACTTTTGTTTTGTGATCCATCGGGTTTATAATAAGACTGAAAATTAGAGGTGAAAAGCTTATAACAAAAAAAAGTTTGACAAACTGATGAATGCTAATATCATCACTGTGTCGTGACTGTGATAGGCTAATTATCATCGCTAAGCTCCAGTCTTGCAGGTCGACTATTCTTTTGTTTTGCATGAACAACAGGGTGATGAGGGAACGCGTTGACTTGTCCTGTGAAATTGGGTCTGATATTATTTGGCCAAATTTTAACTCTCAAACTCCTTTGAAATCTGTTTTCGAGATTTTGCTAGACGTTCCCCCGTCTTCCTCTCATTTCCTTATCGTATTTTCTTTTGAGACACTTCCTGGCACCTCTGTCACCCACCTGCTACCAATTAACCCAGCAGGCAAAGCTGGGCAGCTGCTGGCAGATTTAATTACCTTATTTTACAGTTAATTCCTGCTACATCACCAACATGCGCTGGTGGTACAGATGGGCAGGAGGAATCATGCTGCCCATAGTGTAACACACAAAAGCAAACCTAAACAAACGCACCTCATTTTAGAGGTGAACATATGCAATGTTTAAAAGAACATAAAGAGGCAGTCAACACTGCACACTGGGGAGTTAGGCTATGCTGCACAGCCTGTGGCTCCCTGTGTCTTTCATTGCATGTAATATGTTGTGTTATAGCTGTTGTTATGTGTTTCTTCCAGTGTGTTTAATGTTATAAGGGTGTACTTAGTGTGTTACTGTGTGTATGTTTTAACTGCAACCTGAAACGGTTGATAAATTGATTGACAGGTTTATGTATTTTTATATAATTTTTCCAAAAGAAAATGTCAAACATTCACAATTCCCTTCTTCTCAATTGGGGTGATTTTGTGCTTTTCTTTATTTGATGTTAAAGTAAACTAAATATCTAAACTTTGCTTTGACAAGACTGCCCATCTGAAGGCATCACCATGGGCTTTTCAGCATTTTCTGACATCTTAAACACCAAATTATGAATTGACTTTGAAAATGATTACTTGATTAACTGGAAATGAAATGTATGGTTAGTTGCAAAGCCTTTTTTTGGCTTTAGGTTACTTTTTTTTTAAACTTTATTTTGGATTAAGCCTTTTCCTTTGTTTCACACTCTACAGGAGAAATAGAGCTGCTGATTTTATAATAATTCATCAAAAGATAAATATTTCCAGTCAACATCAAACACAGAAATGATTTGAGCTCTCTTGTTAGAATGCTCGAAGATGCCCATTTCCCCAACACATTATACTTAATTAATATGTGATATCAATTTTCACTGCTTTTTTTTTTCATCATACACCTAATTATATTTCTGACAGCTGTGGAAGAGCGTGTGCTTATTGAAGGGAGTGAATAGGTTAATGGATGTGTGCCAGTGATGCAGAGACTAAACCCACCCCACCCTTCTCCAAACACACACACACAAACAAACCTCCTGCTGCCCTGCCCTGCACCTCAGATTAGATTGATTCTTCTTAAAGGAGACATCAGATATGAGTCAAGCCAGAGCTCCTAATGGTGAAGCCCCCAAAACCTCAAGTACGTTAATGAAAATTGCAAACTCTTTGAATCCCCTCTGCCCTCAAACAACAGCCACCTCCTATTTTTTACCCCACTCCCTATCTTCCCCTCCTCTTAACAATTCAGCTCAATTCATTATCCAAAATCTGATATCCACTGGCAACTCTTACAGGAATATGTAAATTAATTCTGCCTTAACTAATCACAGGCAAGCATGAGTACACCACACATGTACTGACATTTACATTTGGAAGGTGACGTTAGCCTCACGAAATGACGGGATAAAACAGAATCTTGTCCTGTATCGCTGACCTTGTAAAAGTTTCTACAAAACTTTTTAAGGCTGTTATTATTGCTCATAATTTGGCAGCATTGAGTGATTGTTGAAGTGAGTCTTAAGTCAATGTTAAGAAATCTTTACACAAACATCAATCCCAAAAGGCAACCATACATTTAATGAATAGGAAATTATGCTAAAGGTTATTTTGAAGACTTGTGATTAGTTTATTTTCAGCAGAGTGAAATTCAATTTGCTTGACATCATGTCATTAATGGTTTTGGTGTGCCAGCCAACTTCAAGTGCCAAGTTAAATTTATATATTTTAACTATTGGGAATGTGAGACAAGATCAAAACATCCACTGTTAGGTTGCACTGCCAACTCCCATTTTATCAGCGAAGCTTCTTCACAGCTTTTTACCCAGAGACACTACTGTTGTTGCACGGAGAGTTTAACTGGGAATATTTAGCTCACGTGTTGTTACTCATTTATTTCGCTTAAATCAGTGTCATGAGCTGTCAGGCACCATCCTTTATTGAAATCAGCTGAATGTTATGACCTTGACATACTTTGATATTAGTATTTAACTGGTAAAGAAATTTGGATAACAGCATTTGATAGTGCTGCAATTTAAGATTATTTTCATTATTAATTTAATTATCAATTCATTTCTTGTTTATTTTTTTAATTGCCCATCACCGAAAACACCCATCAAAATGTTACCACAGATCAAGGCCATGTATTCAGACTGCTTGTATCGTCCAACTAACAATCAAAAACTCAACAACAATCCGTTTTTAATTGAAAAGAACCAAATCTGAGAAACTGGAACTTGTAAATGTTTAGCATTTTTGCTTAAAAATAGTTTAACCTAATCATTTCCTTACTACTATATCCTTCTAGTCGCCTGGTAGAATGTCAAGTCTTTGTCAGCAGCTCGCTAGATTGATAAATTTATTAAACAGGTCAATCTACAAATATATTGAGTTTTGATGACTGGACGTTGTTGGCTATCAGTAACTGTGTTAATCAGTCACAAAGAAAACAATAGTGGCTGTGATACATCTGTTGCTGCCGGCTTTTTACACTTCAAAGTAAGAACTACCTACTGTTCATAATATTCACATAAACTATAAAAGGAGGAAGCACATAGATAACAGTTAAAAGCACTTCTGCTTCTTTGCTGCTGCTGTGTTTTTGACTAGGAATACAAATGCAGGGTCAATCACACTAACAGTGTGAAGAGACGCTGGTAAAAACCTGTTACCTTCCCAGTATGTCTCCAGTGGCCAAATGCAATGCTTTCATGATTTACTTTTTGTGACTGGACTGTGTATGCACTAAGCTGTGCGCTCGTGTATTACATACCCAACAGCACCTGCCTTGTGCTGCTGTTAGACAAAATATTACCGTGCTTTGGAGAGGCTTTCTCACAAGAAAAGATAGCTTGAGTAAAACGGCGAGCATTGACTACATCAGCAGTGGCCAATCAGCATGAGGTTAAAGCCTCAACTTTAGCAGCAATACTGAAATTGCAGTCAACTACCAGCAAGTAAAACAAAAGAAACTCAGAAGAATGATTCTTAAAGGTTAGTCAGTCAACTTGGCCTTTTCTTTGTATCAGCGACGTGAACAAAACAAGGAAAGGGAAAACACCTGCCAGCACAATCGTGATCCTCTGCAAGAGTAGGAATCGTCAGGGAGGGTTGGACGTTTTTATCTGTTGTCAAAACTGGGTCATAATGTTTCCACAATGCAAACGCTATCCCTGGAAAATGGGGTATTTTTAGTAGCTGTTTTGTCTCCAAGTAGGTATTACATATCTACCTAATGACACACATGGACACAGACCGCTGGATACTTAGTCTTCCTGTTTGAATGTTGTTTCTGTTGCAGTGGCACCAGTTGGAGCTGGGGCTGGGCCTCAGCCGGGAGCAGCATCCTGGCTGAGTTTGGGACCCTTCACCTCGAATTTGTGCATCTGAGCGAGCTGTCCAACAATCCCATCTACACAGAGAAGGTTTGACTTGTGAATCAAGCTTCCAGTTTTACTTTGCAGGACCGTTTCAGTGCCTATGTCTAATGTTCTGGACACTAGTAGTTGGGAAAATATAATCTTACCAAAGTTTGAAAATGCTAGTATTTCTTTATGACCTCTGATTTCCTATGACCACAGTTTTCTCTGCAAAATGCTTTTCAGCCTTAAAGCAATGATGTAGTACAAATTAATTTTGTTGAACCATGGCAGTACTTGATGACATGTCCTTGCAGGTGATGAACATCAGGAAACTTCTGAACAAGATTGAGAAACCCCACGGCCTGTACCCCAACTTCCTCAGTCCAGTCAGTGGCAACTGGGTCCAGCGTAAGTGCAATAATCACTATATACTGAGTATTTAACCGGGTTACACATCTAAGAATTTGGGCGGATGTGTTTTCTAGGGAACGGTGTTGAATAGTTTTGATTTCTGAAGACCAAGGTCAAAAGCTTCAAAATTGGTATCAGAGGTGCCCTGGGAAGGTCATTCTTGTTTCCAACTATGTACTACAGTAATTGAATTTTCCCACTGCAGGTCAACATTACAGTTTAAGTTCCGAGTTTGTCATTTCACATTTTTACCTTCCTCACTCTTTTCTTTGCCTTTGTGTCACCTCACGTATCAAAACTCTTTTCGCTGTTCGTCTGTGTCATCCACCCATCTGTTTACTTCCTCTCATTGTAATGTCAGCCTCATACAGTAGCAATGCCTATATGACTGCCATTACTCTGGGTTATTACAATGATAACAAATTCAATTACTTTAGGAAATTGGATCTTTCCGATTTACCTAAAAGGAGGTGAAAAATTAAAATTAGGTGATTAGATGATGCTGGAACTGAAAAGGTAGTAATCTGGATGATGATGACAGCGGTTAATTGTTGTGGGTGATCATAAAGGGAAACAAAACTGTACATAAATATCAGCAGAAAAGAAAAAATACGCTTCAGCTTTACAATTTTCCCTCATTTGTCTGTCAAGGACAAACACAGCCTCACTGTGATAACCTTGCGGGAAGTCAGAAAAGATGTATGTGCATGCAGTGAGTATGGGTGGATAGATAAAAACTTGTGCGTGCTGTCTCCTGTAATGTCACATTAGTCTTTATGAATTTGAATATGGGCAAGAGGAAAATCAACAGACACTTGTTTAAATTCCCGACCGACAAGCTTATAGTGTGTTACGTAATATGGGTTTTACATTTTTGAAAAAATTAAAAATAAAATGTACGTCAGGGAACAGAATCACAGTTAAATCTGGGTATTAACATGCTTCTCCATGTGTGTCTCAAGTTACCACTTGTGATTAGATATCACTTCCCCACTCTACGTGCAAATGAACACATACATCACGTAAATAAACAAGATCAGTACAATTTACGTTGAATGCCAGGTGTGAGCAGGCTCAGTGAGCATTTGGTTTCCCACAATGTGATTATGAATTATGAATTAACCAGAAAAGCCGAGAGGAGTGAAGTTGTGAAGCCTAAACAGTAGAACTGGAGTTTTGGACAAGACATAGGTGTGATTTCATCCAGTGAAATTGAAGTCTTTTCAAGGCTTAAACACCACATTCAATAAAACTGAATTCCCTTTTCATGGTCCTATGATTAAGCTATTTAAGGTTTCCTGAAATAAACACTTGCAAAATACCTGCACTTCAGTGAGCTTCACAGCTACTGTGTGGTTACCAGTAGTGCCACATGTCTCATAGTTCTACCTGCAACACAACAAAAGGGATGGAAAAACAGCCTCCTGCAGCAAGATCCATTCTCAAAACCACCTCCATTTTACTTTAAATGTATCCAACATCTTCCAAAAGGCTGCAATCAAATATTTCAAGACTAACATTCCTACCCACAGAAAACAGGAACATAATTTAAAACATTATATCACCTTTTTTGAGGAACTTGAATTCAGTCTTGAGGAAATCTTTAATAAAAATGTGTGTTTGTGTGACCCAGCTGAATGACTCAGTTTACCTCTAATTTCCCCTCTCAGATCATGTTTCCATCGGTGGCCTCGGGGATAGTTTCTACGAGTATCTGATTAAATCATATCTGATGTCTGACAAGATGGACGAAGACGCAAAGCGGATGTACTACGGCGCGCTGGAGGTATGGAAATCTTTATCTTTCAATGCACACACAGAGATGTTCTGGCATAGCTCATTTAGATAGAATAATAATTACGGTAATTTGCATAAGCTTTTGATCAAACAAAGTGAACAAAGTGCTTTATACCCCAGACAAATAAGAGACAAACAACAAGAGGGCAGCAATTGTGTTGCTTTTTAGGGGATAGTTGAAGGCTCAGTGAAGGATACAAAATCGTAAAACCTTTTTCAGACATGGTATAATGTGACTGTAGCTGATTTGGACATGTTTTCAAATGCTGTAATGTTAAAAAAAAAATAAAAAAAAAGGAGCACTCTCACTATCTGCAGAAAAATATCTGTGCTCGTGAATCTGCCGCATGATATACATATGCATAAAAAGTATATCAGGAGCTGTCTGTTTTTCTCTTTAATGGAGATAATAATGTCAGAGTAAAGCACACTGCCTCCGGCTACAATTACAATATTACAGACAATAAGTTAAGATTGCCATTGAGATTTTCTCAGTTCTCATCAGAGGGTCAAGCCAGAGGCAGAACTACTAATTACAGACTCTGCTTCTCTCTTGTGACTTGGTATTTAAATGGGAAAAAGACCCCCGCACTATCAGATTAAGTTATATGATGCATGTTTATACAGAGATCTAAGGTGAGGGCACAGCACAACTCATTATCGTTGGCATTCAACTAAAAGTAGACTACTAATTAAAACAAAGTGTTGGATGAGATAACATGTTCCAATTATGCTATGCCATGATTACTGCTAACAACAGCTAAGTAGTGGGACATTCATCAGTGTAAACCCTCAAGAAAAATTTATTTTTCTGAGAACAGGTATTTATAAACCTTCGTAATCTATACATTACCTTGTTTTGTTTTTTGTTATTGCTAGTTACATCTTTATCAACCCTTCGGCATGAAAGGTTTCCAATGCAATACACAGCAGTGGGAAGACGGAACAATTAAAAAGAAAGCTGCTGTTCATACTACAGTATGTACAAGGGAAGTTAGATTAGGATTAAAATATACCTCGCTACTATTCATCTGAAAGATGTTTAATTTCCAAGTTCATCCTCAAAGAGCTGTTACAAAAATACCTGACTTGAGGGTAAAGAATGAGTTTACACTTCATATTTTGTGTGGTGTTCCTGCTGAATGCCAAAATTCAAAGTCAAATTGAGCAGCATGTCAGACAGAACGGGTGAGAGGGAGATGAGAAAGGGAATGATGAGTCATTCAGAAATACTCTCATGATTTTCTGTCTCATGAAACATAGAGCACTTTCAAGAAACAACTACAAAGAGGCACAAGTGTGCAAAACCGAAATGAGCGGATTTCTCTAAAAAAATATAAGTTCATTTTTTTTTAGTTTTTTCCATGAAGTCTTTTTGGCAGTGATTTAACTGGAATCTTTAACAAATACAGTAAATACAGACTTTTACTGTGCAGCAGCCAAGTTGGACTTGCCCTTATAAGCAGTACAGGTGCTTATGCCTCTAATTGGTTAATTAGTTGCATCTTTTGTTGCTCAGTCTCCTGTTCTGCCTGAATGAATCAACTGTTGAAGCTGTTGTTTTAAATTACCAGTGTCTGATCAGAACTAATCATAGACGGCGTCTTTGTGTTTATTAGCTTATTTGCAGCATAGTGAGGTTGTTGTAAGTCACAGTTTGGTCATGGTCGGCGGTGATTCTTATTATGCCCGTTTGGTACTGCAGCTGGGCACAAGCTACTACTGTTGTGACAAATTACCAAATACTGCAAAAACCTAGGAAGCATACATATTCATTACACGCTCCAGTGAAGCCCACGTGCTGTAGCACGGATGAAAATGCAGCCCTCACAAACTCCATGTTGTGGAAGTTATTTACATTTTCAGTGTTCCTATCCCAAACTCAAGTAATTCTTAAGAAATAGATGTAGTTATCTCTTTTAGATCACAGTGAGTACATTGGCCTCAAACAAAACTAATACCAGTTGTAGAATATCTGCCTAAATACAGTAATATGAAGTCTTAATGTTCAAATATTCCTCACTGTGACACAGGCGATCGAAACCAACCTGGTACAGAAGTCCCCCGGTGGCCTCACCTACATGGCTGAGTGGAGGGGAGGGATCCTGGACCACAAGATGGGCCACCTGGCCTGCTTCTCTGGGGGCATGATCGGCATCGGGGCCGATGACGGAGCGCCGGACAAGAGGCAGCACTACTTGGACCTCGCTGCTGAGGTCACACACACATGCCACGAGAGCTACACTCGCTCAGGTGAGTGGAAATGTCAGAGCTAATGAAGAAGGGTGTTTAGAGTGAAAGGCTGTACAATAGTTCAATTCAGGAGTAAAGCGGATGAATTAGAGATCTGACCTGGCTCATACTTTTGCCTTCCAGACCCTACTGAACCCTTTGTAGTACTACTGAATCTGAGACCCCAACTCTTCAAAGACAAAGTTATTTGTCTAGTTTGTAGAGGCTTTCTTACAAATATCAAATATCGAACAATGCTAATAGAACAGCAAAAAGAAAACAACTTCTACTAGTCTGTGAGCAACAGGTTTAGTAGCATTACAGACATTAAAGTCAAGTACCAGCATGTTTCACTGTAAAATCTCAAAATCATAACCCCGCTTCCTTACAAGCTCCCCTCTTCCAAATGTTTGCTTTATTTCATCCATTGCTGATCACCAGCTCGCCCCGGACCGTGCAACTAATTGGCTACATTCTATCTCTCTTCCCGCCTCCCAGTGGGGATTGTGTATCTACTCCCAAAACATAATACGCATCCATTCAGACAATTTGTTGAGTCTGAAAGTGAGCATTTTTTTTTTACATTTCAATGGAAAATAATCCCAAACTAAATATCCCAAAACCAAACCCAAACATGACCCCTTGTTGGTGAACTCTTACTAAAAAAAGGATCTACTTGAACAGTAAAGGATTCTTTTATCACAAATTCAACATATATATCACTGGTTCTTACCAAAAAAAAGGTAGAAACATTTTCTTGGTTCATCACTGTTGTGGTGCACTGTCTTGTTATGGAAGGTTACATTGGCATTCAGAGTAAGAAGGTTTAGTCTAGGAGAGCAATGTTAAAAATTAAATGGGCCCCCAGCGTTTTCATTTTGCCCTGAATCAAAAGGAGAGGCCGTCTAATAAGGAGCAGCACAGAATTAAACTTTTCTCTAATGTCTCTCAGCTGTAGGCAGCAGACGTGGACCCTCTGATGTGTTTGATACTTGATAATCACAGTTTGTTGTAATTTAGTGTGAAGAAAGAAACTAGAGAGGGAATAGAGATCCAGCAGAAGCAGAAAAGTAAACATTGTGATAAAAACTCTGGCGGCAAATTTGCTGTGGCTCCAAACTATGAAACAGAATGACTATGGCTGTTTTCAGAAACCGAAGACGCACCCAGGAGTTGTTCATATGAGCAAGTCTGCCCACATGTTTGGGGAGGGTCCCTGTTTGATCTCCTTCCTGGCATCTGTCTTGGCCCTGACAATATTCTCTTCTCTGCTAATTTCAAGGATTCCTTTTTTTTTTCTTTTTTACGCCCTCCACTGTTGGGTGGGCTGAAACGATTCATCCTCAAGTGTTCCTTCGCCTTTACTTCACCAGTAAGCTCATGTGACTCATCACATAACAGCTTCCTTGATACGCTTTGAATACTTTTGATCTGCGGGCCCAAAAGGCTCCTCTGGCTTTCTCTTTCATAGTCTTCCACCAGGTTTACTTGTTGCAGGGACTGGATAGTGCTTAGCTGCTCATGGATTAGCTGTCTGCAGGAAAGGGAGTGAAGTGAGATTTGCTCTTGCATATATGTAGAGTGGCTGCTATTTAGCCGGGTCTTAAATACTGATACCGTAAAGACTGTTGTTCTGCTGCTGCTCTGGATCTCTGCCACCTGCACAGCAACAGACTGATGCAGGGAAATGGAGAAGACAAAAAGGTTATAATAGACTTGTAATAGACTTTGCTGAGTTAATTTCTGCTTTTGAGATGAGCTATATGAGCTGATGTGCAGCAGAGAAACGAGAAGAACTGATTGTAAATTCTTATTCTAAATTCTAACAGTTCAAAATGAAAGAGTGTTTTATCAAAAAACGTGTATGTCTTTGCACTCAATGCAGGCAAACATCGACCCATTTAATCTTGACCTCTGGTTGAAGTCAACATGGTGAAGTCAACCAGCAGCCAATATGACTGACTAAAGGCCTGTACTGTCTGTGGACGGGACACTAAATGAAAAATGTGAAATACTTTATTTTAAATCAAAACAATTCATGTCGGCAGTGATGCAAATTTGTGATAGCTCCAACATCTGTTCGGAAAAAAAGGTCATTTAACAGAAAAAACAATGGATTAAAAATGGCAAAAATATCCTCTAAGTTGTTGTGCAACATGCTGAATGGGAGTTAAACGTAGAGCTTTTATTAAAAGCAAAAAGCTTCAACAGCAAATTTAAAAAGAGACAGAACAGAATAGAATAAAAGCAATTGAAGAAAATACTAATCTAAAATGATGGGTTTTATTTGAGCAGCACTTTTTCTGTCTGTCTCTGAGGTATTTGGTGTGAACGGTGCACAGCTGGGAGGAGAGACACAAGCACGTGGCAGGTTTATTTACTGTTATACTACTTGATATTTCAGAACCACATCTGTCTTGTTGTTGCACTTGCTTGATTAAAATATGGCCAACTGTGTTTTTAGAAGGTGAAGTGTGAGCTTGTCTGATCTCCTCTGACAGGGGTTGTGATTGCAAAGGCTCGTTATATTCTATTTTTTAGCCTCAACCTGGGAAGACCAACCAAAGGATCTCTGGCTCATATTAGGTTCCCGAGTAAGACTAACACAGGAGAAATAATAAAGATCTGTCTCTGACAAAGGCTCTGGTTTCTCTGCAGTTGAGGTTGATAAAACTTCTGGCAAATGTTTAAGAGTTTACACTGCAAACATTACAGTATGAAAATCTATAGACTCCATATTTCTGTGTATAAACATACTTATTGCTCCTCCTTAAGTTCCTCTTTTTTTTCCCCTGTTAAAAATGTTTTGTTGGGAAGTTTTCATTTCAGGGTCTAGAATATAAATAAAAATGACCTAAGACTGGCATCAAACTACAGTTTTCCCTCAATACCACTTTATACAGTGACCAATGTATAATATAGTCTGTGGGTTTGTGTGGAACAGCAAACCATGTATTACTATGATGTTTTCCTTTGTCCTGCATGTTCACTTAAACACTATAATGATCCAGCTGACTGGGAAGCCCTGCTGCCTGTCACAGCGACTTCTCATTTCAAGATGATTTTCTGGTCCAATTGGATGCATCTGCTCGCAAATCCTCAGTGACCTCAAAGAACCTGCTCGCTCCAACCATAGTCTCTATTTTCCAAATGACCACACATTTGGCTAAATCACAGGTGATAAGCATGAGGAGAAAATGCCAGCGTAAATAGAGCCAACCTCACATTTTCAAGCATGTTTCTAAATTTATGATGTTGCCATGCAAGTGCATCTGTAGTGACCTTGGCGAGAACAGACTCCTTTGTGGTGTATCTTGAACAGAATCTCTTTGCTATGCAGCTGTGAACTGTGGTAGAGATATAATGGAAGCAGGGAGAAGAATAAGACAAATGAGGAGAGACAGAGAAGCCCATCTGGACAGCTGTGGAGATTTCTTTAATTTGTGCCTCAAGTCTTTTATTTCTTTTATTTTTTTGCAAGTGAACCATGGGTTTTCAAACTGACTACAGATGAAAAGGCTTTTATATCTACTGACAAAGTCACCCAACGACCTGTCTTTATTTCTGTCTCTGTCAGCCACTAAACTGGGACCTGAAGCGTTCAGATTCGACGGCGGAGCCGAAGCCACAGCAACCAGACTGAGCGACAGATATTACATCTTACGACCAGAAGTCATCGAGAGCTACATGTACATGTGGAGACTGACCCACGACCCCAAGTACAGAGATTGGGGGTGGGAGGCTGTTGAGGTGAGATCATCAATACAGTATTAGTTACCTTATAGGCCTGAATATAAGATGTGTTTTTAGGAAAAGACTTCCAAAACATTTCAGACCAGTTCTTTTGGGAAAATTTCCACAAGATACTATTAGCATTACTATATTATTAGTATTAGATAGTTTCAAAGAGGAAAACAGGAAATTGTTCCTCTATAGTAGAGTCTAAACCCCTTGTTCATGTATCTTGTTCAAGTGTATTTTCAAATAGGAGAATTTGTTTCATATTTGGGACATTTGAGTACCTCGCTTCCTGGAGTAGCTTCAGATGAGAAGATTTATACAACCCCCTTACATGTCCATTACATGTGAAGCTACAGCAAACAGCTTACTGGATGGACACACTGAGAAACAGCTAGCCCATCTAAAACAACAAAATTGCCCGTACAAGTACCTTTAAAGCTCATTAATTAACATGTTGTTTTAAATCTGTACAAAAACCAAAGGGCATAAGAGACAGTATTACGGGGGGTTATGTGTCCAGCCATTTCTTGCCTCTGAACAGTTACCAGGAACTCCCAGTATTTTGCACCTTCAAGCAGAAACGCCCAATATTACATATGCATTCAGGCAAACACGCAAAACGGACAGTGTGTGTTAAATTGCACATTTAAAAGACGCAATCTTAACTGCACGTCGTCAGTAGATCTGCTCGGACATTTTTTTGCAGGTGGTGTGAAGTTTGCACGTGATTTTACACATGCAGAGCTTTCGCAAATCAGGCCTTAAGTGTAGAAAAAGCCCATAATCCAATAATTACTCAGTGTAATGTCACGTAGTGACCAGAACGACCTTCATTCAAAGAAAGCATCTGCTGTTGTAAATATGCGAACGTGTCATCCTCAAATACGATACAACCGCCGCTTTTTCAAACTAAATATCCAGAAAGAAATATGGTCTTTAATTCAGGTCAGAGCAGTACAAAAATAATGTCGTGTTACATTTAAGTGGGAGAAACTGTACAGTGTAATTTTGTGCCCTATACTTCTCTCTTAGTGGTGGCTCAGATGATCATTTTATAAATTGTGCTCACCTATTATGTCAAGCCCCTTTAGCACCCTGAACTACCCTCGACCAGCCTCCTTGATGTTGTGTGGCACTGTACATTAGCTTGTAGATCAAGCAGTCATGCTAGCGGGAGGTGAAGGTTGTGCGGGGATCACCGTTATTAATGTGGCGGTAGACGGGACATTAACTGTAGCAAACTGCAGAGGGCTGGTGTGATAGATTTAGCATTAATTTAGTGCACGCAGAAGTGGAGAGATCAGGCTGACGAGTTTGACGGGCCTTTAATTATCGGGCACAAAGGTTAGAAGCAGTGCACAGCGCTTCTCTTCATGAACATCGAGCATTAACATGCCAGGGTCTTTGTTAATTAGCACATATAAGCCAGCCCTTTGTAGCAGGGGTAATAATGAGCTAATCCGCTTGGCTTGCTCAGCCACATCTCCATTAGCTCTTGTCAGATTTAGCATTGCTTGGGCTTCGATTGTGTAGCTGGCCGAAGTGCTCGACAAGTTCCATCATTTACTCGTTATGTAGGTGGACGTTTTGAGGAAAAGATTTTGCACAACTATATCACTGGAACACCTAATGGTGTTTTACTCACACACTGTGATTTATAAAGTACAGCTTGCACAATGTTTGAGCCCTGTGTGAGAGTTCGTTCATTAAAACTATTATTTATTCAATTTGTCCCGTCAAAGTGGAAGTAGTCTTTATTTTGTCCATATTTAAACATGCCTTCTCTTCCCCTCTGTCAGGCCCTGGAGCAGCACTGCAGAGTGGAATCTGGCTTCTCCGGGATCCGTGACGTTTACACCATGACCGTCAGCCACGATAACATGCAGCAGAGCTTCTTCCTCTCCGAGACACTCAAGTGAGTGCCGTTTCCTCTCGATGCCTTCAACGGGGAAAGAAATTACATTATATATCCTACATTCATAAAGCCATCATCGATATGAAAGTAATACAGGTACCGACGCCGAGGATTCATCTTCTACCTATTATCTCTTCTGTCCATGAAGCACACTTGCGCTGTGAAAGAGACACTACTTCTATTCTACAGGGGATTCCAATCACTCTTTGAACAAGACCCTTTTTTGCTTGTAAAAGAAACAAGGATGGCAAATAGATAGTGTGCAGTTAGGCACTTCAATTTTACCTCCCCTCATTCTTGGATCATTAAGCAATGCAAACCATAGAGGTCACCACTTTGTATCACAGCTAGTGGATGATAAAGACCTGTTTGACCTGCTATTGTGAATTCAGGGCATGAGGAATCATTCAGGTCAGCAGTCACCACACTTTACTGCTGCCTCCCAGTGTTAAACTGTTCCTAATGTGCTACTTTGAAACTGAAATCATACCAAAACATCTCTGTTGGTTAGAGCTGGGTACTGAAGTTCGATACTTTCATGGCAGCGATCGAATTCGTTTGGTAGTATGAGACTCCAAAAAATGGTTTGTTATTCAGTATGATATTTCGATACCTTTGCTACATCCACACCAACATGTTTGTATTTAAAAATGCATAAACACAGTATTTTGAGTCAGTGAGCCATAGCAGTTGTTATGCAGCCTCTACACGGGCAGTCCACCAGCGTAAATAAAAATCACTTGGTTTTAACTTATCGTACATTAAAATGCCTTATTTCACCAGTTAAACTAATCTTTGTCAATGCACCTGTATGAGTTATGTGCTCTGCAGTAATTGGAGGCTTCATTGTGCGCAGCGGGCTGGCTGGAGTCTACTGATAGCATGTGAGGCATTCATGGGACATGGGTAAATTGTAGTGTCAAATGATCGCTTCCATGTGAGGCATTTCGGGACCAACGGTAAATCGTAGAATCTAGCCATAGTTTGTGTGGGAACATTTTATAAAATTTGGATCAAATAAAGCACCAGTAGAAAAGTCACTACTGCTGGCAAATAATTCAGATGTTCTGGACTAGCAAAGCACAGTGTGAAAGTTTTCTTGGAGATTTTTTAAATCCGAACGACTAATGTGAAAATACAGGAAAGCAGCTGCAATCAGAAAACATAGGACGAGCTTAACTTTAGAAAATGAGTAATTTAAGAAACTGTGGAGTGTCGAGGTTGAAGGATGACTTTGTCCATTACTACAATTCAAAATAATTCAAAAAGCCTTGACTTTGATTAAATTAAATGACTGTTTTTCATGTTATGAATGTTATATTCATGTTTTCAGGTATCTGTACCTGCTCTTCTCTGATGACGACCTTCTCCCTCTGGAGGACTGGGTGTTCAACACAGAAGCCCACCCGCTGCCCGTCATCCACAGGAGCTGCCTGCAGGACGAAGCAACACAGGATAAGACGGTCTCAATATAAGACTGAACCCTACCCGACCACTGAGACAGTTACAGACACAGTTCATGTGCACACACAAACACAGAGTCACAGAAATATTGCAAACACCAATTCAGTGCAGGTTCAGAGTCTTTTCAGGAGCGTGTCATGGACTCTCGATTCCTTTTCAGTAAAGGATGTTGTCGTTTTACGCTGTGATTGTATATCTTATCGCCGGGGTTACTTCCTGCTGGCACTTCTTTTTTTGTGGACAATCAAGACAAACATGACTTTCATGAAAAGAGCACCTTTTTTCTTTCCTTCTTTCCTCTGTGAGGAAACTGGTATATCGTGCAGACCCAAATGTATGGGCAGAGGGTTGAACTATGGGCCATATTGTTAGAAAGAGAGAGAAACGTATAGAAAACCACTTGAGTTTTGCTCCTTGATTTTGTCGTTTTGTTAATCTTGAGTGATGAATGATTTCCTTAGATCTTGTCATTGCATTTTTTCCTTTGTGAGTTCACTCTTTGACCAAAGGTTTCTTTGCATTTCTACAGTATGTCCCTCTGTTAAAGTGAAGTGTTTTTGGTGAGATTTGACAGAGGGTTAAAATTGAATATTGATTAATGTACAGACAAACATGAAATGTGACTCTCAAATCCACCTCCAAACTAATGTTGATGTCATGTTTCTTACTGAAACAAGTTTGAATGAATTTTTTTAAAGTTCAGTGGTGCCAGGAAAGCGGCTGTGTCTTATGCATCCAGGGACCATTTCTAAAAAGAAAAATGATGTTGGCTTGGGTTTCCACTGTACGCTTGGGTTATGTTTTCAACAGGACAGCGCTTCTCGGTCCTCTCAGCCTTTCAGATCAAAGTAACAAACGGAGTACTGTCAGTTCTGCAACTGTAATCCAAGCATAAAGGAAAAATAACATATTTGCTAACCATCTCCAAATGGGTTTTCCTGTTTCTGTTGTAGTTTTTCTGCCTCACCCTGCCTTTACATGTGAATCCAATACGGCTGCCAATACTGATGTTAAAGGCTGTTAGACTGCAGAGAGGAGTTTTCATTTTCACTGTTCTTTTCATCACTGCTGTTCTGCACAGTCGTGGAGCGAATGTGCTGTACATACAGATGAAGTGAGTGACCCCTGTATGAGCTTGTCTTGACTTTATTTCGTGTCTCCTTTTTCTTTTTTGGGTTCTAAACTTCAGTGGTTATTTTTTCTGGGTTCTCTTTTTGATTTGCTTCCCTCAGGTGTTTCAGTAAAAAAGAAAAAATAACTAAAAAGTTATGATTTTAAGTCTAGTTATTGCTGATATTAATTATTGTTATTACTTATTCTTACTGTTTGATTTAACTTTCATTGTTGAATATTTTCAAATACTGATAAAAAAAAAGAAGACCTGTGCAAACTTTGTACATTTAAAACAATTGCCGTTGTTGTGTCCTTTTTTGGTCTTGTTTACAAAAAACAAATGCCCTACTTTCTGTGCTTATTTGTTTTTCTGGGATTTTTGACAGCAGGTAGCCATAGCAGCTTTTCAAAGCATCAACCTGCAGTAAAAAAGGAAGGAAATTTTATTAATTTGCTGCTTACATTTGTTTCGGTATTTGCTTCCAGGAAGTTCATTACAGATTTAATTAAAGAGGGACGTCTCAGGGTTGTGGAATGTTCCAGCAATCACCACCAGAAAATGACTAATGGGGTTTTAGCCATTGCACCGCTCTCAGTATATCAGGCCAACAAAGCAAGATTTAATATCATCCTTCCCAAATGATTCAGCTCTACCTGCTGTCATCTGAATCCTAATTTCACATTGGCTTTAAACAGAAGCAGCATGCATTACCGACATGATTGACATTTAATGGTAAATTGAAAAACGGTATCTTAAATGTCACTGATCTGGAGACATTAATCTCACTGACACCCTAAAAAAAGAACTAATGCAAAGGTGTGTGAGTTTAAACAGTGTAATGTGTAAATGTTATCCGAGGTACAGCCTGCAGCTTACAGTGACCAATCCCCCCCTCAGCTCAGGCATGGTAATGAAAAGAATAGCAGAAAGAGAAGGGCATGATTTGTACATGTGCGCTTGCCCGGGGACATTAATGGGAGGATAGCTGTCCATTTGAAAGCACCTGAGACTAATAGTGAAGGACAAACACTACAAATAACCCCCCCCCCCCCCTTTGCTTCGCCCAAATTCCCTGGAAAACCAGGCAGGGCAGCAGAAGCAGAAATGTTGGGGCTGCTGTCTGACTTGGCAAGACCTCCAGTCGATGTGTAACGAAGAAGAAGAGCTATCGCTGTCTCGCTGTCGCAGTCGTCCTCCAGCCGACCCTAACAGGACAGCAGTTTTATGGGGAATAACTGGCATGTCATGGATATCTGGTTCAAATATTATTTGCCATTACTTTGATGTAAAACCATTATCTACTCCACTTGCAGTCCACCTACTCTCATTTTCAACTATCCAGTGATCAAAACAATTTAGAAAATAAGGGAACAAAAACTAAATGTTGGGCCAAATTGTGAAAAGGCGACTGTGATTTGCATTAATTACAGGCTACAGTTTTGAATTTCATTGGCAAAAACATGACTTTATATTTATTAATATTCGGTTGTTTGCTCAATATTTGACATGAGGAAAGGAAAGGTCGTTAGCAGATAAACAGTGAACAGTGAAAATGTATTTTCATCTAAATAGTGAAGTGAGTAGAAAACAAACTGATCTCCAAAATTTAAACATGAAATATTTTTGTCAATGTTTTAAGCAAGGTTGGTGGATTATTTTGGTTTTGTACAATTTTAGTGTGAAAAAATGAAAGCAGCACCAAGCAAAAGTTTGAAAAAAATCCAGAGATTTGAGCTTTCTAATAACTTTTACCAATATTTCTGACCTTGCTTAGCTTTGTAGAGCTATGAAATGTTCATAATCATTGTTAGAAAAGGCCAGGTGATGCAAATTTCAAAGCTTTATAAACACAAACTTCTTAAACCTTGTCCCAACAATCAGCAAGTCCTGTGAGCAGCTGTCTAGCACTATGAAAATGAATATTACTGATACCCACAAAGCAGAATATAGCTATAAGAAGATAGCAAAGCCTTTTCAGATAGCTGTTTCCTCATTAAGATCTAGTAGTTAGCAGTGGAGGTCAAGTTGAGGTGTGGAAGATCAAAGAAGCCTTTTAAGAGAGCTGTTTAAGGGATTGTAGAAAGGAAAATTAAAACACCGGTTTGACTGCAAAAGACCTGCATGAAGATGTAGTGACCTCTGGACTGGTGGTGCACTGGTTCTACTGTTCAGAGACATCTGCACAAACAGGACCTTCATTGAAGAGTCATTAGAAACATTTCCTACATTCTCACCACAAAACTCAGCCTCAGAAATGTGAAAGAATTATCTGACCAAGCCTGATCCATTCTGAAAACACGTCTTGTGTTCACAAGAAGTTAAAAGATATTTTTGGAGGAAAAATGTAGCAGAATTTCCTGGAAAAAAAACAACCTCTCCAACTCTCCAACACAAAGGTAGATCAATAGCGGTTTGGTCTTGCAGAGCAGTCAGGGGCACAGGGAACATTTCACTGGTAGAGGGACGAATGCATTTGATGAAATACCAGCAAATTTTGGAAGCAAACATCACTAATTCTGTAAAGAAGATAAAAAGAGGATGGATTCTAAAGCAACATAATGATCCTAAACACAACTCACGATCCATAATAGACTACCTCAAGAGGTGCAAGCTGAAGGTTTTGCCATGGCCCTCACAGTCCCCTGACTGAAACATCATTACAAATCTGTAGCTACACCTCAAAATAGTTGTGCATGCAAGATGTCCAGAGAATCTCACAGAACTAGAAGCCTTCTGCAGGGAAAAATAGGCAAAAATCCCCCAATTAGAAATTCAAGAGACTCACAAAAAGTATTTACAAGTTTTAACTGAGCGAGCGCAAACTTTTTATTCCAACCCTTTTTCTTTTTTGCTATTCTAAAATCATTAAAGATGGAAATAACAAAGTCATTTTGCTTAAACTTTCAAGAAGAAATGTGTCGCCATTCATGGTAAAAACAAAAATTAAAGTAGGGGTTCACAAACCTTGTCATATCACGTAGTCAGACACCTTAATTGAAAATTCAAGTGTTCCCACCCCTTTCACATCAACTGACATTTCAACTGCATTGTCACTGGGGCGTCTTTGACTTACAGTTCACCTACTTTCAGCACTTCACTGTTAACTGACATTTCAACTGTTTTCATGTCTTCAACTCACAATTTAGTTGCTTTCAGAGCTTTGACTGACAACTCAGCTCATTTAAGCTGACACAAAAACTTCAACATAACTCTTAAGAAGCATCTCACCAGCAAAATGCAAACATTTTCAAGACATGTATTTGTTTATAATGTTCCATATGCAAAAGACGTTAAGACTAGTAGCAAAAAACAGACATAAATCATCTACAGGAAATGTAGCCATTACTGGTATACTGTAATGCACCGAGCATGCGCTATACGGTATAACCTCCCCATGCTTTATGAATATAACCGTCACCTGCATTAATTACAGGCTTGATCATTTTTCATTACCTTGGTACTGCGAGGTCTTTACTATATAAACACAAGAGAAAACTGAATGTTCCTTGAAAGTTTTGATTTTCTGCGACAAAATGTCTGACTTCAGAGAAGGAAAATGTCAGCGCATAAATAGTAGATGATAATGACTCAAGGCAGCTTTGCTTTGTCTTCTCCAATAACAAAAACAGTGAAGTGACAGGTTCGGTCTCCTTATCACCTATCCTACACCCACCTATCACCTATCACTGAGTTCCCTTCAAAATCTCTTAGATGTATTCTAGAACAACAATGTCATCTCACGCAGTTTTCAAAACAAACACGTCCCCTGAAATGTCATCATCTGACATAGAAAAGTTTCAAGTTGCTGAGCTATTTCACAATTTTTTTTAGTAAGTTGGACACCTCATCCCTGTAGCTATTTTTTTTCAAGAATAAAGCCCTTCAAATTAAGACTTAATTTCATCCCTCTGCTCCCCCCACCTCCTTTTCTTTTCCTCCCTCTCAGGTCTTGTCGGCACACTTTCAAGGTTTGTTAAACATGGTTACTTTCCCTCAGGGTTTCTGGTGAAAGGGAAGGAAAAGGAGACATTATGGAAGGATTTGAAAGATTGTTTCTTGCCGTGTTACTCTTTATAATTAATGGTGAAGTACCTGACTCTCATCATGCCCACAAAAATTGGTGGCAGATCATTTTTGTTTCGTGCCACTCAACAGTATATATTATCTGTATAAAGTGCAGGTTTCCATGGTCAGAATTATTTTTTTTTTTGTGCAATGTTTTCAAACAAGATATATGTTTGTCTATAGCTATACATATATCTCTAGATATATGTTTAGCAGGCCAAAGACAGCTAAATGTTTATTTAGAGATTAATATTTCATCTTAAACCCCATACCGATGAAGTGCCAGTATTATCGTGCATTTCTTGTACGTACTGTTAGAATTAACCAGAACTACAGACAACACAAATCCTATTATTCAAACTTTCAAAGGCACACAAATCACCACACGTATATCATCAATGTTAAAACATTGTGCTCTTAACTGTCCTTAACCTTAACTGAAACTGGAAAAGAGTGCTGGAGGAAGCATAAGAAGAATCCATTGCTGAATCATTTCCCACCTCCTTCATTATTTCTCTACTTGTATTTTGTGTCAGCTAGCTGTAGCTTTATGAACCGCAGGCCAAAGACATGGAAGATATGAATGAAGTTGTTCTGCCCAATATGCTGAGATTGAATTTTTTTTTTTTTTTTTTAATAATCTGTATTGAGGGACTCACTCATGAACTTACATTTTTTGGTTTTCATGGAAATGACAGCCGGAAGGTTGCTTTGCAACAAACCAAAGCAGCTCTCTTCGATGCAGACACATTTTTTGGGGGGGAGGGAAACCCTGAGAAGCAGCACAGATGATGCATTTCTGTGTCACCGTCTGGTTTCCTTTCACATCCTTGACTTTGGAAAGTCTATGTACTGGAAAGTGAATCACAGTGAGAAAGTAGGCTGAAATATAGTCTTATTTTTAGAGAAAGGAGTATTCAGTATACGTGTTCAGCAGCACAAAGACTTCCAATTGGACAGCGTTAATCCAGCAATATGGAAAGCCATTCTGGTTTGTCCCCTGCCATTCTAATTTTATGATTATTAAAACGTATGTGATCATTAACTAGATTCTGATTTATGGAAATGATACCCCTTAGTTCAACCATGCTGCCATTTAATATTCATATTCAATTATAGGTTCTAATTAGATTACTTATAGTAATGTGAGAAGCCAATCTTTTCAGTTATGAATCTTGGTAGAGAATTTGTTTTGTTTTTTTAAATCAATTTTCACTATAAATGCTGAATGAGTAAGTGACTGAGCAAGTCTATGCTGTGTGTTTCTGCCGTGATTATCCGTGTGAAACTCTTGGAGAGTGTATGGTGTGTTTTTCCTGACATAGATTCACCCATGTGTGCACTGAACAGATGCCTCAGCCCTCAGACAGAGTACTACGTAGCTCCAGTCTCAGCTTGTCAGAACACCCTGTGCTACACTGCACTGCCAGCACTTGAAGGTCTGCCAGGCCGGCCTCATCTGCTTCCCCAACACCTTGTTAATGCCCAGAAGGGAACGCAAATGCATAATCAGCAGCTAATACTTCTAAAAATAACACATTCAGCTCAGGGGTCAGGAGTAGGAGGGCTGAGAATCGACAGGTAGACTGCATGCATACTTCCATATTATGCACGCCATACCGTAGCATTGGTTTGTGGGAATTTCATGCTTGAGGCTTTTTTTTCATGAAGGTCACACCAGAGGTTTAAAAAAAACAAAAAAAACAAGGCTGACAAGATGCATTATAGTAGGACTGCAACTAAACATTATTGATTCATCCTTCAATCATTAACATGTCACAAAAAACAGCAAAAAAAACAAAAAAAAAAAAATCCATCCCAGAGTCCAAAGTGACTTCAGTGAATGTTTAAAACCCAATTATACAAAGAGACTAAAAATCGTCACATTCGAGGAGCTGGAAGCAGAAAGGTTTTGCCATTTTTTTTTCACTGTTTTTGCGTGAAAAATTACTGAAACCGTTATTTAATCATTAAAAAGTTCCTGATCGATCAGCTTATCATTTAAGCGCCTCATTATAGGCTAGATTTTGATGCTATGGTAGCAGCTTTATGAGGTTACACTACAGTACTATGAGCTAAATGCTAACATCAGCACACTCACATCCTTGTGAATGACTAAACACAACGAAGAGCTGAGACTGATGTGAATGTTCATAGTTTAGCAGATCTTTACTCGTCTTGGACAAAATATTTTTGACCTGTTAATGAAGCCACGAAAAATGTTAAGTAATAAGTTATTACAATTCATCCTGAGAGGACCTGAATATCTGTACCAAAATAGATGACAAACCATTCAAAAGCCTCAAAACCACAAATGTCAACCTCGTAGTGGGAGTTGAGGTTGAGTCAAAGTTTTTTAAGATTAAGATCCTATGGGCATCATGGATATCTGTACTAAATGTTATGCCAACAAATTCAATAGTTGTCAAGATATTCAATTAAAAATGTCTACTTTGTGGCAGCGCTAGAGGGAAAAGACAGAATTATCATCTGGGAAACATGAATGCCTGAATTTCATTGCAACAATCAGATATTTTTGTCTGGAAAACCGATGCCATCCCAGGTGTCTAAAAACACAAGTTTGTTCCACAGCAATACAGCTAGAGTTGCTTTTTTTAAGCCTAAATTTATTATACAGGACAAAAAGCCACTGACAAGCACTAACTGACATCCAGTGTGACAGCTTACGAGCTCCAGCGGTAGAGACTAGCTGTACCTAATTTCCTCTCCCTTGTGAATGTATTTTTGACCCTACAGAATGATGACAAAAGAAAAACTTTATTTCAAAATTTATACGGCTATCAGTTAAATATATTAGTATGCAGACTAAAGGGACTTGGATTTTTACTGTGATGAACAACATGCAATACACAAAGGAGATGGGGAGCAACTTACAGCTGGGATAGGTAAAAACAAACAGCAGATGGTAGGCAGACAGCTTCAGACAGTTCTTGGAAAAATAAAAAATGTAAAGTAAACATTTTGAGGGGAAAAAATGTTTCTCACTGTCAAGTTTAATTTGCAGTAACTTTACAAACATGTATTTTGAACTCTGGATGCTTGAAACCATTTCTAGAAAGAATGAAAAGAGAATATACAAAAAAAATCATTTGAAGAAAATATGTTCTTTGATTATTGATAGACAGTATATCGTAAAATATTGGTACGGCGTATAGAGAGGGTTTTGTATAAGCAGTATGTGGCTTCAATGTGAAGGTTGAGGGTATTTTAAAGATGAATTATTATTTAAAAAGTGACAAAAAAAACTCTTTAAATCTTTAAAAACTGTGATCATGTAGTAAAATAAGTATGGTGTATTTATGATGTTATTATTTGATAATACTTGTGATACCCAGTGATAAATTACTTTACCTTAAAACACCCATGCCAATTTTGTTGTCTCTACAGAGTGATTGTTGTGTAGTGGCCCATCTTCCTCGTCAATTAAGTGTTTTAATGTTCCAAAGCTTTGAGGAGCCTCCTGAGTGGTCTAATTTAACCCAGAATCCTGATGAAAGCTAATGCTCATTGTTATGGCTCTCACCATCATAAATATTCATTTGTCAACCCAGTGTAGCGTTTGTGACGCACCACTTATTGCTCTCTGCTGAGATTTACAGCTTTGAAGAAGCCAGGATTTGTGAGGATCTCTACTTCTCCAGTGGAGAAGGTAAAACATTAAGATGTATACTGTCATCATTTTCTTGGAGATACTGCTTTAAATTTAGTTTATTATCTTACCCATGATGAATGTTTCAGCTTTTACACATACCTTTACGTTTTCCTCTGTCTTTATTGTGGTGAAGGTTAAAGCATAGTGGCTGGTAATCATAGTAAGGTTTGTGGATTATCCAGAGTATCTGGGACATTGTTTCTGGAAAGGCATTGTACTGTGCACTGTTGGGTTTTTCAATTTAATTGTTTTATGCTTTGAGCCCCACGAATGAAATACCATTCTTCTCAATTGTACTGGGGTGACAGCAGAAGTCTCAGCAGCGGAAATCTCAAAGCCTCTGACAATATAAACCAAAACTATGTGCCTGGCTTGAAACCACAAGAGGGAAACTAAATTTGAGGGATTTCAGTACACTGACTTTTTAGGACATTTTATACATGCATTGATTTTCTTAAAAAAGTGCCTTTTTAACAACTAGAGGTGCTTCAAGGGACTTATTTTGCATCTAACCTGCCATTACAGAAAACTACACAGTACCTATCACAGAGGTGTACACCAATCAGCTACAATGTCAAAACCACTGATAGATGAAGTGAATAACATTGATTATCTTGTTACAATGTCAGGAGGTGAGACGTATCAGGCGGTTAGTGAACAAGCAGTTCTCGCAATTGATGTGTTAGAAGCAGGAAAAAGGCGACTTTGACACGGGCTGAATTACAAAAGCTTCAGTCAGCGCATCTCAAAAACAACAGGTCTTGGGGGAGGTTTCTGGTAAGCAGATGTTAGGACCCACCAAAAGTGGTCCAGAGAAGGACAAGAGGTGAACTGGTGACAGAGTTATAGGGGCCAAGACTCATAGATGCGAGTGGAAAGCAAAGGGTGGCCTGTGTGCTCCAATCCCACAGAAGAGCTACTGAATGAAAACCTTAATACGAGGCTGGGTAGTTCCTACAATGGGCACATCAGCGTCAGATCGCAACCATGGAGAATTGAAATACGGTGAGCTGGTCTGATGAAAGATATTTTCTTTCCCATCATGTGCATGGCCAAGTGCGTGGGCATTGTTTACTTAGGGAAGAGATGGCAACAGGAAGCACAATGAGAAGAATGCAAGCCAGAAGCAGTACGATGCTTTGGGCAATGTTGTGCTGGGAAACGTTGGGTCCTGGAATTCATGTTACTTTGACACTTATCACCAATCTAAACATTGTTGGAGACCACATAGACCCCTTCATGGCAACGGTGTTGCCTGAAGGAAATGGCCTCTTTCAGCAGGATAATGAGCCCTGCCATGATGCAAACATTTGTTCAGGAATGGATTGAGAAACATAACAAAGAGTTGAGGGTCCCCAGATCTCAGTCTAATGGAGAATCTGTTAGATGTGATGGAATAACAAGTCCAATTTATGGAGGCCACACCTCGCAACTTTCAGGACTTACAGTGCATCCGGAAAGTATTCACGGCGCTTCACTTTTTCCACATTTTGTTATGTTACAGCCTCATTCCAAAATGGATTAAATAAAAAAATGTTCCTCAAAATTCCACACACAATACCCCATAATGACAAAGTGAAAAAAGTTTGTTTAAAATCTTTGCAAATCTATTAAAAAAATAAAGAACGAAAATATAACTTTCCAAATCATGTCCAATCAACTGAATTTACCACAGGTGGATTCCAATCAAGTTGTAGAAACATCTCGAGGATGATCAGTGGAAACAGGATGCACCTGAGCTCAATTTTGAGTGTCATGGCAAAGGCTGTGATTACTTAGGTGTGTTTTTTTGTTTTTTTTTTTAATTTTTAATAGATTTGCAAAAAATTTCCCCAAAACTTTTTTCACGTTATCATTATGGGGTATTATGTGTAGAATTTTGAGGGCAAAAATGTATCTAATACATTTTGGAATAAAGATGTAACAACAAAATGTGGAAAATTGAAGCTCTGTGAATACTTTCCGGATGCACTGTATGGGGTCTGCTGCTAACGTCTTGCTGCCTGACACCAAAAGATACCTGCAGAGCTCTGTGGAGTCCATGCCTCGATGGGTCAGAGCTGTTTTAGCGGCAAGAAGGGGAGTTACAACAATTTTGTGGGCAGGTTGTTTTAATGTCGAGTCTGATTGGTGTATTGGTGGTAATCCAGGGCTGTTTTTAAATTGACCCCTTTACTCTGGCTTGAGGCAGCACTGCTGCTGTAAAATGGGTTTATGCTGAAAAGGTTTCAGTTGGTAAAGTTTGATAGCAGCTGTGACTATTTACAGCATATACGGAAGAATTCTGGCTTTTACTGCAGCACAGGTGTGTAGCGAGTATTTCTGCTTTCATCACTATGTTCTAAAAGCAGATAAATGTTTGTTTAGTTTTCCTGTTTTTGAAGCAAGCACAATCTGGTGTTTAGAAACCTGCATTTACGATTTTGACTGCACCTATATTATACGTGTTTTGATTCCTAAGAGATAGAGATCCTCCGAATTTGATGTGGTCTTGAATACAAAAGCTGTTTACTAGATATTTTCTTCAATCTTAGACAAGTAGTAGTTTACTTGACAGTGTTGAAAAAAATTGAAGTTTTCAACCATGCTCATTTTGTTTATTGTTAGTTTGAAACAGTGAGATTGTTTTTCGGGCTGTCAATCAAAATGCAAATGAGCTGACTGGGTGGAGGTTTTTTTTTTGCAGTTAAGCAATGTTTCATACATACATATTTAAACACTGGAGGCAATTACATGTTATCTTTGTGAACGACGAGCCTGAATTCTAAGGAAGGAAAGACTCCCGACAAGGTCGAATGTATTCAGGCAATAAATATGAATACAAACACATGTAATTAAAGCACGGGTTGCCAAAACAATTGTATCATGTTTCAAAAATGGATCTGGGCACACTCTGTAGGGAATCGTGTGTAGTCATTGCATCCTGGGTGTAGACCTTGGGTTAATTTTGAAACTATCAGAGCAGCATTAACCAATCAGAATGCTACAAAAACAGCCAAAACTCTTCCACAAGTGCAACTACATTTAGAAAAAAAATGCTCAACTTCAACGTCATTGCACTTAACTGCTGACACCAGTCGCTGATTGGTCCGTCATTTAAGTGGCTGAGCAAACGTTAATGAGAACAGGGTTTCCAGACACAGCAAAGAAAACTGAAGCTATGAGCGATAGTCGGACGGAGCCAGGCTTCTCCTCCACCACTGAAGTTGACAAATTCAGCAATGTAATCTCACTTGCCTCCACATGCTGTCTCTAATGTCCTCATTTCGTAGTCTTTTTTTCTTGCATTGTTTTACGGTCAGACACATTCAGGCCTGGAAGCTGCTCAAAACTACAGAACCTCTATTGGAAGCTAAGCAGCCCCACTGGTACAGCTGCATCCCTGACATTGGAGGGGGACGTCTCTCATTTTCACATGCATAGACATAATTTTTGGACACAAACATTATAATCACGTCTGTTCTTGTTCCCCAGTGCGTCTTTACCGCTACGGTGAGACCAGATTCCTCCAGGAAGTGTGAGACCTGGTTGACAGTGGCAGAACCATACTGTGTATGCCCAATGAGGGACACACAGGCAGCCGGCACGAAGCCAACCCCCACACTGAGCCTCCAAGCTGTCTGTAGTGCACCACATGATGAAAGAAATACATTTACATTAATCATGTCGCCACGCTTCTCCAAGGACTCTCCCTTCCTGTTGTCCTTGTCTCCATAAAAAAAAGGCAGCCAAGACATTGCTAATTAGGCTGACAATTATTTTAACCAGTGAACAGATTTAACAAGAGCTATTTAAAGTTTGTGGCTGATAATAGGCTGCTCTCCCCAGAAGAACAACAACTGCAACTGATTAGCTTCAGTCACACAAGGACGAAGACAACAAGTACACCAGCTTTAACAATACAGTGCAGTAGAAGCCACAGACCTGCAGTGCCACTGTATGTTGGGCATATGACAAAGAACTCGGGCTGAAAATATTATTCTCAGATTGATTAATGTGCAGATTATATTCTTGATTATTTAAAAAAAATTGAAAAATGAAAAAAAAAAAGAGGCAAAAGAGGGTTTTTTTTTAAACACAAACTATAAAATATTCACCATTTACAATAATTTACGAACAGAAAAACAAGCAAATATAGATATTTAAGAAGCTGAAATCGTCAGTTTATTTTTGTTTCCTGTAGCTTTAATACTATGTGTGGCGAGAGATTACTGTATTGTCAGTGGAGCAATACATTCAACTTGGATTGATTGCTTGTCTGCAAAATCCATATTTTACAATGAAACATCAATTTATGAATTAAAGCTACCAAATGACTGCAGTGTGCTTACATTTCAGTGAACTGATGAGATTCTCCAAGGGACCATCAGCACTGTAAAATCCAGCAACATAATGAATTTATCTTGTGTATCCGCCAAACAGAAATTACAGGTTTTTAATGTTGGTATAATCATTTATTTGTAGAAATAGCAGCCTTTAGGGGGAATCTACAATCACAGCACATTCATTATGACCTCTGATATCTACAGCTGTAAGTCATCATACAGCTGGTTACGACTGGAGAGCAAAGCACATGTTTGTTTGTTTTTTATTTTAGCTTGGAAACCTTTACCTCATATTTAAGATTTGTTTCTTTTGTTGTGCATATTTGCACAACAAAACGGCAGTATTCATGAACTCAGTCAGTAAAATGAAAATGACAAATTGTGCATAGGGACTGATATGGTGCATTATGGCAGAAATATGCTGCATGAGCTGCGGCGGATGTTTTAAAAGATGTTTTGATCAGAGCTGAATCAGTCGGTTGATTAACAGAATAGTCAATCAACAGATTATTTATCTGCAGCTTTTCTGACAATCATTTATTCTAACATTTTTCAAGCAAGAATATCTAATATTCCCTGGTTCCAGGTTCTCAAATTGTGAAGATTGACTACGATCATCTGTTTTTATATGATATCCTAAATATCTTTGGGTTTGGGATTGTCCTTTTGACAAAAAAGAATATCTAAAGAGATGTATCTTGGGCTCCAAGAATCCGTCAAGGGAATGTTTTACAATTTAATCAACAACTTAATCAGCAGATAAATCAATAACAAAAGTACCCGTTTGCTGCAGGCGCAGTATTGACTTAATTATCATAAAAACCACTGGAATTAAATTTTAATGGCAGTGTAATTGACTGATTATCAAAAATAACCAAAGCTGCGGTCCACTATTTTATTTTATTTTATTTTATTTTAATATAAACCGTATAGGTCATCACTATACGATGAACCATATAGGTCATTTGTCTCTAACCTCTGAATACGCAGACTTTGTGGCTCTAGAACTACATTATCTCACCGCCTCCTTTGCCCTCCTGATAATTACAACGGTCACCAGAGAGCGTTGAGAGCATGTCACAATGAAATGTAACTAAGGGACAGAACAAGCTGCTTGCACAGTACACAACAACCTACAGTGTAGAGATAACAGCTGCGCTTCTCTACCTGGGAGGAAAACGACAGTTTAAACCTATCAAGTCTACAGGCGGTCAGTATCTGATCTTTAAAAGAGGATAAAACTGTTAATTTAAAACAAAATCAATTAATTAACAGCCCTTTAAACCAGGTATTAAACTGCAGTTTGACGCTTCCATTAATAGTAAAAGAAGCATCATATTCTTGGCCAAACTTCTTTTCCAAAAGCAGATGGTAATTATCAGGCCTAGACTGCTGACAGCGTGGCTCCGTTAGTCAACACACGAGATGCATCTCTCAAGTTCTCAATATGTTTAAAACATCTTAGCAGTCAGAGAAAGAGGCAGCCAGCTGGCTGTCTCTCTAAGTAAATATCCTACTCGCAAATAAGGTTTGTAAGTCTATATATATATATATATATATTAAGAAGAGATTTAATTATTGATCTTAACAGTAGAGGCGGATGAATGTTTATGTTTTAGACCACTTGGACAAATGTACAATTAGAACTCCAATGATAAAGCAGGGATGGAGGGTGGAAGAAGATCAACAGTATGCTGCTGCAGTGTACATGCCTCACTGACTTGTGATGATCCGTTCTCTTACATTAAATCGCCATAAATACACGGATGTCCTGTTGCTGCTTCATATTGCTTGTGTAGTTTTTAGAATTTATTACAGGAATAATATCATCGTGTTGGGTTCAAAGATGCAATCTCACCACAGTCGGCTGACATGAGCCAGTGTGTTTTTCTAGAATACAACAATGGCTTTATAGGTAAAGTCTACATTTAAATAGAGATTTTCATGTGAAATGCACCGATTGTACAATGTATTCTGAACTTGCTAGAAAAAAAATTATTCACATCCTCCCTAAAGAGTAATGTTTTAAATTATGGCTTTTAATATTAAAACTGTTATTTTTATGTTTAATTTTCCACCCTTTACATGTTATTGATAGGCTCGAGGGTGGTGTAGGCTAATTGATTAATATTCTGCAGGTCAGGAATAGAAAACAGAGAAGTCAGATCAATATAATCTTGAAATGCACAAACCTGAACAATACACATCTAATTATGCATGTTGTCTGCAGAGAGCTTGCAATGACACCCCAAGTTCATTTTTAGAGGAAGGAAAAACTATTATTGTTTACTCTGAATCAGAAAATAAAATTAGTTTGATGACTACCAGCCCACACTCACATCTTGCTAATTGCCCATGAAGTCATTTCCATAAATAATTGCTCCTGTTTATTACACAGGCCCCATCTGCCACACAGGAGTAATCAAATGAGCACAGTGACTTTGAGTAATGGCACTTACAGGCCTGTATTGCTCTCCTCCACCACAAAGCAAATGATGTGCAATTCTGCAGCTTATAAGACACCTATTATTTCAGCAGGTCAGATATTCAGTTCAGCTCGCACTCGTATCAAACATCACAGGAGAGAATATGTTATCTAGCCATTTTAGCAGTATTTCATGGAGGGTGACGTTTGTCGGTGTGCCACTTTGGTCCAGACTGAAATATCTAATTATGAGATGGATTGCCATGAAATCTGGCTCTGGTAATCATGGCGGTCAGACGATATGAAGCCAACTGACTTTTCCTCTTGTGTTGTCATCAAGTCAGAGGTTTTACTTGGAGTGAAACATCTCAGTGCCTACAGCAAATAAAACGGAACATCATTTTGTATGGATGTTCACGGTACCCACAGAATGAACCTTAATGATTTTGGTGATATCTTTATCATTCATCGTCAGCATATCGGCAGTTTGGATTGGATAGATCGCCTTGTGAGCGTAGACATTCCTGTTCCTTTCAGGATGAACTGTAAAAACGAGCCTCAACTTTTCAACTGGAACCGTCATCGTGCAGCCCGGTACAATGGTGAAGCGTGTAATACACATGTCTGTCCACTAAAGCAAACGATGTGGTAGCTACGCCGTGAGAATAACATGTACGAAAATATAGGCACGTCCCAGAATGCCACGCATTTGATGGGGTTCAAATCCAGGAGGTGATAAAGTGTTTTATTTTTTTGTTTTTTTTGTTTTGTTATTGTTCTAACCCTAGCCACGTGTTTTTTTTTTCCCCCTAACCCTAACCGAGGTTGTCTTTTGTCCTCACCTGAACCATGTTGGTTTGCACATGGTTTCATTTTCCTATAAAGCACATGGTTGAAACCACGCAGGTTTTGGTTTCGTCGAGCTACATGACAACACGGCAAACACATGATAGTGATACGGTTCCCTCTAGTGGAAGGACATTAAGTATGACACCATTTGCCATGACACCTGATTTGTCAACATTTTATTGTGTCCAAAAAGCTGGCAGGCAAAACTAATCGCAGTTCAATCAACCTCTGTACTCTGTGAATGATGCTAATTAGCATATTCTAACACAACATTATGCTAACAACATAAACAGTGTGACTCATAAAGGAAATTATAATAAAAAAAAGATACCCTTAGCTGACAATTACCAGAACAGTATAGGAGCCGGATTTTTTTTTTAAATTTATTTTCTAGTGGTCACACAACCAGATAATTAAGCCGATATTCTGCACATTTACACTGAAAATTTACAGCAAAATAAATCTGCACATTGGCACAAAAGTTTCACTCTGTTGCCGAGAAGTTCGATATGTACAGACATCTCTGGGCATGAAGCAGATTACAGGCTTCAACATCAAAGACTGTTTGAGCTGACTGTGTTTTTTTTTTTTTTTTTTTTAACAGGTTCAGCACAGAACCTCCAGCTGGGCCTTCCCAAACTAGACAAGCCTTCACATCGTCTCAGACACCAAATAAACCCGGCTTTGCCCTCGCTGTCCTCCCTGAGCCTCCTTGATTACAACCCCACAACTTTAACCTCAAAAGGGATGACCAGACTCCCTGGCATGACTGTGACAATCAGGCAGGTTAGGAAACCACAGGACAGACTTTTCCAAGGCACGGCTGCAGGATGTGCATATTGTACATATCTTTATTTGATATTCAGCGTCTGGCTCTGCAGAAGTGCAATTCTGCTTTTAATTGTATTGTAATTCTTAATTTATTGTTGATTATGCTGTTACAACACAACAATAGAGTGTGTTTGTATCTTTGCATTTACTTAGTATTAGTAAAGAGAGACTAAATTCTGGATTGAGGATTACTTGTTCAGGGGACTCTCAAAAATAATATTTAGCAGAGTCAATTAAGCAATTATATGCTCCATTTGACTGCTGACCATAATGTCCCCAACTGTTTTCTGCTTCAGTACTCGCCGAGCCTCTCTAATCTTCATACAGTGTTTGATTTAAAATTGGTGTACTGGTAAGCAGCCGCCTAAAAACTATAAACTTTTAAGTTGAAATAATGGCTAATTTGAAGAACCTCAGACTCAACAAAACATACGATATGAATCTTAATTGTTACTGGAAAGACAATTGAGAACCGTGATTACATTAAAACTGATTACATTTTAATTTGCTTTTCTTTTTACAATAGCCCTTGATTTTACCTTCAACTAAATTACAATTAAACGTGACTGCATCCAAGTTCAACAAAACTCTTACAGGAGTGTCGTAGTGGCTTGTGAGCTCTATGATATCGACAGATTGGCTTCACAAGGTAGTTTTTCCTCCCCCCGTCACTCATGTGGGAAATGTTGAATTGTGGGACTTTCTCTATATTGCTGTGGGTTCTCGACTTTACTATGTTGAGTGCCCAGAGATGACTTGTGTTTGGAATTGGCGCTCTACAAATAAAACTGAAACAGCAAAATCATGACTTTTCACTTTATACTTGTGTCTGTGCACTGAGCTGATACTTCCCACCATTTTTTTAAGTGTAGGCTGCAAAATTTACACTTATTTGGATTCTGGATTCCTAATATTAGGGTGCCATTACAGTACAGGTCTGAAGAAGTGTTTGGCAAATATGTTAAACAGCAAACAAGACAGCAGAACTAGACAATGTGCACTTTTGTTATAGTGCTATATCTAGCTGAATAGCTGAACATGGTTTTTTTTTCTATTTTTTTAGAATAGATCAAATATAAGCCTTTAGTATAGATCATTAAGTTTATTTTCTTAATTATTTTTATTTTTCTGTAAAAAATGAAGGTTTTTAGTAGGGATGGGACTATTTTTAAATATTTGAATAGTTAATTAATAATCAAATAGTTACGAGCGAATTTTGAATAGTATTTTTACTATATATGCCCTAATTTTTTGTAATAAATGTTTTATATGTGTCATGTTCACTGTACCTGATGGTTATTGCAGCATTTCTGTTTTTGCTTGTCTTTTTTCACATTTGCAGTCCTGGAAATGTGCCTTTATACCCTGTACATTGCAGCACGCACCATTGTGGCTGGAAGGGTCTCTCCAGCTTCATGACATGACACTATTTGTTGCCTAATGGAGTCTAGGCAAATGACAAGGGTTTTGTATTTTTGATGAGCTGCCGCCCTGGGGCCGAGAGAAACTTAATTATGTCTTGATAAACAAATCAAATTCTAATACTGTTCCCTAATGATGAGCACTTAGCAATTTAATGACTGGAGTGACTCGTGGTGCGCCAACAGGTAAGAGAATATTATCACTGAAAAGTCAGCTAACAAGTGAGAAGCTTGAAAAAATGCCTTAAACTGTATGTTATTTATATTAATAAATACAGATGTTCAGATTCTCCTGAATTACAAAGGTCATTCAGTGTGGAAATGTGCATGCAGTCATAGAAATGTGTCACTATCAGTCTACAAAACATCTTGTTGTCTAATTCGAGTGTAATTGTGTAAAACATGGTGATGTTTTTTTCTATTCATCTGTCCAATACTGCCAATAAGTGACTGCGGTTACATGCACACCTTTTTCATTCAGATTGATGATTTCAGGTCAGCTGTTTACATGGGAGGTGATCTAATACAGTGCAATTTAATCCGACCCATTTGATCGTCTGTGCGACGTGCAAAAGTGACAAAAATATCCCGTTTCATCGGCATTGTATATTCTGCGAAGACCCACCCCTAGTCTGCCTCTGATTGGCTCTGATCCTGATATTGTTGTCCCAGCCTTCTCACCAACCTACCAATGTGGGCAACGCGTATTAGCCAATCAGAGCCAGAGTAACGCAGGCCTTTGCAGAAGAAAAATGGGAAGAAATAAGATGGAGAACTATTGTCTATTCAGTGTAGTATTTTCCAAAATTGTTTTACTCTTAATCAAGCAACAGGTTGATAACAACTGCTGGGAGTCCAATAATGATCAGTTCTATAATAGATTGTATCAAACACGAACGCTTAGCTGTGGTCCAAGTAAAATCGATTTTGGATTGGAGGAGAAATGTACATCCACTTCCATTTACATCAACACGGGGGCATGCACTGAAAAAACACAGCCAGGAAGTTTTCCAGTGTTATTGTTTGTAGGGTACACAACATTTCTTTTGATCGGTTCCTGAAAACATTTAAACGGCACCTTTGCAACTGATTACAATTTCTAACTTTTATTCTATATTCTAAATGAGGTGTATGTCCAGAACAGTTTATTCTGTTTGACCTTTTAAACTGTTTTTAATCTGAATATTTAGCTGCATGTAAAAGTTGCTTGTGTTTTCTGAGAAACAGATGAACAAAAATATGTGCTGTGCACACAGAGAAAGACATAAAAACAAGTGAATGAGGTTATTATAGTCGATCCTGTCTGAACAAATGGATGAACAGTGTAGCACTTCAGTTAACCGGAAGACCAAAATGTGCGATTGGATGGTTGAGTTGAAAGTTAATGTTCTCGATGATACTGTTTTCTACTTGGCTGTTGCAGAGTGATGGCAGTTTTAACCTTGACATGTCATCAATCACCTGTGATACTGTGGCGATTGCTCGGAGAATATTGGTTTAGAAGGAGAGAAGTGAAGGCTACACTCCTTTATCACAATGAGAATAAAGACCTAACTTACAAAGACCCCCAAAAAAAATTTGGGATGAAGGATCGAGTCTACACTGATGTAATCATGCCAAAGGGTGTTTACCCTCACCACAAGGATCAATGTTTTAATCCCCACTGGTCTTTTTAAGAATAAAATGATGATGGTGTCATAATTAATGGTGTCATTTGAAAACCTAACAGCCTCCAGAACAGGCAGATTCGGCTCTTTGCTCGTCTCTGTCAGCAGCACAGTTTGACTCAGCTTTGTGAGGGATGAGGAAAGGGCAGGCGAGTGATGTATCACATCCTCTCCATGGTGAATATGAGTTGTTATCATCAGGATGAAGGTACATACATTCCTACTTTGCAGGTATAGGGCCTTTCTTTATGAATAATGCATCAACTTTGAAGTATTTCTTTCTTTGTATGATGCGACAAACCAAAGCCAGACTTAAACCTAAAGGTAAATGGGTGGCAATTTGTATTCAGGAAAGCTTTTTGAGTATTGAGTATTTTTTTTTAATCAAAACTAGTGCACAATACGGGGGGAATCTTCAATCGGGCACTTATTACAAAGCCTTCTTTTCCTCTGGTTATGTGACTTGTGTGAACACATTAAGCTGAGGTAGCACAGGCAGTTCACTAAAACCAAAACTTTACCATTAAGAGGAGATGAAAGCCGCCTTTTGATTTTTGCTTTCATCATTTTTTGATAGTCTTCCACTTCACCCCTCTTTCCTCTTCTTAATTTTTGCCTCCCTCATTCTCCCACATTATTGTAGAATGTGGTCTGCTTTCATCTGTCGTTGTGGGTGCACATATTGAATAGACATGTGGGCTGAAAGTAAAGGTTACCCTACTGAGTATTCATTATTCAATAGAACAAAAATGAAAGAAAAAAAAAATACTGTAATATACTAATGTAATATAATGTTAAATACTCATCAACATTTCCTAAAGCCCGAGGTGAGAAGCCCAATGATAAACCAATTTACGTAAGTAATGATCAGTTATCAAAATTGATTGATGTATTTTCTGTCAATATTTGACTAATTGCTGCAGCTCTAACCAGTCTCTACATGAGTCCACAGTCCAAAGGAAGGGAGGTGTTCACACACAAGGCTGCTTCTGGTCCTGTGCATTTAGAGTCCAGATGCAATCCGACAGTACACAGAATGGATTTTACAGATAACGGCACGGTATTACAACAATTAAAAGATGAATACTGAAATTCTTTAAGCGAAGGGACAAGTTGCAAACTGAGCAACACTGTGCTTATGAGAAAAAATATTTTACATCACATTATTAAATAAGATCAGACTCGCTGGTAAAGTTTGAATTTAGTCCCATTTCACAGGGGAAAAAAATGTGTGCACATTACAAAAAAGGTTGCAAAGGATGCAAAAAATAAATTAATTTATTATACTGTCAATTCAAACTCTGGAGAAATGGGACAGTGAATCATTTATCATCATCACAACAACAACAACATTATTTTGGAATCTAGCCTGAGGTACACGCACATACAGTAAATACAGGGTGTATTTTTTTTTAGGTAGTTGCCAACTACCTAAAAAAAACAAGAACAACAAAGACAATCTAGTGGTCAAACTGAGAACCATTTTTTAGCTGTAGAAAAATGGTTGTATTGTCACTAAAATACAAAAGGCAGAATACTTCTGCTAGATGATGCTCTGCAGATTAATGTATCTGCTCCCCTGTACGTTCGTGTTTGTTTGCTTCATAGAAACAGCCGATAAGAGCAAGAGCGGCACAAGCTCAGTCTGTAAAGCGATATCTGTGCACAAGATCTGGAGCCTGCTGCAATTCTTTCAATCAGCAAGGAAGCAACACCAGCTTGAAGCAAGTTTGTGGTAAAAATGCTTCAGACTTTGGCTCTCAAAACACAGATCCCCAAAAACATTCATATCATATTATAGTCAGCATTTTACTGAAACAGTGACTGTGGGGGAGGACTTTATAAACGTATTTGTTGAATATTTCTATTCTAAATAAATGTAGTTTTTCTTTTCAGACAGAAGTGACTACAACTGGTTTTGAATTGTTAAACATGATTTTTAAGATTTTCTTAGTCTCTTAGCTTTATGACAGTAAGGTTAATATTTGATGGTATCTTTCGCCACTTTATGACATTTCGTAGTTTAAAAAAAATAAGTGGATAATTCAAGAAAATAATTGACAGATTGATCAATGATTAATCTTATCATCATTGTAGCTCTACTTATATTAGTGGTATCATTCTGTTATGTCACAGCTATGTGCTTCAATTATAGTCTGTTTTTCTATAACAGATTTTAAAATTTGTTACAGTCCAGTTGCAACTTTGTCACGACGGCATCAGTTTTATAAACAACTTAGTGAACATTTCTGTATTAAATCAGTTTTGACGAAGTTCACTCATCTGTTTTTGCTAATCAGTACAACTTGTCCGCTTTCCAAAGTAGCTGCCGTTTCATCTGGTCGATGACAGAAGTGCAGAAGCTGCACTTCAGTAGCGGATGAGCTGCCGACTTCCATTACACCGCCCATGTCACCAGGTATTCAGTTTCATTCAGAATTTACAGCGCACACAGTCAGCAGCAACATCTCACCAGGGGACAGCGTGTCGGATTAAAAAATGCATTCCTTCCAATTAAGGCGAATAAAGAACATGTGATTGACTACTCGGGAAATGAAGCACTGACATCAGTTTGAACTATTAGACACAGGACTTAATTATCACTGCTCCTGTCAGGTACTTCCTCCATTCTTCACACTGTCATTGGATACGATAAATATAGTCAGACTGTTTCACAGATCACTGAAAACTTAGTCAATGCAATTTCATAAATGATCATATGACACACAGTAAACAAGTAGATTGTTTTTTAATTCGCCCCCGATGTTGTGCAGCAACTAATTAATATTGTATTATCAATTAAACCCTCCAACTGAAATCGATTGTTTTATCTGACCAATAGTTTTAGATGCAATTCACAAAAGATCCAAAATAAAAGAAAGCAGAAAGTCCTTTCATTTTAGAACTTGGTACCAGTGAATGTTGGACTTTTTCCTGATAAATGAACTACCCAAAACATAATCACTGACTTAAATGGTCAATTAATAACCTCATCATTTCATCCTGACAGTGGTGTTATCATGTCTTGGGCTATTACAATAGAACGTATTCAAAAACAGTCGTAGTCTCCTGGTCTAAATGGTGAAGCTAATGCAGAAGTACCTTATACTGCAACAGCACTGTGGGCCACTAGGAGCTGGCCCCTCATAAAAAAAAACTCTGGCTGCAATGGACTTCCATTCAAAGAGCGTCAACATTTCTCATAAAATACAAAGTCAATCCATCTTTCCAACAAGTCATTATGCTGTCATTCGCTAAATTCACTTCTGATCAGTGTTCTGGTGGTCCTTCTGATATACTTCCATCATTAGATATTTCAACCTCTGGCTCCAGACAAACCAAGATTGTGATGACCAAAATGACAAACTCAAAACTTTGTTCACAAACCAGTGGGTGATGTGGTCTGTAACAAATAAATTATCATTATACATTAATTTGCCGACTAAAGAAAAATGGCAATTACGGATTCTCTGCGCCCAATGTGTTGTCTTCATAGGTCATATTTTGTCAGAGACCCAGACCAAACAGTCAGTTTAATATCATAAAAAGGAAACCAAAATTATGGCAATTTGATAAGCAGAGAATTTTCCATTCTTTTCTTAAAGTAAATTACTCAAAATGATTAAATGACTGCCAAAATAACTGCAGATTTATTCTAATTCAAAGTTAATAGACTGATCATTGCAGTTCTACTCATCTGTCCTCAGTTACTCCTCTTGCAATTGGCACTGTTCACATCATTGCTGAAAATAAGATGTCAAAATCATGATCGATATGAAATTTTCACAGCCTTCCAGGTCATATAGAAGTGCTGTAATTTACGATTTTGTTGAACCCATTTTCTCTCAGTCGAGCTTGCCACACCATCCTGAGCCAGTGATTAAGTTGATCTCTCAGAGTAGCTTCCAACATGAGAGGGATACATCATAAGGTGCATCTCATTTGTCTTATTTCATATCTCGCACAACTTGCGTTCTCATGTGACCTGGAAATCAATTGAGGTCTTCCATCATTAAGGTCATTCCGGTTCCCCTAGTGCCACTTGGAGGTACGAGGCAAAGATTCAAGTGAGGGGAACGAGGACACAAAGAAGTAGAGCCGGTTAATGTGGATGAAATCAATACAGAGATATTAATAAAAGTGAAACAGACCGCCAGTCCTTTATGATAGTAAATCCAATGTTACACTATGGATTTAATAAAAGTGAAACAGACCGTCAGTCCTTTATTATAGTAAATCCAATGTTACACTATGGATTTATAATTTAGTAAAATGTAGAAGAGTTTATCATAATAAGAATAAATTCTATTAATTTTGTATCACTTTTTCTTATGGAAGATATTTTGAATGGAGAAAGTACATATACAGTATAAAAATATTTGCCTGACTCTTTGTGCTGAAGTTCTGAACGTCAGAGTTGAGTTCATCATTCATTCAGGAGTTTCAGGGGATATAACTAGATGCTGTTTTCTCCCTTCACATGATGGGCCTCCTCACTCTTCCATGAACGGTTCAAACATCAATACACACACTATGCGTATGCACATGCATGCGTGCAAAACTACACATGGGATAGCTCTACCTCTGGAGATAAAAAGGTTTTCAAGTAAACAACCTTTTTTTCCATCTCAGAAATGGAAAGGAAAAGAAAGTTGCCAGTGTTGCCTGCCGTGCCCACTGGCAGGTTTCCTCCATCATCTGCAGCTTCAAAGGCTATCCAAAGACTCCCATACACGCTCATGCAACAAAATCACTGCCTGTGCATGAGGTCTCCGTTGGCAACGAAAAAAAGAGCATTTAAGCCTCTTGGTATGAACTCATGAAGATGAAATGGACGTTTCAAACACAAGAAAACTTTCTTTGCATACCCAGATCAAGGCTGATCTCACTATTGTCACTCATTCGTGCAACTTTTCTTCATGTGAAAGTACTTTTTTTAGTTGTTTTGTACCGATTACCATTAAGTGATCATGTGCCATCCTTATTTTAGCATCAACAAAAAAACTAAAGGCGCAAACAAAAACCCAAAACATTCATGACCACTCCCAGATTAAGGACAAAATTAGCCAAATTTAATCAACACCGAAGTTACTACCACTCTAAATTTCAAATTACAATCATCAAATGCAACCTGCTATTCAGGCCAATCAGTATAATTTTTCAAGTAGTAACACTGTTAAAATTATGTGTCTTCCAAAAATGTGCATGACTCAACTGCAGTAGCCCCCGATTCAAACCTCCTGTCAGTCAAAGGCCCAGACATGTTTTTTCACTGCATCATTGCACAGAGAAACACGGAATATCAGCATGACTGCACCGTTTTACAAAGGTAGCCTCGCCTTAAAAAAAAAAATAGAGACAGAACCAAGATGATGGATGGAGGAACAGCAGCATGATGCATTTTGGCTCACTGCTGTGACACTCAGCTCCCGTGCCGAATGCTACAGAGGTCAGCAGACAAGACTCCGGTGCTGCCTCCTCTGCTGGATGGCAGCAATGTACCATCAGGAGCTGCGCTGGAGAGGTGCTCCGCAGTGTATTAGAAATATATTACTGAACCGTGACTACGACGCACACTTTATATTTCTCTGCCAGTGGAAATCTGATGTTTTCACGTCACAGATGATGATCATGTTAAATGGCGGGTAAGAAGCTAAAGGGTGAGTCTTAAAGGTAAAATGTGAGAGTTGTCATGTAGGCTGGTGTAAAAGTTGATTTCATGGAAGGTGCATATGAAGGGTCTTTAAACGCAAAAGGCCTCATGCACATTTCACATTTTTCCTGTGAATCCTAAATCTCAACTTTTTTGTGTGAGTTGTGCTTGAACAAGTGCAGCGAGCAGGACATTCTGCAACAGAAATAACAAGGAAGCACAAGATGTTTGAAGAAGCGTCTTTTAAAGCAAAGCGATGTCTGTGGTTTGGATAGTAGGTGGTCAAGGAGATGTTAAGTCAGGGAAATATTTGACAAGAGAATAGGCTACCATTTGTGAAGTGTGAGATGCAATAGAGAATGATACTGCACAACAACCTGCACAGATAAACGAAGGCAGCTGTCGGAGCGAGAACATTTTACAACAATACTGACCTTGTATGAGTTTCTGTGATGAAATACGTCAATAAAACTCAGGAAATCTTAAAAAAAAATAAAAAAATAAAAAATAAAAACCTCAGTAAACTGGTAAGCAATGATGGTCAGTAGGATATTTATTTTCTATTAATTTTGCCTTTGTTATATCTCATTTTAGTTCACTTTGGAAACATACTAAAACTACAAATTCAAAGGAATTATAGTTTTAGGTCAAATTAGTGTCTTCTACCCCCCATACCAAACGCCCGCCTAGTGCAAATACACATTTTCAAAGGTCGCACCGGTCCAGCTGAAATTGAACATTGTCTGGGTGTACAAACATTGACCATTTAAACAACTATTATAGACATATTTTCTGACCACTCCTGAACTCAGCATTATCACACTGAAATGAGACACCACAAAGTACACAGGGAGAGAGACATTGACTCATTAATTTCTTCAGTTTCCAAGAAAGTTCTGACTAAAAAGATTATTTGGGGTTGAATGTAGAAAAGATATAAACTACCTACAATGTTTACTTTTGAAAATAATTATGAACTTTTAAAATGTTGCTGCTGTTCACTAATTCTAAAAAAAATTGAACTTTTATTTAAAGTATTTTCTCTTATAATCAGTTAAGAAAAAAAGCGTTTGAAGTTTTACAGGTCAATAATTTATACAAACAATAGATGCAGAGACAACTTTTTGCATTCACATTTGCATATAATGACTTTACATTATATGGCGATAATAAATGTGTTTTTAAGTTGTCTCGCGACTTCCAAGTGGCCAAAAGAAATTAATTAATAATTACAAATTTGAACCAAAAACAAAAACTATTACAGTTTTAGTAACGTAACTTCACTTAAAACTTGAATTTACTTCAATAATAAATATCATGTTATTTTTAAGTTTTTTTGGTACTTTTTCCATCTCGTGCTTTCAATGCACCCGAAGAAGAAGCGAGCTTTTGTCTGCCCCATGGAGGACCCAGGACCGAACTGCACAAGTGTCATCACGGTTAGTTGTGCCAGCAGGAGATTGATAAGCCTTCAGTAACATACTGTAGAGGAGAAATCACCATACATTTTGTGATTGATTACATTTGTCAGGAGGAAAGAAATTTCCTCTGGGTGTCTGAGTCTATTAAAAACTGCCATAGAGCCCGTGTGGAGTGGTGATATAGTGCGATGCAAAAAAACACGGACGCACTGACACATCTTAAGTCTGGCAAATATAACTAATCACAAAGCCAGGGCCCACAGCTCTCGCCTTCATCCTATTACTCATAAACCTCTCAGTCTCCCTCAGCTGTCTGCTTGCCGCAGATAATAAGGAAGCCAAACATTTTTCTCTCTGCTTTATGAGCCTCTCCTGTACCCAAAGTTTCCGACGTATTCATGTTCTCTCCCTCTCGAAAAAAAAAAAAGACCTCTGATTTTCTTTGAATACATTTAACAAAACAAGATCTCACCAACGAGCTTTAGCTCAGTGTGGGGACCGCACATGCAAAAATCATTCCCTACTTTTGTGAAGCTTTGAAGTACTGATTGACACAAACATCAAGCATGACGGATGTGAGAATGTAAAACCAGATAGGACACTGTCATGTATACAGTCTATGCTCCACTGGCTCAAAACAACTCTATTATTTGTTCCATGTGAGGGTGGTGTTAAGTGGGAGGTGAGTTGGGCTGTGAGGAACAGCAGGGTTTCTGGATGATATTTGGTCCCTGCCAAGGCCATCTGCCCCGTTGGAACAGCTCTCCTTTTTCAGCGGTCGGATTGGTCGCTGCATCTGTTTGCGAATTCTCCCACATTGTTGACACAAGACGTGCACGCGCATGTGTTTGTCTTCTATCTTTTGCGATGACCATTTTGAATTTTACCCTCGCAAGGTGAGGACATCTGTGTAACATGCTGGGTCAATATGGCTGCTCCTCACCATCAGGTTGGGGCTTATGAGTACAATTTTATTTATAAATAAGTTAAGGTACATTTTAAGGCTAGGCATGCAGGGCTGAGCCAATTCATCTAACTCATAGAACACATGCCTTATTAATGAAGAGTATTATGATATAAGTGCTTGCTGAATTGCCAGAAATGCCCCTGGTGCACCATCAAAGCTCATGAACTTGTATTTAAGCTACTATAAAAAAAATGTTATAGAGGTATTTTACCCAAGTAAGGTGTCCTAAACTGGTGGAAATATTTATATTAAGGTATTTCCTTTGTCATTCATATAGTTGAAGCCTCTTGTTTTCCTGCTGAGCTGACTTGTGTTATCTTACATCCCTGTTGCGAGCACCATGGCAAGGCAAGGTGGATGTATATACCGGTACCAGGCAGTGTCATGCTTTCATTACAATGACCACAGTACTGCAGATGTGTTTACAGTCCTTCATGTCCTTTGTGATATAGAGCGTCATATTGTATGTGGAGTAAGTTATTTGAGTTATTTGCTTTGTTTCAATACTGGATTAAAGATTATAGCCATGTCATTCTTGTACTTGCATTGTGTCATTCACAATCGCGATCGCGGCAAGTAGGTCTTTTGCTCCGAAGCCTTTTTTTCAGCATGCTTCATATTGTCCAGTGCTGCAACGATTATCTGATTAATTGATTAATCAATCAACAGAATATTAATTGTAAATAATTTTAACCAATGATTAACTTTAGCCATTTAAAAGGAAAAAGAAAAAACAGGTTTTGGTTTAGGCAACCAACATGGCAGCGCGTTTCAAATGCAGCGGCCCCTCTATGTCCTGATACGACGGTGTTTAACTGTGTAGCTTCGTCGTGTGCATGTAAAAGATTGTCGTGTTTGTCAAGACAACAGTACAGACATCAGTTTGCACACAGTGGAACAGTGGGAAACGGTTTTTCGATCCATCTGTATGTCTGTATGTCATATGGTGGTTTGACAAGTTGAAGCTGAAGTTGAAGTTGTCTGTATTAAATCATTTCCTATCTTTTCTTCATTTTAAAAGCAGTGTTTCCCCCTACCATTGTCTTGGGAGGGCAAGCCACCCCACCACCGGTACCTCCTGCCGGTGGTGGAAAAGAAACAAAATACGAACGTACTCATAGGACTACTACTTCTTCACTTAGTTCCTGTGGACCCGTTTAATTTCAGCTCAGTATGAGAGTCGCTCATGCATTTTTCTGTCACTAAAGGTCGCGCTAATTTCTAGTTATTTCTAATTATTTCTAATTTCTCTGCTCTGCTGCGTGAGCGAGGCTCAGCCCCGCCCTTCAAGAAACACAGAAGCTGCAGAACAACAGGTGGAAACAGGATAATGTTTCATGAGTTGACGACAACTACACTCGCTATGTGACTGTAAAAAAAGAGCAGTAAAAGTCAATGGACAAACCTCGACCTCAAACTGCTGAAAACCAGACCAGAATATCAGCATGTTTTTAAACGCACACTACCAATATCTACTGAAAGTAGTAAGGATGCTAATGTGAGCTGCGGAACAAATCTAGCAGTCAAACCCAGAGCTGCAACCCTGTCAAGTTTCAGTTTGTTTCTCACTGAATTCTCCACAAATAAATTCTGTTTAACAAACCCTACACTCTTGTTTGTGAAGAGAAAAAACATTGCACACTAGATTTCAAAAGAAAGATTGCATTTTTTTTTTTGTCATAACAGTAAAGGCCTCATCCAGTTAGATAAGCCGTTGAGCAGATGAGCTCACAGCTAGAAGTGGTTCAATTTGGTTTGGTGGTCCTAAGCCAGAAGTGGGACACCATTTGGTTCGTGGCTCACCCTGCTGGGTAATAATACTATTCACTCTGCTGCTCCTGTGGCCTGGCCATCTGGGGATTTAATGAGCCCAGAACGGCCTTGTTGATGCCAACCAATTGCAGAGCTCACACTCAGTCCCCCTGGTCAGTCAAACCCCAGCATGAGTCACGGGGCACATGAAAGCAGAGATACGTGTCCCATACAGCGAGTTCAAGCGAGAACCAGCATGAAATTCATACTGGTGGAGTCGCAGACACATATTTCACTCTTTATCACACATACACACCTGCATATGCATTCTCTCCGTCTATCAGTTCACTGTATATAACTAGTTCAAAACATAAATGGCTTAAAAAATAAAGTCGGAAATTCAGAAATTTCAGAAAACGCTCACACATGACTGAGCAGCGGACTTAATAGCGTTGTATTATCTTAGGGAAACATCTGTAATTAGCAGGTCACGCTAGTCGACTTTTCATTAACCCCTAGAAATTCTCGGGTGTCGGATTCCAAAATCTCCATAATTATGCAAACTTTGTTTCTCTCAAAATTGCTATCACCACACAAGGGCATCTGATAAGACTCCGAGGAGTGGGGTGGAAGCGGAGGCAGTTCACAGCTCCGAGTCTGGCTGAAATACTTTTTTTTCCCTTTCAGTATGAGGCAAAAGATCAATACTGTGTGTTGCTCATGTTGTGCCCTGCAGTTCTTTGAGTGCTGTCGTCTTGACACAGTCGTAGCTGCAGCAGCTGATTCAGAGAACATTGATGGTGGTGAAATCCTCCCTCTGATCGGGGACTTTAAAGTCACAGAGCTCTCCCAGAAGGCCGAAGTGGGGCTCTGTCAAAGCACTCTGAGGCTGTTCTTCAGGCTACGAAAGCCGACAGGGATTTCAAACTGTATGTATTTAGTTGTAGAAAAATACAATAGACTAAAAAAAGAATTTATATAAAATTCGTTTTTTAGTCTTTTTATGTAATGGCAGACCCTGCTGATAGTTTTACATGTGTTTCATTCAGCATGAAAACCATTTGATTGCCAAGGCATTGCTAAAAACCCTATTCATTGTATTGTAGCGCTGCAAAGATTGGGCTACTATGCGATTACTTGATCCATAAACTGGTAATTGAATCATAATTATATAATTTGAGGAGCATGTGCAGCTGTTTCCAGCATTTCAAATGTCATGCTTTGAAGCTTTCCTTCCTTATACACAATAATAGACTAAATATTATGGGGTTTTGGACACACAGTCAGCGTATCTCACTTTTTACTGACAAAACAATGAATTGATTAACTTGGAAAAAAATTGACAGATTTTCTGATATCAAAATATTGTTTATTCTCAGCCCAGCTGGGTTTTTTTTCCCGTATGATCTGACTGTCTTTGTCCCCCACAAATTTCCAAATTGAGAAATTTTCAAAAATTTAGAGTGGTAACAAGCATTCGCTAATTTGTTTGCCAAAATGACATGAGGTTTTATATTGTGTGCATTTATGAACATATTTAGAAAAAAATTCAAGACGTTTTCTGCTATCTGTAAAGAGCAAAATAAACAAGAAAATGTTGGTGCCAGTGCAACTGAAGAAAATCCCGACTGAATCATAAACAGAGGGGAGCTTTGACAGGCCCTTAATCACATTAGGAGACCATCTGGTACTCTCCTATTAATTTCTATATGCTGATACTAGCCTTCATTTAGGCCAACATTGATTTGAGCGAATATCATAAAACTCGTGTTAATGCCAGATTTTTATTGAGGCCCATCCAAAACGTCATACTAAGGGCTTGTCCTCAGGGGAAAATGACGGGAGCAACACACAAACACACCTTTCTAGTGCAGAGGTTCCAAAACTTCCCTCTGCAGATACCAACAATTTGTTCCATAAGATATAATTCACTGATTTAATTATGCTCACAGTTTCTGTCTCCGCTGTGATTATAGTCCGAAATCTCAGTTCCTATCAAGCTATACCAAACAGTGGCACCAGAGAGGAATTGTTTCCGATAATATTTTCATGCATTAGATCACACCTTCCTTTTTTTTTTTTTTATTGTTTTTTCAAACCACTTTATTTGTTCTCATGAGAAGGTTTCTGCTCATTTGAGTCATGACCAACTAGGAGGGCATAAATATGAGAGGAGAATCAAACAACTTTTCCAGAAAATGCAGCACAATGGCACAGCGGAGGAAGAACTAATTAATTTGTATTTGTTTTCTGTCCTTCTCTTAACTGACACCAAACAGATAAAAGTGACTTTGCCGGGTCCTCAGTTGTCCCTTTGACCAAGCAGACTTTGTGAACGCAATTTAATTACTCCTTCATTGGTTACACAGAGGGCTTGTTTACTGATGTTTCCCATTTTATGTGCCTTTGATTCTGTTTTTCACTTTGCAAGACTTGCCAGTCATGCCCTACAGTTGCAAATAGCTAATGAAGAGCTCTGTTTGCGCCTGCTGCTTTTTTAAACACTCCGTCAATGCCACATAGCTTTGCTCCCCTCTCTTTTCACATAATGCGCCCTTCAGGAAACCTTAAAACTGTGCTCCACAATCTGTACCGAGGTGATCTTCTCTGTCTGCGCCTCTTCCCAGCTGAGACTGTAATTAACTTGCACTGATTGAGCCATCAAGCCCACTCGACATGTGTTCCTGCTCATTTTAGTCCCATAGAAGAATCAATGTGAAATTCGAGGCATACTGCTGTTTTGGTTGATGGGCTGCATTGTTTTCTTCTTTCCCTCAACTTATATTGTGTTTCTATTTCAGACGGTGGGGTATCTGCCTCGACACTTTCATGTAAATCAAACCAGAGGAGAATGAACAAGAAAACATCAAGAGGTAAACGAGAGCTCAGTCACACAAACGCACACACTGACATACAGTACAATACATGGTTTAATCCAGAGAGCTTTATCAGCAATAACTCTGAATTATCTCTCTAAAGCCTCATAGTCTCTCGCTCCGTGTGAGGCACCACTCAAAACACACAGAGGCCTCCCTATTGGGCCAAATTGTTAGAGCTCAAAAAAGACTCTTCAAAGGCCTTTGCGACTTACTCCTACAACCCACAAGCACTAATTTCTAGCTATGGGGATTGTCTGGGGTCAGACGGGGATTGTTAGAATTCTTTCTGGGCCAATTATGCAGAGAAAATAAGCCATGTTTATTGCCAGGGGACAAAACTACAGCTCACTGATCTTATCGTCAATTTGATTTCAGAAGTTTAGATGCACTTGATGGGTTTCAGATCTTGGCAGTTTTTTATTAGCTCAGTCATACTGGCTTAACTCCTTCAGAGGGGCATCGCTTTGGAAGGGGAGATTATCAGGATGGTCTGAGATGTCAGTTTTGTGTTATTTAGATATCTGAAATGACAAATCAAATTATACAAAATGCACTTGCCATCATCACTGGATTGGAACAACATTACTATGAATTAAAGAAGCATCTCAAACAGACTTAACTCACCATACTGCCTTGAAAATCTGTACGAACCAGACCTGAGTGATATAAACAACATATCTACACAGGCTGCTACATAAATATGTCCTTAGTAATACACTTTGAATAACATACTATCTATACGTCAAATTAGTCTTTTCAGAATGGACAGCCCACTTCTTATCACTGGTTAGTAAAACACACCATAGGCTATTGTTCTGGTATCAAACAAAGACGTAGGTCTGTAAAGTGAAGCCCATATGGAAGTGCCCTAAAGTGCAATACCACTGATGGCAATTAGGGGCTGGCTCTAAAACATCTGTGGCTCCAAAAAATACCCATTCATAAAGCTTCAACCGCTCTCATGGAATACAAAGTCGATATAAAGAGTGTGTATTGTGAGCTGTGCCAAAATCACAGACCAACAGAGATGAGAAATGTCTTTAAAAGTAAATAAATGTTTATTGATTAACCATCACCATCCAATAAAGCATGCAGTTAAATCTGCAGTTACAGTTTCCAACACCAGCAAAACATTTCAGCTTGAAGGGGTTTGACAAATTAGTACTGAGAAAATGAGCTGGCAACAATTAGATGATCAGTCGGTAAGTTGATAAATTGATCAAAAGATAATTAATTGGTAAGTATTTGGATAAATGATAAAACGTCCATCATTTTTGAAGATAAAAAGCCTGAACAATTCTAGGTTGTGAAATGTGAGAATTATGCATTTTGAAAAATGCTATATTTTTTTGACTGTAAGTAAATTGTTTTATTTGTTTTGTTTTGTTTAGTTTTTTATTTCGTAGTTATATATAATTATTAAATTTGCAGTAAAGTTCAAAGTTAATGCACTGATGTAATTTTGGACCATAAAGTCTACCCTATACTGGTATCAGCATCGGCCATAAACATCCGGTCTTGGTCGGGCACTAATTGTAAGGATAATTTTTAATAATTATCTCATCTCATGATTTAAAGGCCAACAATAATGAAAAATACACAACTAACAAAGAACAGTGAGTTAAGATTTTATCAGTTTTTACAATATGTGCTGTTCTCCAAAGTGAATGCCAGTTGCATTTATCAAAGACACTAACAAGTGATATTTCACATGCTGGCACCACTGGAATCATAAAATTTAAGAAAAATCTACTTGCAGCTGTATGTCATACACAGAGTATAAGTTAAAGGTTCGGAGCCTCTAGCCCTCTATAAATTCCACCCACATGTTTCTGTGTTGTTAGCAGGAGACGTACTTGGGGAAGCTTAAGATTCTAGGCATTGTTTGGGAAACAGCCTGGAATGAAATTAGGAGAGACAGCAGTGAAATGAATCCTGGTTGGTCTCTCGCTCCAGTTAATCAGATAACAACAAAAGGCAGCAGAGCATGGGGGAATCTGTCAGCGGGAAGTTACGGTCTTGAAACTTCAGGAGAGGAGCAAAGAGATGGAGCAAGCACACAGCAAAGGTATTTGGGGATGAAAGAGTGCAAGACTATCCTTGGAGGACAATGCATCTAATTGCTTTTGTTATGGATGCACCAGCAGGTGTCAGCAAAGCAAATGCTAACTAGGCCACCCACTAAACCGCCCCTTACATGAATTATTCACCCTGATACAGATGATTCGTCGGGCAAAACTGGAGCATGAAGTATGAGAAAGAGAAAGTGAATGCGACTGATGACAGTCATACGTAAGCAGTTCGCGCTCTGTCGTCCCACTCCCAGTTCTCTTTCATGTTAAAACCTGGTGCAAAAACACATAGACGGACTTAAATGACAACGGGAGATAATGCCATCGTTTGTATTTTCCTCGAGCTGAAAGATTCTGCTTTTGCAGCGTCTTATCTGCCCTGAAAAATGAAACAAACAGCACATTTGACCGTGTCAGGATGACTCGGTGCGTCTGAGATATGCAACAATAGGGGGTCTCAACTCTACGGCTGCCTTTGATATATGTGACAGAGGGAAGAGAACTACAAGCTCAGACAGCAGTGTGAACATGACATCAACCCACGTCTCAGCCTCTGATATACTGTATAATAAACATGCAAATCAAATAATAGCATGTTCATTTTTAGAGCTTTTAACTTTCTGCAACTTGATGATTAGGATATGCTGCTGAGATGGCCTTTGAATTGACAACATTGACCAGAGTTACCATATTCATGAGGCTGGCATCTTCAATAAGAGGATTTGTTGCTCGTCATGGTGTATAATCTTTCAACTAGATTTCCTTTTGTCACTTTTTTCTGACAATTTATCAACTACACAAGTAAATAGTATGGGAAATAGTCTAAAAATGATTAATAATGAAAACAATTCTTGATTGCAGGTCCTTGTTGTTTAACATTAAGTAAAAAGTCCTCCTGCTCCGATAGATACAGTATTTGTGAATTTGGAACAAATTGTACCACATAATCCATTTAGTAACCATTTTGGAGCTTTTGGTTCTGTCACATAATCTTCATCAGCCCGATGGAGGCCATTTTGTCATAAAAGTGTACATGCTCAAATTATCCTTTTGTTTTAAAGAATAAACTACAGAGCAATGGTTTTAAGCTAAGATTAACAAGTTCGATTTTTTTTTTTCACAACTGGACAAATTCCAACTGCTGATAAAAGTCACGTGATGTGATGGAAAACTCCAAAACACCTATACTAAACTGACCTTGTGATGAAATTGTTTACTCAACAATCTAAACCATGGTAGACAAATGAAGCTGTAATTTGGGGACTTCCTGTCTAGTGATGCTGTACAACTGCAGAAGTTGCAATTTTGAAAATATTTGGCTGCAATCTGAAAATTAATTCAGTCGCTCTTGCAGTTTTTGTTTAAATTTTAAATATTTCATTAACTGTGCAGATTTATTCAGGTGAGTGAAACACAACATTTCCACCCGGAAAGGGAATTTCAGAGAAGTAAGAATTGTCTGGTAGAGCAGTAAAGCATGCTGGGAAATATACTATCTCAAACTGTCTGCTATATCCTTGTTGAGCATGAGCCAAAATAAATAAACTGCTCAAAAAGGTGCATCCCTCAGTTTATACAGTACATCCGGTATGTGGCAATGACACATCAGTAATACAGACTTTGTAATAAGACCTGACAAAAAGTAGCATTTAAATAGTGAGTGCATGAGGGTACCAGTGTCGTAGAGCCTTATGGGCTAATTCATAAAAGCTCACGTAGATGCAGAGAGTTCTAATTATGGAACGTCTGTCATATAGATGGAAGCTGGAGGACGTGTTTGTCAGATTGGCAGCTGTCTCCTGTGTAGTGTCAGGCTTTAATGCATCTCCATACGGCTTCGGTGCTGCTTTTAGCTAACGGCTGTCTGTCTCGTGTCAGCTAAGATCGCTGTAGTCTCTCGATTGCACCTCCTCTTTTCCTTTCTGTTATACAGTCTCACTTCCCTCCCTTTGTCGTGTTTCTTTCCCTTCACATCTTCCTTCTTTCTCTGTAGCTCAGGATATGGGAAGATTATGCCAAAAATTATGACTGACACGAGGGTACAAATCACCGAACATGTCAAAGTAATAACATATTGGAAGGGTACAGATTTTGATCCACAGCTCGTTTATTTATGCCCTAACCTGTTGCATAAACCTGTCTTCCTTCCCTGCTTCCTTTGGTAATGTCATGTATTTGTCATGGTCGGCAGATAGCAAAAAGGGTTTCAAATCATTGTCAGCCCTGACCTTTCCTTTGAAAATTGGCCCACATGCACTGCATATATTGGAAGAGTGTGTGGGCGTGCACAAGTTGTAGTGCATATTTAGGTGTGTGTGTGTATATGAGCGTACTCCATCTCCACAAATTAAAAAAAAAAACAATGTAATCAGAAGGCCAGTCATTACCCTTCATTTCTCCACGAAAAAAGCAGAGAGCTTACAAAAAGTCTATTTGCAAAAGGTTATGCACGACAGTCTAATACTTTGCCATTTCATTTTCATTTTGCACCGCCCACCTTCTGCATTGCTCTCGCTCTCTCTCTCTCTCTATCTCTATCTCTCTCTCTCTTCTACCACTATCTCCTCTCCCTGTCTGTCTTCCTCCAGAGCATTCATAATCAGACAAACACAACCTGTCTTGCTTTCCCAAGCAGCCACAGCAAGCAGCTATCAGCCTGTCACATCTCATCTGAGGATTTGCCTGCTTTCCAGGGAGACAAGATGAGGCTCCAATGGAATCACGGCCCAGTAGATTTTATAATTAAATAGTAATAATAAAAAAAAAAAAAAAAAAAGTGTCTGGCAAGTTCTTCCACTGACCTGTTTCTATCTTTTTCCAAGTATTTTGGTAACTTCTGGAGTCCACAAATTTGTCACAGAGCCAATGAGTATTTCTGGGTGGTATAGGGAGAGAAAGTTGAATCTGTCTGACTTTGGACACAGAAATTCAGTCAGTTTCTAATGAAAAGCTGTCTGCATTGGTTGTTTTACAAAGAAGAGGCTGGTAACACTGATCACAAAATCCCTTTGGATTGCTTTCTCCATGTTATATATTTTGCTGGAAGCTGTTTATCAGACGTTGTTTCACTAAATCGTCATATTTAACACAAAATTAGTATTTTAAACTGCTTGATGCTATGTCGGCTTTTGTGCTTTCTGGCATGTTAATAAACAACACTTGATTTTCTTTTTTCACAGCTGTTTTGAAGGGTAAAACAACTGTGCAGTGCCTTCTAGTATATTTTAATGTAAAACCACTTGAAACTCCTGTCACCTAGAAAATATGGTTATATATTATTAAATCTTTTTCCCCATTATGCCTCAGTGCCACCATAATTACAACAAGTCCTCCAATCCAGACGAGCAGACAGATCGTTTGTTCCTACCCTCAAATGTGACCTACAGAAGTGTTTCCTGAATTAGCGTCCCTGGTTAGGTTTAGGCACAAAAACCACTGACTTAGGGGTTAGGAAAAGGAAATGGTTTGGGTTAAAATTATCACTTGAGCTCTGCTATGTGTTAAGGTTATAACTTATGTATGCGACCCTCGTCATTATGATAAACAGTAAACGTAGTTTTAAAAAACTATCCTGATTTGCAGTTGGGAACAGTAAACAATTCACTGGTCTCCACCCACCCACCCCCCCACCCCCTCCTCCTAACAATATACAGACCTCATTAGAGCACAAGACTGTGATCATTTTTTACAAGAGGACAGTCAGCTGGACAAAGTTCACATGCAACGTTATTTTGAATGAATAAAAACATGAATAAATGAAGGAACATATTTTTGACTCCCACACCAGAGACCTGGGTTTACATCAACACTCTTGTATTTGATTACATTTTCTTTGGTCAACAAAAGTACTTTGATTAAGGTTAGGGAAAGATTGGAGTTTTGGGTAAATTTAAATAAACAATTTGCATTTAAAGTCACTGCAAACTTGTTCTTCATTAAACAAGATTGTAATGTTTCCTTATTTCAAAGAGTTGTCCCACAATCTGGTGAACGATCTGCCACAAACACATTTTCTATTCATTGATATGGTGAAGGTTTTTTTGTGAGAAAATTTCCTAAAAACCTTTATCTTAAGAGTCTGAGGATAAATTGAAAGATAAACATCTGTGACAGTCAATTCATCATGTTTTATCGTGTTAACCCTCAACATGGCACCCCCTGCCTTAAACTCAGAGCACGGATGTGACCGGTTTACACAAGGTACAATTATTGAGCGCAGTCTGGAGTTAAAGGAGCACAAGATGTGACACAGATTACAGTGACACTCAGAAATTGGAACATATGTCCTTGCCAACTTCTGAGGCTATATGGATATAGACGAACAAAGAAATGGTGGGAGTGCCTGTGTGAAAAGTGTCAGATAACCTTGAGCATGTCATTTCATATTTGTGTGGCTTAGGGCCCCTTATGACAGATAAAATGTACATCGAAATTTTCAGCATTTATCTGACGCAGCTACTTTATTTGTATATTTAATTTGTAATAAGTTCAACAACAGAGAAGTGCAAGAACATTTTCAACATCTATTTGTGCCGAGGTCAAAGAACCAAGGACTTCGAATAAATCAAGAGTACCTTATTATTTCTAAAAAGCCTTTTTATCATGAATTATGGCATAACTTAAAAAAAAAATATTAAACCAGGGCTAAAATGTTGTAAAATTCTTGAATCAAAAGACAGCTTGAAAAATGCTACCCTTTCCTTAATTCAGAAGGTTAAAGGAAAGGGGGCCTTATTCAGAGTCTTCTTGTCAGAACAGTGAAATGGGGCAAATGTGCTCAGATACTATAAATCTCTGACATCTAAAGTCTCACTTATTTGACCAGAACACTCTCAATCTCCTTCTCTCCCTCTTAATTATCTGTTTACAAGAGCAGAAATGAATTGCAAGTCAGGATGTCAACCCTGGTCTGCTGCGCCTGTGCTTTGTACGCCCACCATCCACCCTGACCTCCTCCTTGAGACTGCGCCTACATAATGTAGTACTATATTCACGCAAAAGGACATAATGCCTCTGAAGATAACTCGGGAGGAAAATATGAAAACACCACTAGAACATGTATAAACGTAAATTAAAGGATACAGAGTTTAAACAAGTGCCTAGACATGTCGAGTCGATGAGACCACAGTTGGAGACTAAAATCACAATCAAGAAACTCATTTATGTAATCATATTGACTCTCTGTGACATCAAAAGCCTCACAAAATGTTGAGGCAAAGTCAAACAGAGAGGAAGAGACTGATTAAATGTTTACAGCCACCTTGTCTGCCACTGCTTTCCTCTTTGTGATAAGACTTTTGATTATCATAGATTAATCAACAGAGGGAAATCGAAAATGTAGCACGCGGGAGAGCATTTACCTGAAGATTATACCTTTCTGTTTTTACCAGAGAAGTTTCTTTATCATTTCTTCATTTATTTCGAAGCACTTTTTTTTAAATTGGCCTCCAGTGAGTATCATAGAGCACATTGTCCTGTTAAAAAAAAAAATTCTTCATATTTCAATATTGTCTAAATACTTGTTAAGATGTCATGCTTAAGAGTCAACGTTAAACCTGAAATTAAAAAAAGTATCTTTGGATCACAGTGTTGCATTGAGGTTTTTTTAATTTTTGTATTCATATTGTACTATATTTTCTACTTTTCTCCTTGTGATGCATGTTTTACAACTGCTTTGAAACAAGTTACATAATTAAAGTTTGCTGAATGACATTCTATAGAAGACACAGCTCCCGATGTGACTTTCGTGGAAATGTGAACCATAATACCTGAATTAAGACTTCCCTCAGGCAACTGCACCCAGGCAACTGCACCCTAAATTTCTTAGGGAAACAGATTATCTTCTCTGAAGATTTCCAGATGAAACACATGAAAATAAAACCCCAGGAAACCTCTTTACAGACTAGGCCAAGCCGAAGCGGCCACAGATTATCACTGGAGGTCATGGATATAGAGTACGTCTTTCTTCTCTTCAAAGTGAACTCCTGGTGACTCAGTCTCTCTTCTCACCCATGAATTAATCAAATCTTTAGAGAAGGGCAAAATGGAGTAGGGCTGAAAGAGAGGATGGAGGCAAGAAGCCAAGGGTAACTGAAGAGGAAAACTGATGTGTGTCAGTGTTCGTGTGAGAAAGGAGAGATTAAAGAAAAAACTAAATTAGACAGGATAATGGGATCTGAACTGGGGTAAAAAAAATTACCTGAATAGAAAGATGATTAAAAAAAGAAACACAGAAGGATAGTATTCCATTAATGTTTTCTACTAAGACACAATTACAATTACTGAAACCAATCCACAACTTTGCAATAAATAAATGATTAAATTAAGAAACCTTTTAATTTAATTTGTAATAGAGGACTGAGTCACCCTTCTGGGAACACTTAAGATAAAATTCCCCATTTTAAAATAAGAAATCCAGGAAAAAAAAGCCCAATACCATTAAATAGAATACTTTATTGATCTGCTGTGGAAAAATGGAAAATGCTTAAAACATTGGACTGAAGTTGGTAAGGGAGCAGATCATCTCAAAAAGCAGAATATAATAAGTGCACACATTTATAGAAGTATTCTTCATAATTGTTTTTGGCTCCAAGTCCGACATCTGACATTCTTTTTCAATATTACGAGATTTTACAGAAAGATTGCTGTGACCTTATTGTGTGTCAGTTACTCAATAATGAGCTTAGATTGCCATCAGTAACATTTAGAGGGAATATAATGACCTTTCATTTTTAAAGTAGAAAAATAGTAGTAGAATAATAATATATCATAATTATGGGACCATATGGTTCCGCCAAATTGCAAATTACATCCATGTTTATCCAGACTCGTGATCTTTAGTGAGAACTTTACATTTTGCCAATAAAGATGATTCTGTTAAAACATGGCAGCCACGGCACTAGACAAAGTTTCAAATATAAATGTTGTAGCAAAGAAGCTATAATTTCTAAAAAAAAAAAAAAAAAAGTGTATCCTTCAAAGATACCTTCAACCTGACAGCACAGAAGATCTATACATATCCTCATTGTTTCAACTAGTCACCCAAGACTGGTGTCCAACTACACATGAAATATAGTTATGGCATTCAGATTCACAAAAATGGGACATGCATGATGTAACGGTGACCACCAAATCGTAATAAGTTCATCCTTGAGTCCAAGTAAACCAGTGTGCTACATTTGAAGCAGTCCATCAAGGTGTATCTAAGTTCACAACAATAGAATGGACTTCAGGTCTGAGTGAGCTAAACTTTGGACCTTTGAACCGCAAAATATATTCAGTTCATCCTTCAGTCCATGTGAACATTTTTGACGAATGCAAAAAAAAAATTCCCTCAAGGCGTTCCTGAGATATTGCGATCTTGAGAATAGGATAGACGGATGGAATGGATGTGAGGTCACAGTGACCTTGAGCTTTGAGCCCCAAGATCTAATAAGTCCATCTTTGGGACCAAGTGAACATTTGTGCCAAATTTGCTGAGATTTCATCATGGGATTCTTGATATATCATTCATGTTCACAAGAATGGGACGGATGTACAACCCGAAAACATAATACCTCTGGCCCTCACGAAGGAATAAAAACATGAGGTCAGAGAGTTTTATAGAGTTGTTATGCATCTGTATACAACAAAAACAATCCAACGCCATACAGGATCACATACTGCCGGATATAAATTGGTGCCATGTGAGTAAACGTTATAGGCTATGTAATGCACTGTGAATGGACTTATTATTTCGCTACACTATTAAAAGTCCATTGTCAGTCAAAATTGCATGACAGCATACAAAACACATTAGTCATGCAGACAATAACCACACCAGGAACTTATTATACAACAATACAGACTTTGACATTTACCGCATCATGTTTATGACCAAGACATTAACATTTGAGGAGTTTCTATGGGGGCTTAATGATTCATAACTATTCCAATCTAAAAAAATAAAATAATGGCAAGATTAATGAGCAATTTATTTTGCCTTTGTTGTGAGTTATTTACATAAATTACAGTAATAAGTGCCATTTCGTTCACAGCTATAGCTGTAATAATTAAGTAAATCTCTGCACAGTGATTTAGTGGTGGATTCCGAACTCGCTGCTGCTCCTCACTGTGGGTTCGCATGTTTTGCCTCACATTTAGCCCCAGGCTGTAATGCAACAGGATGTCAGCCTGTTCAGGTTGTTTTCCTACTTTTTGACACTGGTTTTACGCGTGAATACATACAGAACAAATGAATGTAGTTTAAAATGGTTTACTCATGCAAGATTTTATACCTCCTTCAGAACCTTGATCTATCATAACGAATTTCCTCAATTCTGGCACATTTGAATCTAAACGTTTTCCACACAAAACTAAGGAAAACTTTGGACTATGTTACTACTTAGTCACTGTACATCTAAATAAGAAAACATGTCAAATGAAATTACATTAAATTAAAGAAACAGTGAATACTTACTTTATATCCATGGAAATTTGGGACCTTAAATAAACCACATTTTTAGAAAGAAATTAACTTGCTTTTTTCTTTTTTTTGTGAGACCACAAAAATCTGAATTATAAACCTCTCTAAAACATCACCATGTTTGGCATGTAAAAGTACCATGGTTTTGAAGCATACTGTACAAACTAATAATCTTTTTCTTTATGTTTGGAAGAGACTGTTTTGATCAAAAATAAGCAGCAGCACCTGTATGAACTTCTTGTTTCGCATTTTTACAGATGATAATTTGCTCAATATTTTTTAGATAGACATTTACTTAAAACAGAGCTCCAAGCTGTAGAAAGGGGGTTAAAAAGGAAGCTTATTTCATGCTGCATGCAAAATGCTTTCTCCACATATTTCCTATCAAACTATGCTGTTTAATAAAGTAAACTGATGTCAAATCTGCTTGCCCAGATAATATCAGGAATTAAATATGAGTAGCTGTTTCAGTTTTTGATTAAAGCTTAAAACACAGCAAAGACTGACCAATTATAAATTTTTTTTTTCATGACAAAAGTGCTGTCAGGGCTGAAAAATGATTTTTTTTTTTCCTCATGATGTTGAAAATGTTTTCACTCAAGCATTTTTGTTGTTGTTTCTCTTTTCTGTAAGACAATTTGAGTGGGCAATTTGAAGTCAAGTAAAAAGTTCGTGTGCAATCACATGATTAACTGCTGCTTTGTGTTTGCCCATGTCAACCTTTCACAGAGACATTCCTCCTCTGTGCTTTTCTGTCAGTTTTTACATCTCAGGCTTTCTTTCTTTACCCCAATTTAACGGAGAGCCTATTTTCCGTGGTTCAGAAATGGAATAGTTTCATTTAACCATCTTCTCTCACCAGCCACTTGGAACCTTTTGTTCTCTTCTGTATCTTTCCTTTAATTTCATTTCAACGTTGACTGATTTTGAAGGGTGGTGTTATGTGCTTTGGCTTAGAGTTGCCCATGCTGTCAGAATGGGTAAGCAGCTTTCTAAATGTGAGAGAAACCCACGGAAGTATGGCAACACACAAAATGTCACTACCATGCAGAATAATCCTGGTGCTGAGCGGCTTAGTGAGTGTAGTTTAATTGAGGATACGATGCTCTGCGAACAAGGACATGCAAGCTCTCTTCTAAAGAACAAAAAGTTGAAATGAGGACTCACAAGGCTCTTGTTGAGGGGAGGCTACAAACCACGGACTGCCTGGTCTGTGTCATGATGTGAAAACCTGTTAAATTTCAAGTTGTTTAGTCGCCTCTTACAAACCACCCATAATCATAAAGCTGACATTGTGGAAAAAAAATGGTTTGTGTAGCATGACTCAACCTTAGTGTTGAACAATTTGTTTTGGTTACAATGGTAAACCTAGCTTGAAGTTGGGAAATGAAAAAGGGAGGTGCTATAAGACTCTTCATTGTGTGCAAGTTGTTCCATTGGACTGACTTAAAAAAAACAAAAACAAAAAAAAAAAACAAAACATCTAACTGTTCTCTAACAATCAAAGTTTTACACAAGGCTTTTATCAATGTACCAAAAATCTTATAAATATTTTTTATTTTGAATTAATAGCATGCCCACTCAAGTGTTTTAATGGGAAAGTTGAAAACGGGTGAGTGGAAGCTGTGGAGAGGTCTGGGAAGATTTAATAAAGACTGCACTATGATAGTGATAAAAAATTAAAAAAAAAAAAAAAAAAAAAGATTTGAACTTATGGAGGAATCTTAAGAAGTCTCTCAATTTGGGTTCAGAATTGTTGCTTAATTAAATAAATATAAAAGAGGGTTCTATTTTCCAACTCTTAGCGTTGCATAAGGCCGTTTGTTGGTGTTTTTAAATCACTAAATTGCATTAGGAAGGTTTTTTATGTGAAAAAGTTAATTGCAATAATTTTGAGGTTTGTTACACTGAATTATGAACTCAAGGTTTAATAACCAAATCACCACCATTGCTAAATCTCTATTATGGAAATACAAGTGACATTAGAAGTGAGAAGAAGCAGAGTGCTCTTCTGTGTCAATACAAATATTAGGACCCACACTAGTACTGCTGTGTGCAAGTATTTTGGTATGAACAGACTGCAGATAAAGTTATTTTCACCTGATGAGAGTTCACTAAAAAGATTGGTAGTTGGACCATTTTGCTTTGTTTGGCTGGCTCCTTTGTAATTTTGGAAAAGTACAAGAAAATAATTTTAATTTAGTAAATTATCCTTTTTTTTTGGTGCGAATGCATAGATGTAAGAAAGTGTATTTGATGATGTTAATGGTGTTATTCTGAAGATTAATCCTGTGTTTTGTAATTAAACATTATCTGTCCTAGTTTGCCTGTGAGCTGCCATATTTCCCAGTTTTCTGACACTGTCTTTACTCAGAAGGACTGCGATTAAACAACATGATTTTGGGGGATCAGGGTTTATAAAAGTCATTAGTTATAGCCTTGCCAGATCTTTTGAGAAATAGGTTTCTGTATGCTGCAAATCGAGACAAATAGCCTAAGATATAACAGTAGACAACTCTGACTTTAGAGAAAGAGAAAAAGCCAACCACATGAATCCACAATCCTCCCTGAAAATACAATAATCGGGACAAATGGACTCATGACTTGAAGGACACCTTATTCCTTTTGGAGGACACCTTTATGACTCTTATAATTCAATTCCCAAGGTAGGCCAGATCAGTAAAATATTACACAGGCTACAGGCTTGGGGATGGTTTGTGCCTTTGAATTGTCACATTTTGATTTGTGAATCCATAGAGAACCCCAGCGGGGACTTGCATTCATTTACGCATTATCCTGTTGTGATGTATTTTGTCTTTTATCCACGTCCAATATACTTGCTTCCCTGGGAAGAAAGATGGATAGCGGTTGTCAAACCCGGATGACGCATGGGCCCTGCGGTAAACTCTGTCACTAGCCTGTATCCTCCGCAGCTCTCCAAGGTTACGCTTTCAGATCAACATCTCTCACTAATGTTGAGTTAAAAATGACAAGGCTGCCGTTAAAACCCTCACAGCTGGGTTTGCTGGATATTCGCTGTCTGTACTCTAATAATCAATGATTTACTCTTGGCAGTAACGCATTAAGGTTTGCTCCTGCATGGACTGAGGCACAGATCTGCAGTACATTTACATTTAGCTGAGCCAGGGCAATTTACAATGACAAAACAGGTTGGGGCTCAGTATTATTGAACACAGAGCACGTTAACATGCCACAGGCAAAGAGTAATGTTGGCCGCATGGCAGCACCCATTAAAATACTCAGTAGTATCATTTCATACATTTGTTATGTACCAAAAAGTCATTTTTGAGCATTTTTATGTTAGAGTCAATATTTCATGTCAAACTTGAGGAGCTTATACATAAATATATTCAGACAATTGTGATTTGGGGTTATGAGCTATCATATGAAACCCCCATTGTTTTGTTATGAATTATAGTTAGCAGAAGTGGAGAGCGCCAAGGAGGAGGTGTGTTCTTGGATGAAAGTCAGCAAAAACTTTGTTCACATTTCCAAAAAAAAGGATGGCTGTGCTCTAAGTTATTCATTTCCTCCTCATCCTGCACCTACAGATCCAACAACAGCAGTGAGGGAGTGTGTGCGACAAAAGGGATCCGGTCTTTTTAGAACGATCTGATTTAAATCCCCCATATGATTACATATAGCCCACATATTTCATAACACTCAGAAATGTGTCACATTAAACAAAATGAAGACATTAACTGCAGTTTCATTATGATTTTAAGATGTACGAGTTGAGGCCTATAATTTTGTATGTGTCATGTCAAACCCAAGTGGTAACCCACTGTTACATCACGCCAGCTTGTTGTTGTTTTTTTGGGAGCCAGAAGTGGTCATATTTGGACATAAATCTGCTGGGGAAGAGCAGCGGTGAAGCAGAGTACATTATGCCCTCCCAAGAGTTTACACTCTTTTAATAAAGGTCTTTTGGAGCCACAGGTTATTTGGAGCAATCCCCTAGTGGCCCTCAGTAGTATTGCACTTTAAAGCCCTTCTGCATTGGCTTCACTTTTCAGACACGGTGACTATTTTCATAGTGGACAAACCACACATTTGTCCACCACCACTTCTAGTAATGTTTCACCTAAAACGACAGTTTGTCATGAAGACAGATATTCTATCATCTTTTCCTCCCAGGAATTAACTATTCCAGAGGCCAGAAGCCTTAGTGTAGTCACACAACCTGCACTGCAGAGCGCTTCTCCACTTCCCATGAGTTGCCCTCTTTATCGCTCTATTTTTATTACCACAAAAGTGTAGCCACGTTAGCCACAACAGTTCAGGTTATGTCAAGTTAGCATTGTATTTGAGCAGCATGCTCAAATGTCGTAGACCTTTCCAGCATGTCACTGCTCCGACCTCTGCTATGACTGGTTTAGTAATATTTCTGAAGCGACCACCGACCAAATTCTCAGCATTGTTCATCTCTCTGTTTAATGAGTGACACAAAAAGGTACCTTCCTGACACCACCCCAAGAAATTTTACCGCATACAGTATCAAGACTTTGGAGTACAACATCACACTTCTGCCGTGAAATTGTTATTGAAATGTGACTAAGTAAAATATACTTGCTGTTTTAACTATGAGTGAATTAAACCACCAGCTTTCAACTTGTGTCCCAGGACCGTCACAAAGGGTCACTTAAAAATGCCTTTTAAAAAAACAGTATTTTCGATTAAACTATTGACCTGAATTCGTTTTTTTGTAAGTTTGTGTTGCCAACAATCTGAAACAAAATGTTAAAGACCACAGTATAACATTTTCCTTTAACTGCAGAGAAAGTGTTGTGCTGTTGTCTTATTTCTCATTCATGACTACTGGAGATTAGAGATGTGTGGTTGTAATGCATTATTCAAAAGATGGAATTATACACATCAAGAATTCAGGTACACATCAATAATGGCGCGGTGGAACAAAGATCTGTGAAAGGCAGCAATGCAATGTACGCTTACAATGCAAAGCAGCCCCAGCCTTTACATTTCGTTGCTGCATTCTTCTCCCAGCCGAATAATAACGTGGCTCAGTCAGTTACTTTCCCCTTTTGACTCGCCGCCCTCACAAACACCTCTGCCTCCTGCTAAAATTATAATGATCTGGTGTTAATTGATGGGTTTGGATAATGCCATGGCATAAGGCCAGGCGTGCGCCACACAAATCACGTTCCTGATCAAACCAAAGGTTCTTAGCCCCAAGACACATTGCAGATGAGTTTTACATAATTTTTTTTTTTTAAAAAGTAAAAAAAAAATCCTCCCTCATTAATTTATGAAAAGGGCACCTCTCACAACACCATTATGTGGCCATTAGTGAGCGTGTTGCTTGGAAGACTCAATCTATTTTCAGCTATGCTTGTTCAGATCATATACATTAATGCGTCATTATAATAACCTACTCACCTCTGTTTAATTAAATTGTTTGGCGTCTGTCATATGTTCCCAATGAGCCACAAATGCTGAGGGAGCTTTATATATTTAAAAGGCCATCAATACAGAAGGCAGTTTTAGTCGGGTTGTTTAGAATAAGGCTGCTTGTGCAGTCTCGTGTGTTTTTAATGGAAGTATATCAACATCTATGTTGTCAAAGATTTTCACCTTGATTTAAATTCCCTGTGGCGCCTCCTGAGGAATGATCTGTTTACCTGCCAGCTCGTCTGTTTTCTATCTTTAGATCTTTATTTTTAACTTGTTCTCATTCTGCCTGTCTGTCTGTAAACTAACGCAGCTCGTCTGTTTGCCCTTTTGTCTGTTGACTTGTTTGTTTGTGACCCGCCTCTCTGTGATGACTTCTCTTAAACAAACATCTTTTCTTTGTCGCTCAGAAGTGCAGCTCATCTGTCAAGTGTAAATGGTTTCAATGATCTTTGATTTATTTTACTTTTGGTCTGGCGACAGTTGAGGGAAATGATTATCGTGAAGGTAGCAGCGAGGGGTCAGACATCTTATTCAAATATCACCGGGACTTTCACCATGATGTTAGAAGGCAGAAGCAAATTCATAATCCCCAACTTTATACTTCTTCTCTCTCATGTCCCTCAGGCTCTGTGTTATTGTGCTGCATTCTTATGCAAAACCTAACTCACGTTGCAAATTCGGCTTGGTCTCTCGTAAAAAGAGACTTTATGGTTCAAACATTTTTTTAAATGAATAGATGAGAATGGATGTGACTGTTTTAATGTTTTAGTGTGGCCAAAAATATCACAGTAAACGGTAATATAATGGTATCAGTAAAACTTTCTAGAAATATGACTTCAGTTGTAGGGCCCACTATCATTTAATACAGTTAAGACACAAAAGCAGGTGCCTCCTTATAAGCCAGTGTCTGGCATAATTAAAGGGCCAGTGTGTACGATTAAGGGCGATATATTGGTATAGTCGTTGTATTTTTGTTACGTTAGAAAAAGCGTTTAAAATGTACAGAGGGAGCAGGTCCACTTCAATGGAGCCTGCCATGTTGCTTCGCAATGTTTCTACAGTAACCCATATTGGAAAAACCAAACACTGACTCTAGTGAGGAACTTTCATGTTTTTTGTGACTTTACAACTTCTGTAAATTTGGTTCCAAACCTCACCACTAGATATCATTAAATCCTACACACTGCTCCTTCAAAGCCGGCAGTAAATTTGCTCGGTATCTATTGGGTTTGGTACATCATAATGAAGGACATTGCTGATTGAGTTCCGAAATTAAACATGAATTGTAGAGATGGGTTGGTGTGGATCCAGTATAGTTTTCCAATTGCACCAGATTTTTAGATAGAAATCGATTACATGGCTTCTTCTCACCCCGAGACCAGATCCAGAGCCAGAATCTGTCCGGTCCAAACTATGTTTACTGAATCGGATCAAAGGTGTTGCTCAGTCTCTGTGACTCAAACAGGCTGGCAAGGTAAGAGATGCAAGACGCATTTGATTTGCTGTGACAGCGCAAAGGATGATTCACTGATGTTGTTCTTGAAGCGTGAGAGCTTACAGAAGTGCATCGCATCTTCTCAGTTTGTGTCCAACTACATCAAAGCCCTTCCTCCCTTCAGGGATGCCTACACTGTGAATTTATTTGGCGACAGGGGAAAAGGAAAGGTTCTTGCACAATAAAATATCTTGAGGCATGGAGAGTTTCTAGGCTGGAAACTGAGCCAAACAGAGCACCAAAGGATACATTTAATTGATTGTTGTGTTGTTGCTCGCAAACTAAGTTTCTCTCAGTTTGAAATGGAATTGCAAAACTTTGAGGACTGAGAAGTCATGATCAGAAGATACTTGGTTAAAAGGCTTGTCATCATTAACAAAACATAGCCAGTCAATGTCTTTATCTTATTAGTATCTCATAAATAACAATTTCATTGTTTTGGTCCCATTAATGGATCCTGGACAAGCACAAAAGAACAAATGACAGTACGTACTTTTGTTTTACAACTTTGAAGATGTTTTTAGAATCGGGCAGAGCGCGTCTCTTTTCTCACTCTTTAGCGTATTGTTGCGATGCAGCAAACACAAACATCTTCATTAACTTTGAAAAGACGATAAATTAGACTCTTGCATTGTCTGTTTTTGTTGTGTAGTGACGAGACAGCGGCTTTATTATTAAGCCAGGTGGCATTGTTGTAATGACACCAGTTACAGGAGAGTAGTCAAACAACAATCTAATTAAAATTAACCATCAAAGAAAATCACTGCCAGGATGTTGTTGTCTATAATAAGGTGTCACTGACCATAACCCACCTGACGATGACTGAGTGTGTAACACAAAGATCAGTACATGTATTATTAGAAAGATTATGGATTTCGGTGAGATTAGATTGTTTTTGGTTTGCTGGAACAAGTGCTCTGCTTCATAATGTTATCCTTGCACAGAATGAATAAAAGCTACCTTTGAGACATATTTAACCAGAGCTTTGTCATTTTCAGGTCTGTCAGTTTGTCAGAGATCAGATTGATCATTTCTTTTTTGCTCCTAATGGTTTGAATCTGTTTAAATGACCTCGCTGTCGAGGGGAAATTATGGGCCCTCTGCATTTCAGCTGCACTAGAATTAGAGCACTTTAATAATGAGTCACATTAAAGTGCTTTTGCCACTTTTCTTTAAAGCTTAGCCTTCGATCACTGAAGTGAAGTTCTCATTTTAATAGCACATGGCTGCAAAAAAAAACGTCACAGACACAGTTCAAGAAATTAAAAGGAAAAGTAAGAAAACATACAAGGTATAAATATATTTGTGGTAACTTTTATGCTCACCACACAACCTATTTTAATTGAATTTGTAAGGTGTCTTTAATACAGAAACAGTGTTTACTCTTTATTTTGGGGAGATACTGAAGACTCAGAGACTTGTGCAGAAGAACATACAACACTGTCATATGTTACCGGGCATTAATTACTGGCAGAAATGAAAAAAAATATTTCTGCCACGTACATAAACACGTAAGCAAGTAGCAGTGCTGTAGCTGAGTGTGAAAGAGGAGGAGAAAACCAAACAATCACACTCATTTGTCAAAGTCCTGATTTTAAAAATGAACGGATTGCAGGAGCATGCATGATTTATGAGCACGCTACTGCTCTGACTTAGCATCCACCACAAAATATAACTGTTGTAAAGCAGGGGAAAAGGGACGGTTACAGGCTGAATAGTAACCATTTGTTTACTGCTTTTTCAATGAAGTAGAAAAAAGGAAAAACATAATGTATTAACCAGACTATTAGTCATTTTGAACACCAAGGATTCAGACTCCAACCCTCCTTAATTTAATCTTTGCTTACTTTTGTGGCCAAAAGGGCAGTTTATCAAAACAACAAGATTACAATTAGTGAGTAATCTTTTAACTGTAACTGTACAGCTAGAAAAGGACCAAAAAAATGGGTTGAGTCAAAATGTCTGCATGGTAAAAAATGTATAGGGCAGATGCTTGCTCTCCTGTTTGTCTATAAGACACCATGGAAATTCCTCCTGTTGACATAAACCTTTGTTCGCATGGAGAGACGTTTTATCTGTACAACCATCAACTTTTTGGAGTCACTGCTCTGTTTTTTTTTCTTTCATTTTTAGCCAGTTTTAACTTGCTATTTGATTACTCACCCATCCTCTTTTCATGCTCTTTTCATGTTCTGTTCTTACTTTGACAGCTGATGTTTTTTATGTACTGCCATTTACCCACAAATTTTGTGTTAACAGTTGAGTATAAGGCGCTTAATCAGAATATTTCCTTCTATTCTAAGGCGTAGGTGCAGCACCCAAACTGTTTTGGGCAGCACCTAAAATGAATGAGGGCAAAATCATTGTGAAGACCATCGAAAACTAATGAAGTAACTTTCCCCAGATCTTATGTTGTAGTTGTTCCCCAGCGGAGAGCACGCTTTTTTTTCTTAAACTTTTTAGGGTGTTGTTTATTATTTGCTCTAGCTTTTAAAAAAATTTTGAAAAATTATAAAGATATGATCAAATAATGGAAGTGGAATTTCATGTTTTCACATTCAATTTTAAGGAGGACCACTAAATCCCCCACTAGATACACGTGCCTAACTCTTACACAAATTTAGGGGAAAACTCTACTAATGCTTTGCTGAACTGTGTGGTTACTTTTGTACTAATGGAATTTATGATTATTGCAAGTTAACTGGATTTTCTCCAGTAAATCTCTAGTCAGCTACCTTCCTACATTTCATTTTAGGATATTTACTAAAAAAAAAAAAAAAAAGGCCTCAGCAAACAAAACTCAAAACCACAACTTGATCACAAAAATGCGTTCTTATTATCTGTACTTTTGCTTAGATTATGTGTATTAGGTTACTGTATAACTGCCAACCCTACTGCCAGATGCTTAATGATGCAACAGCTGATAACCATTAGACAAGCCCTTAATTTTCCATTTGTAAACTCCAAAACAGGTATGATGTTTGCAGAGTTACATCAGCACAACACAAGGCACATCTCCCACACTGCTCTCAATCTTTTCTCATTACTACTGTAATCACAACAATGGAGACATAACTTACTGGCCACACATATTAAGACAGCTAGTAAGGCTGCTCTTTCACTTTCAGTCTCTTCCAGTTTCGAGCGATCATTTCCAGTAAACTGCAACTGTAAACCTGAAATAACCTGAAAGACAACTAGAGAGAGACAGAGACTGACTCAAGGTGGATAAGGGAGAAGGAGGGAAGAAAAGGGAAGTTGATTTTCTGGAGAGATAACACAAGTGGGCGTAGCATGTAGTAAGCACGGAAACAGGAACAAAGTGAAAATGTGCCAAGGTACACCTGCACACCTGAGCGCAGCCATTCCTTTACCAAAGCACATGAGAGATGGTTGAGGAGTGGAGTCATGCAAATGCATTGAAAACTCGTGCAACTTTAATATTTCACATCTCTGTTCACATTAATGCTGGATTTGTTTGGACGGATTCCTGAGATTGGAGAGTTTATTTCATTTTTTTGTTTTGTGTATCATGTGTTACTTAAGAATTCTCAACTTAGCAGCTGGAAATACAACCTGATCGATATTTTTCGAGACCCACGTACCCGATGAAGATGTGGTCTATGAACGTTATTATCCTTCTCCTGTTCTGCTATGGTAAGTGCAAAGTAGAAAATCTGATTTGATTTAAAGATGTTATTTAAAGGCAGTCAAACATTTTCTTCAAAGTAGTGCAAATAGGAGAATTAAGTAATATCATACTTTACTTTACTTTGTAAAGTAAAGTAAATATAGTTTATAAAGAGTCAATGCCTCTCATTTGAAATGAAGGACAGTGCCATTACACTGAGGACTTTGGTCAGTGCAGTACAGTTTCATTTCACAGGCTGGATCATTTAATATTGAGTGCTTCATTGTACAACCTATAAAAATGCTAATTTTGAATGAACTACTGTGTGTGTAAGTTTCTACCTTGTGTCTTCCACATCTTCAGTAAACTATACGGGCTTTAAGATTAAAGCTGCAATATGGTCTGGGTTTTTAAACCACTAGACTGTGTATGATCTTTCGAGCTATAACATGCAAGAAACTATACTGCTCACACTAAAGGATCGTGTTCCCTTTCTTGTGTCCGAGCCCGAGAGATGCCAATTATTTCATTGTATCAGAGATGTGTCGGGACAAAGTTAAGGAACAAAGTGTAGTTTTGAGTTTCAGCTGCCAGCAGAAACAAAGTCCATGTTAAATAATCTCCCTGTGGTCCTGGATCAAGTGTATCAACAACTTTAAAATATTTAAAACAATTTTGGATTTATGAATTTGACAAATAATATCAAATGAACCAGACTGCATAAGATCAAAAAACATATTTTATCATCTGCCACAAAAAGATTCAAGCCTCTTCTTGTCTTCCTACAGCTTGTCTTTCGACTGGCAATGGCGGAGTGCGTTTTGTCTCCAAGAACTTTGACAACGTACTCCACTGGGATCCAGTGAAGCCTGATTTTCCTGGGCAAAAGGTGCTGTATAGTGTCCAGTACTGGAGGTAAGACAGATCAGTGACTATTATAACGCCTATTCTTCCGTTGCCCTCTTGCCCCTTTGTGTGTCCATGTACAGATCTATAATAGGGAGGTGGGTCAAAGGAGGAAAAATTGTGTTTGCTAGGTAAACATTTGGTTAGTTTAGAGTATCTGTCTGCCAAAGCATTGTAAAATCCACATTTTGGATTTTACAGTCATCTATACAAGACTTGGTGACAAAGTAAGATCACATCCTGTACAATATGACATGCCAAATATAACTGAAAATCCACAGAATTTCAAAAAACTTTGTCAATAGAGTGGCATGTCATCCTTAAAAATACTCTGAGTTGTTAATCGTACCATTTTTTTCCCATCAATAAATCCCATAAAAAGACCAACGGCAACATGGAATTTCTCCTGGTAACAATCTTTAGAGCCGTAGACCTCCATTGTTGACCAAAGTCTGTTAAAATCAACTGAATGAACTACACTGTTGCACAGGAGCACATGTTCCTGCAATGCAAAGAAATGCAAATCCGTGGTGGAAAATACTCAATACTCAATTAATGTTTGAATTAAGTTTGATAAAAATCCAAGTGCTCAGGTGATGGCAGGAATTACTTTGTCTTTTTGAAAGGCATACATTTATGAGCCTGTTATTAAAGATGTGGGGATGTGGTTCGGAACGGCAGACAATCTGGGGAAATCAATCTTGGGAGGTGGACATTCATGGTTTTGGTCTTTTCATGAAATTTATTGACACAAAAAATATAGAAAACTGCCATCCTTAACCTTAAGGATCTAAAAATTGCATTTCTCTAAGTAAACAGGTCCTTTTCTGACTTTCTCTTGCCGTCTGTTTTTCCCTTTGTCTCTTCCACTATGTATGTGATTAGAAAAAGATAGTAGCTCAGGAAATGTATGTTCACCATTGTAATGCTTGGATTGGTCAGTGGCTTAGAAACAAAACTAAATAAGCTCTATAGGGCCTGTTCCCAGTGATTAGTATGGACTACGCTCAGCTCTCCTCACTGAATGGAGATGCAACTGTCATAGAAGGATTATTTTTTCTTTAGTCTCTACAAAAGGCCTCAGTAAAGTGGAAATGCCATCTGGTCCAATTTACTCATGACGCAGTCTCCCAGACAAATGTCAAGTGCTAACCCAGTCCTATTGACTTTTCTTCCAGCCACTGTCACCTGCAATTGCTGGAGTGACTTCCAGCGGCAAATCAGACTCGTTCAACTATCCCTGGTCGATATCGGTTCCTCATTAAAACAAAATGCTATAGTTTTTCTGCCTCAAAAAGGCAGTTATATGTGGTGAAATGATGGCAGTTGATTTTGTATAGTCAGGATGATTTTTGTGTGGTTAGTTCACTGTAGCTATTTTACAGCACAGAACAGCATCAGTGTCTGAATGCTGATATTTTAAAATGTCACAACATAAAAGTCTTTTGTTAATGATTAACATTTTCAATCAAGTGATCCACGTGAATGAATAATCAAAACACTGTCAAATGGTAGATACATTTAGTTAAATACCCACTAGCGCATCTTGATTTACATATTGTTTCAATTAACCTGCATTCGTACATCGCCATATGTTTCCACTACCACAGTCTGATTCATTGTACTCTACTCCTTACAGCGATGCCAAGGATCAGCCATTTCAGATAAAGAAGGAGTGTCAAAACATTACTGTGCCAAACTGTAACTTGACTGCAGAAACCCCATCACTTCACTATGATCACTACCGGGCTCAGGTGTTCGTTAATGGTCGCATACTCGGATTCAGCAACATATTTAGACCTTTAAGAGACAGTAAGAATCTCCACACTCACTCATGCATTACTTCCTCAAAGCCGCAATGTATTATGTTGCAACATCTACTCATTCATCTGTGTTTGTCTACAAAGCTGATCTAGGCGCACCCATCTTGTCGACAAAGACAACAATGTCGTCCCTCTCTGTTAATGTCACCCTGCCTTTGGGGCCAAATGGAGTCCCCATTGAAGACATCATTACCAGGAGCAAAGACTCCAAAACTATACCTCTTTATACCTTAAATATCACCCATCCAGAGTGGGCTACACAGGTGGGTCTACATTTGAATATAATTTACTGTGCACACACATTTATATGTTACATTACGCAATACGTCATGTATGATATAATAAGTGAAAGCTAAGATAAAAGAAATTCACAGGAACTGACCAAGGTGTATCGCTCCCATGTGAGTTTATAGGTCTTTTAATAGTAGTACTAACAGAAAAAAAGAAGTTTACCATGGTAAATAATGCTTCCTCATGTCAATTTTGGGTTTACATAGCACAAAGGACCGGCCAATATTTTCAATACAGTGAAAAGCTGACAAAGACATACTGATTCGGTTTTTTTAAGACAAGCTAAATAATGCGTCTGAACCTCATGCAGAACAAAAAAAAAATCAAAGGATTTGTTTTTATGTTGTGATGTTAATGTGTTTATTTCCTGTTATACGTATGCGCCTTGTTTATCTGACGTCTGCAACCTGCATGGGAGTAAATCAGTTAGTTATAATCCGTACGACATACTGTGTCCCCAGGTCAAGGAAAACAGAGCTGGTCAGTTCGTCATCAACTTGAAGAACGACCAAACAGAGTACTGCGGCTACGTGGTGTACAAGCTATCTTCTGAATGGGGTCGCTCAGGGAGTGAGATGGCCTTCTTCTGTGCCACCCTGCAAGGTAATAATGGCAAAATGACCACAACATACAAATTCCGTGCATGAATGATTAATTTGTTCGTATGATTGTGTGTGGGTGTGTGTTTTCATATATTCTTACTACAACAGCCTCTTTCTGTATAGTGCAAAAATTCAGTGCCAATTATGAATGGATACAGTTAATAATCATATACATTTCTAAGACCTCCACTCAGATATAGCCGAATAATATTTATAAAACTTCAATTTGATTTGCTGCAACAGTGTAACACTCAACAACTTCCCGGGAAGCTTTCAAGGACCCACCTGCTGTGGAGAAAATGCAAGAATTAAGATACTTGAAAAATCGAGCATTTTCCACATTTTATTTTAATCAGTTTGTGCTCATCTCCTCAAGTGATTGCCGCCACTTGGAAACAATGCAGTGTTTAGTAATAAATCAAGACAGTTTGTTAAAAGTCCTTTCTTAGACGCCTGCATCTGCACCAAGCGTTTCCGTCACAGTAAAACAAGACAAGTTGACTCGCTAACACTAAGCACATGCTTTGCAATGAGGTAGTCTACAAAATAATGGTGTTGGCCATCATAACCATATTGTTCATGCTACGAATGTATGCCTCTGAAATGATAGTAAATGATATACAGAGCCATACAAGAAAAAAAAATGTCTCATAAATATTTGGGCTTCTCCCTCTTCCTCTCCTATAACTGTCAAACTAATGAGACAGGAGATTAGATTGAAAAGTCGACTTGCAAAGATGACATTCTTCTGACCTTAGCTAGCCTGGTTGTATATTCTTTACATAAGTTCTCTATTACACAGGTAAACAAGCATTTCCAATTCCAACAGTGCACTCAAAGCCATTGCTAAAGGGGAATTACATTTCTATGTATACATTCCTGCTGAGATATTTCCTGTTAGCCAACTTACAAGCACTTCTGGGAAGTACTCCCATTTCTCCATTCATGACTAATTGTTGTCAATGTCACGTGAGCTACAGTGCTTCTCCCTGAGAACATGCCTGAACATCTGTGTGTTATCGCTCACAGCTTTAATGCGCCTCAGGCTATCTGATTTAACACTTGTTTTTTGGTTGGTTTTTTTTCACGGACATGTCTATGACACAATCTCTCTTCTCCTTTAGACGATCCTTGGATGCTTTGGCGATGGCTTCTCGTGGGTGTTGCTGTTCTGGCAGTCTTAGTCATCATGTCAGTTGTATGTATGTGCAACTATGTGAAGGGTGGAAGACTAAACAGCATGCCACAGGCATTGGTAAGACTATTCCTTTGGTGTGTCAGTCTTGCAAGAAGGAAATGTTACCTTACTGGATTCCCAGCCCTCTAGCACATGATTACTATGCACTTGTTCAGTTTGTCATCATAAAAGTAATTGCAAATACTAAGTGAAAGAAAAAAAAAAAGTCCAGTGAGTCTTAGCGGTTTCTGCAATTTATCTTGTATGTCTGTTGGCTTTGCTCTGTGGTAATGTGGTGTCAAAAGACATTGATGGGTCTGTCTTCATTATTTTCAAAACAGGTAACAACTACCGGGAGTTGTAAAGTACTGCAGTTTCCAGATAGAAATCTCATCATTTCCAAAGCAGTGGTTGGCACTCAAAGTGACCAGACAGTTTATGCCAAAATCCAGGTGAACCCGAACGTGCCCTCCGTTGGGCTCGGAGGTTATTCCCCCCAGGATACACCCTGGAACGTCTGGGAACGCAGCTCTGGCTCCTCTGTGGGCACAGATACACTACTCAGTACAACCTCAGGTCCTGAGGACACAAGCGCACAGTCCTCTGAAAACTACGGTGCAGTTGCAATTCACGTCCCAGTTGAAGAAAACGAAGATTCTCTGCAGTGTCCCACTGATCCCAGAGAGACCAGTCAGCCGCCGTCGTCTTCCAGTGGAGAGAACAGGGATAACGGTGAAACGAGTCCAAGGCTGGCCTCATTTGCAGCACCACCATCACCTGATTGTGACGCTTGTGAGAGCAATGCAGCCACACAGCTGCTGCTGCAAACAGTGCGGGATAGCAACGGACAACTCATGTTGCCTTCGCTAAGTTTCCTGTTACAGAGCAGTACTGGTGGCACAGTGCCACCAATGAACCCCGAGAGAAAACCTCTTTTATCAGACCTCATGGATTCCGAGGCATCTTTACTGAACTTTGACAGCTCCAAGTGGTCAGACTGTGGGTGTGATGATAGCTCTGCAAACACACCGACCCACCCGTACTGCAACACTCATTACTCCCCATCTCAATCAGTCCTTCCTGATTTTCACCTGGGATGTCCGAGCACACCCTCAAGTGATGCAATATTTCAATCAGGTTACAAACAAAACTGGATGGCTAAAATCCTTCATGGACCTGAAGTCATCGAGAGTTGCGAATATATTAGGAAGAACTATCCTCATACCCAGACTGGTGGCAAAATGGTGGAGGAAGATGAGCAGGATGAAAGCAGAGGAGTGGAGAGATCAAGACAGATTCTTCTGGGAAGTTGGATGGTACAAATTCAAGAGTAATTCTCCATTTTACAGCCTTCTAGACCAAAAATGATCTTTTCCCTATTTTGGTCCTTGAATAACAGTAGAGATGATTTTTACAACAACAACAAAAAAGATGGAAGAAGGAAGTTGACGGACGGACTGATGGAGGAGTTGGTGACAAAGCAGACCTCAGGCTGATGAATGGATTTGCTATCTGCAGTGTCACAGATGATGCAAAGACTGACTCAAACTATAATTTTGAGTGGAAACAAAGTCAAAATTTTTCACAAGTCAAATCTAACAACCACCTTTGGGCATTTATGTACATTTCAACATGTTATACGTTATACCTTGCTGTGTATCTGTTCTTATTTAATAATCCACAATTGCAAAATGTTAAAAAAGTAAGGATGGATAGACTGAAGTGGTGGGTTTACACTTCAAGATCTGATGCATATATACTTTGTAAAGTCCTTGTTTAACTTGTCATGTCATCGTTTAACAAAATAACCACAATTTTACAAACAAGTTTTGTCTGTTTAAGGATGAAAAGTTGTTGAAACTTGAATTCAAAGTTCACTTCTTTTATATCTAGTATAATCTCTTGTTTGTGTCAAGTGTCTAGATGGCTGTTTACCCTGAGTCCAAATATGTCATAGCCAGCAAAGGGAATATAACAGCTCCTGTATTAAGTCAAAGTCCCATCAACAATAGCACTTTTTATACATATCTGTACACATTTTCCAGTGTTTTCTGTTTGAGCAGAACTGAAACAGACAAAGCCACACACCATATAGAGCCATAATTCTCAGTCACACATTGTCAGCATCTGCATTTGTGTGCCATCGCTATGACAACACATTGTTGCAACTTCTTATTACACTCCCTAAATACATAAATCCAGCCTGGTCACATTTAAATTACAATGTGGACAGTCAGCCTCAAAGATTAGATACGAAAACAAATCTGATTGCATTGTGGCTGAACAAGGAAGTAGATGAAGTCCAACACCAATTGTCACCAGCTGTTTGAAATGGGAAGTAAGATGACTGGATGTCTACTAAACGTCAATATATTTCAGTATTATCAGTGACGCATTCAATTCATGGTATGATTGCATCTGTATATAAAAAAAAAAAACTGTTTATTTTTTCTAACTCACAAAGTTCATAAACAAATTTTGTCCTCGTTGTTTGCTGTTCTTTTAGTTCAGTACAATGCAGTTTGGTAAATATATTAGAAGCTGGGGTCATGGTGCAACCTAAGCCTTGCTGATAACAGCTGGGCTTGTAATAGCTTGAGCACAGTCTTTTATATGCAGCTGTAAAGCAATAATGTCAGGTGTGTTTAAACAGTCAGTCACTAAGGGAAATTTTGTTTCACAAACAACATATATATATATATATATATATATATATGTGCCCATTGAATATAATAAACAAGGTAGCAACTTTTCTTTATTCTGTTTGTGCAGTTTGTGGATTTCTACAAAATGTTTATGTTGGAAAGACTTTAGTTGCAATCTGAAATAAAGTAAGAGCTTCAATTGTGTCAGTTTTGATTATATTATTTAATTACCAAGTAAATTATGTTGGAGAATCTCTCTCATAACCTTTCTCTGCAAGTGGAGCAGAACCGTCTGTACCGTTTTGTGTTATGTAAATATTCATTGGTTTGGTTGGGGAGGGTTGTAAAAGTATTTTTGAATTCTTGACTTTTGTGAAATGTCTATGCTTAACTGATACTGTCTAACCCACTAACTTCTCACTCAACGTGACCTCGGGTAATTTAAATATGCCAGAGTAATAAACTTGATTGCTACTTGCTGTATATTTTCATGTTATCAGGTCAAAAATAGGTGAGTTGGATTGAGCAATGAATACAAAGTTCAACTCAGCAACCTGTTGCCAAGTAGTATTTGTTTTCAGTTAAGGAATGTAGACAAAGTATTGTAGTTCTGGACATACTGTGCAAATCTGGTGAACTGAACCAATTAGCAGTTTAAATATTTAATGATGCAATGTACAATTGGCACCAAAGTAGTAGATAGTCATTTCACAACAGACTACACACTGACAGTAATAATGTCTTTATAATAGATGGATGGTGAGGAAAAAACACCAACAACTGTCGCTGTGTTGTGAATTGCCACTTCAAATTATGGTCCACAGGATTTGTATTCTGGCAGGGTTGCACCCATAATTCAAAAAGGAGGTCCTTTATCTTCTTTTCTTTTCTTTCTGGAGCAGCTCGAAGAGGAAGTGATCCTCTCGTCAACTGTCCCAAAGGAAGAGGGGAAAAAAGGTGTAGCTATCTGCATCCATGGGATTTATTTCAGGGGATTGTATAAGACTTCTGTGGATCTCAGGTTTAATAGCCATTGTAAAATTGGTTATTCAACTGCTACCAGACACCTTAATAAGATATTTTACACTAAAAGCCTGGCCTATTATCTGGTAACAAGGAAAGAAGTGACAGAGACAGCATGCTTCATTTTAAAGGGCCTTAATTTAGAAATAATTCATTAAAAATACCATTGATTATCAAATAATCTCAAAATCTGCCTATCATTCATTTCAATAGAATTTACACGTTTATATTGTGTGTTTTCCTTTTTTCATAGTTGCAGGTGTATCAATGACAAAACAGAAAACTTATTCAATACGACAAAAGGAGCAGTTTCATACATCATGGGCACACACTCCACAGACTGCAGTGCGCTTTGCAGGATATTGGTTAAATGCTACAAACCTACACCATGAAAAATGGCTGCACAGTCGAATCAGTATATCTGAGACACAACACAAAACTTACTTTATGAACATGTCGAAAGCTCAGATTTATGACCAGGTTGCCAGAATTGACTTCTATCCAAAGCCACATAAAAAACAAAGGGGAGAAGTTGTTTGTATCAGTTTTAATCCACAAAATCTGCTGCTGTGTCAAAGATAATGCCAAGAGTAGAGGGTTTAGACAGCTACACAATGAGGGGTTTTAGGTTAGTTGACTGCTCTGCATCTTTTTGCAGCAAATTATTTTATGTTATTATGTTAAAATAGCCACTGTGTTACTGGATGTTGTTGAGGGTTGCTATGTTCAAACAAGTTTAAACCAGATATTTTGTATGTCACATTTCATAGCCATCGGGCATTTATGACCCTTTATTCATCAAAACCCAAGCATCTCAATGAACATGATGCTTGTGTTCTGTTACTTGAGATCCAATCTGATGTGCAGCTCAGGACAGATAAATTGGCTCTGTGCTTGAAGCAACAATAGCGCTGATACACGAGCAGACGAAAAAGTCGGTATTGTAAAGGATCATTTAACATGAGTGGAGAGCTGGAGCTAAGCTAAGCTTTGCAAAGTTCAGGGAAGAAAACAACAAACAACACACAATGAAATGAATATGTGAAAGGGCTCTTGTGAGTAGGAGTAAGTGGGAGGTTGAGAGACAAAGAAACTGTATAAGATCCAGTCAGAAAAAAAAAATAGTGGGAAAACTACCTTCAAGAGAATCAGGCAGGATGTGAAAAAGCAAAGAGGAATGAGCAAAGGAAACAAAAAAGGATTTCAAGTTGTAGCCAATCACTGTCAAAACACCACACTGAAAGGGAAACTGTTCATGGAGTGAGCGATTTAAAAAAATATATATATATTTGTCTCTTGTGTTTGGCATGGAACAGGCCAGCTTTTCATCGTGCTCTTTCCCTCTATCTTCCCATCTGGCTGTTCTTTGGACAGATGTAAAAAAAAAAAAAACTCTTTGGTCGGCTAGCAGCTCTGACAGGTTCTATTCTTTCTGTCGGCCGGAAAGCTGTCTTTCTCCTCTTTCAACTCTCCAAGTCCCAAGAAGATGGAATGGCAGATTGCAGGGCAAACCCTCTTGAGTGCCACAGCCACGATATAAGTTTGAATGGGGGATAGTAGTTCAGATGCTTCTGCACAAATATAATTTCAATCACTGCTGAGGGTGTGTGCCTGCCCTGGATCAATGAATATATTGATGAACTGAGAGTCTCGGCCACTTAAAGTCATTTCTAGTACAAAGAGCACATGGGAGGCAACCAGGTTTGACCGTTGTACAGGGAAATGCTGATTTCAATCACTGCCAGACAAGTTGAAGGGCTGGCTGGAAATCCAGAAAAACATTTCTTCATGCGGCAATATGTCCTTGAAACGCATTGTATGCCCCTGAATTATCTTGGTAAAGTATATTGGTGTGGATTCTCATTAATATTTAAAGGTTCCCCTGAGGTTTAAATTCCAAAGCAGTCTTTCAGAGGGCTACTTTGGGGTATATATATGGTTATGATTGCCTAACTTATTATCTTCTCTGTCAACATTTAAGGCAAAGTTCCAGCGGGGAAAGACGGAGTGAAGGAAAAGAAACTGCTTTGAGGAAATTATATAGCCAAAAAGAAACGATTGAAGATGTTGAGAGAACTTAGCGAGTATAAGTTGCCTTAGTCATAAATCTATCACCCAACATCCCCCCATATCGCCGCTGCAGCCATCTGTTTTTATAAATATAGCTTTCCTGATAAGGTGTATGAAGTTAACTGGATCTATTGAAATGTATGTGTGCCTCGTCGCTCGTAACTCTGTGCTCTGATCTCCGAGAGTGATACAGCGCCATGGCTTTAACAACAACGCTTCATATTAACGCTCATGAGATAACAAAATGTCTAAATATTGAGAAACTGCCAAAATACAGTCTGTCCTTCAAACAAAGGATGGCTTGTATGAGTTGCTAATTCGTGTAGAGGGAGTTGCAGGCAATGTCACTAGCATGAATCATAACAATTAGTTGACTCAGGTAAGCTGAAGGTATATGTGGAAAATTAAATTCAACTAAAATGAGGCTCAGTTTTAATGTGATGTAGTTGAATTACATTTTTGGTTTTAGAGTGACTGCATATTATAAGTAGCATGATAATTACACTGAATATTTCAATTTTGTTTTTTTTATTACCGATTTGTATCTTAACCGATCAGTAGTAAGTTATGTACTCATCCAAAATTATGTTATTGAAGTTGTGGCAGCAAAGACCGGCTAACTCGTCACATTAAATAAGTAGCTTGTCTTCATTGGCTTCCTGTAAAATCAAGAATTGACTTTAAAATTCTTCTCCTTACATACAAAGCCCTTAATGACTCGGCTCCATCATATCTTAAAGACTGCATAGTACCATATTATCCCAATAGAGCACTTCTCTCGAAGGCTGCAGGCTTACTTGTGGTTCCAAGATTTTCCCAAAGTAGAATGAAAAACAGAACCTTTAGCTATCAGGCCCCTCTCCTGTGGAAATAAATCTCACTACTTTTAAGATTAGGCTAAAACCTTTCCTTTTTGATGAAGTTTATAGTTAGGGCTGGCTCTGGTGACCCTGAACCATCCCTTAGTTCTGCTGCTATTGGCCTAGTCTGCTGGGGAAACTCCAAAGATACTGCTTTCCTCTTCTCTCTTACTCTACATGCATTTATATGCCATCATTGCTATATGCCATCATTAACTTTGTGCTTTCTCTCTACTGCAGTTTGGGATTTTTCCTCTTTTTCCTTTCCTTTCTCTATACCTTTCTGCAGGTATCTCTGGCTTTGGAGCTGCATGTTTCTGATCTGCAGTAACTGGCCCCACAACATACCCAATGTTTATTGTTTGTTGTGCCTCAATGCTGTTCTTTTGTCTCTACGCTCTCTTCTAACCCCTTCAGGAGGTACAGTTGGCCTCTCTGAGACTAGTTCATTTTTCCTCAAACTATTGCCATGTGCTGCCAAGTAGGAATTGTTGGGTTTCTGTCTACAATACTGTAAGATCTTCACATCGCTATATAAAGTGCCCTGAGATGATGTATGTTGTGATTTGGCAGTATATAAATAAAATAACACCCTAACGTTGATGCCTCCGTCATTGGTTACGTGACCAGTTGGATGCGTATTGTTGCGGCTCTGGCTCAGATGTCAGAGTGGCTTTGCCACTAATCAGCAAGGTTGGTAGTTCAATCTATGGTTCCTTCTGTCCACGTGTCGAAGTGAACTCCAAATTGCTCCTGATGGCAGCTGTGGTGTGGAGATTTTTTTCCAGCTGAAGACCATGTTGGAACAAAGCATCCACATTGCTAATCTCACCTCGTAATATCTTTTGATAATTGGTTAGCCACTTCTCCAATCAGTTAGCACAAGACCAATAGACCTTTGCAATCTCCACACAAAGATGAGATGTTTGGTGCTTATACAGACAATGAAACCAGGCTACCGTCTAATAAAATCTTTAGTTGGTGCCTCATCCATCCCCTCCCCACATGTGAAACACTGATTCCAGTGTGGCTTTTTACTTTTTAGGTGATTTCTTGCCTGACAACGAGACGACTCTGATTTTGGCGGATTACTTGTGCTGCATGTTGCAGATCTTCCTGAACTGTGTGAACATTTAGTTTGATGTCATGATAATAAGATAACAGATGAAGTTACCAGTAGTATTAAGCCTGTTGGTTTTTAAGTAGGAGATAAGTTCTGCTTACGGTTGATTTCAGTGCCGCCATCAGATGTTGGCCTGATATGGGATTTGGATTCTGAAATTGAGCTGTTTCTGTCATAGCACTACACAGAGAATATTTAGCAGCCTTTTTCCTGCCATCTTGTGTTTGAAATGGTACCTATCTCTCTCCCCGACCAAATCACTTGATGAATTGAAGTCCGCATGTAATTGGATGCAATCACTTCACCCCCTCCCTTTCCCCTCTTGCATTCTAATGATCTCTTAATGGGCCCTTGATTAGAAAAAAAGGCATGGAAACAGCTGTCAAGACTGGCTGGGAAATGATGAATCATCCCGGAGACTTTGGTGTCCATTAAGGTCTATTTTGGGCCCAATCACCAGTAGGTGAGAAGATAAAAAAAAAAAAAAAAGGTTTAGTAATATTTAGTTAGAACCAAGACAATTCCCAGTGGAACAGTAATCATTTCAGTCTTGAAACTGACAGATGGATTTCACACACTGAGAGGAGCGTTCAGCCTGAGTCTCCAAATACTGTGTAGAAACAGATGAATTTTTTTACTAAGGCAAAAATTTATTTTCGTACATTGCAAAGTATAATGGCAAAGCAGTACGCCTGAAGAGCTGCATGGCTGTTGTGTCATTTACTCAAGGACACGAAAGGTAAAGATGATGATGCAAAAATAGAAAGGGCTGCTGAGAGTAGTTCAAAGGAATTATTAAAAACCAAGTAGGTTATCAATATTAATCAAAGCATAACATGACATTATTGCTTGTCAAAACATGAAGACCCCAACATCAAATAAAGTTATGCCATGTCCACAATGATAAAATGTCTGGTATCCTTTCATGTCCTGCCTCTGGCTTACGTCACAGCAGATTTACTGACAACATGAGCTGCAAACTGAGAAAAAAAAAACACCAACACCAACACGGGCCTCCAAGTCATTATAAGAAATAGGATATGAAGGGATTTTTTTTTTCTACTGTGAAGTTTCAGACTTTATGTCACAACTTGCACAATTCTGACTGCAAATGCTTCATTAATCAGAGACATCAGCAGTTGCATCAGTAGATGCAAATCTACATTAGTATATTAATATACAATCAATTACATTCAACACTCTACTGTGTTGTTGTTTTTTATTCACAAGAAAAACATTTTGGATGTTAGCACTCCACGACGTTACATATTAAACTCACCAAACTGCTCCATCATCCCCCACTTCTTTGCTGCACAAGTGACCTGAATGTGACATCAAACCCAGCTGGGATATCACAGTCTGTTCTACCCAAACATCAAGGCTATGATGTACTCTGCATCTGTGAGGTGCAGATTAAATGCAAGAACATCCAACGAGGGATAAATGTTTGCCACACAGTCCCACTGGCTCTGGCTTTTGTTGATAATTTATGCAGGTAAAAGCACAGAGCAAGCATGTATTGTGAATAAATGTGAATGATTAATAAAACACGACAAGTCATTCTGAAGGTGCGGCAAATATTTATACCTTCTTGGCTTGCTGTATGCATTACACCCAGTGAATGTTCTTAATCCATCGTATATTTTGTGTTTCCGGAGCCCTGGGAGTGTGCAAATCAACTGATTTGCATAAATGGTCAAAATAAATCAGGCACTAAACTTACAGAAGCTGCGAGTCGTTGAGTTTTTAAGCATGGCAGTATTTCAGCAACTGTTTTTTTTAAATAAAAGTGCCATATTATTCTGTTCTCTCAGAGGTTTCAAGAAAACACAATCCTGCCTTTCTACTGTCGTCACTGTAACGGCATAAAAGACAGCACTGACATGAGATGTTCCTGGTGGACCAAGAAGCTGAGGAGTCTTCCAAAGAGAAAGGAACTTATAAAGGTGGCCCTCAGCTGCTTTGTCCGAGCAGTTATTCTTAGTCTGACAGTCACTGCCGGGGAGAAGGCCTGGCAACCCGAGCTTGTATTGTGTGCTGATATTCCAGAGGCAGGTGTGGCCACTAAAAGCTTATAAATAACCCCTCATCCTTCCATACAATGCTGCGGCCTTGAATGATGCCTTCTTTCCTTGCAGTCCCTGTGTGCTTTTAGTCCGAGTCAGTCAAATCAACACTGGACACATATGTACACATATTCATGCAACCAGGACAACACAGCTAATGATACTAAAATGTTGGCTTCCTTAAATTATTTATTAGAGACATGGAATAACAACAAACTTTCACCACGGTAACACATAAAGTCGCACAACCAGAAAACAGATTAATTATGACAAAAAGTGGACTTCGCTCAAATTTTGGGTTTCCGGAGAAATTAAAATACAACTTTTCAAAGGGAATGAACGGACGCAGTTCTAATCAACTTTGCCAAAGGGAGTACCGTGTTCAATGAGACAAAACAGTGGACAAGTTCCAGGAACTAATTAAAGTCAAGAAGGAGACGGGAAGCAAGAACAAGGAGAAAAGGAAAGAAAGGGTGGTGCAAAGACCAGTTCAAGTCAAATTAAGCGAGAATCAATATACTGCAATAACTCATGTTACTAATATAGAGAAACAATGTACGACAGTTTGAGCTGACGTACTGTAAATAAACTGCAAAGTGCCACACAGTTTTAAAAAAGTATAAATATATATTCGGAGATACAAAAGGCATCAAAACAAGATTGACAGTTGTGCATTGAGCTCAGTGCTTATTGTGTGTTCAGCCAGCTGGGAATTACAAAAGTTACAATTTGTAAACACCCCACTTTTGAATCCAGTGTGTTCAAAAGACAACGCAGAGGCAACATGGCCGCCCCCAGGAAGTCTGCTCCATTTCTGCTGTTAGATCACAGAAAAGTGACAAATTACCTTGTCATGATCCAGATAAAACAACACATGGATGAAATATTATCCGTAAACTACATGTCTTAATGTTTTTACAGACTCAAATTTTGTATAGCTAACGTTAAACACGGCCAGTAAACTAGGTATACGAGGCAAACCAAGTTTGGCTAGATCACCTTATTTGCTTTTTTTTTTAATTTGTTTTATGCCAACCAATCTGGTAGTTATTTATGTATCACTTAATATGTTGAAACTGCTGGTAGCACGAAATGAAAATGTATGGGAAGACCATGATCATTATGATTCATCTTAAGTAGTTGTTGAGGTATCAGGTGAGCAGTCTCAGGTGTTTCTTCCACCGTTATTAACCCGTTTCTTTTAAAAACAGAATCAAAGGTCAGATTTTTAATAAGGGGTAAACAGATGGTTTAAATCACAGTCTACTTAACAGCTGACTTCTCCTTCCCCTTTGTTTTCCATTACCGTGCCCTCTCCCTCCCTCTGTGTACCTGCCCTCTCTCCCCTCAGCCCTTCTGCCACCTCTGTTTTCCAGCTTGTCATTTCTTAGCCTTTAATTTTCTAACATTTGCACCCAGGTGGGATAGTACTGCTGGGAAGGCTGAAATAAATATATATCATCTCTATATCTGCTGTTCTTCCACAGCAAGTTGTTCTCTTGAGCCCCTTCCAGCTGTTCTTTTCAGCTGCTCAGGTCTTATTGTACAGGGAGCCATTGTGTCCTCTCTTAGCTGCTTGTCCACAGAGGAAATCAATCTAGTTGATGGCGTGTGTGTGTGTGTCTGTGGTGTGTCCATTTAGGACCAAGTGTGGTATAAAGTTGAGTGTGTGCATGCGTGTCAGTATGTGTGTCCAGGGGAGGTGTCATTGGTCTATATTTACCAACTTAAGAATGAGAGAGCATTGTGTTGTCCACATACTTGGCACTGAAGGACACTTTGTGTTCAGGGTCACCCTCATCACCTCATTTAGGGAGACACAGAGCGAAGTAGATCCAAACAGACAGACAGACGGTAAAGAGAGGTAATAAAGAGAGGTGAGACACCGAGATTGCACCGAGATCTTCAAGGAGAGAGACAGACAGGTAGACAGAAAAGGAAGTGAGCTATATCTGTCCTACAGATCTGTGACACCCAGAGGACATCACCTGATTTGTTTTTTAAAGAAAGCGTGAGTGGGATTTCCATTTACTCAAGCCTTTGCTTACATCTAATACAGACAGCATGCAGGTTGTTTTTTTTTTTGCGTTTACTCAGTTAAGACAAGTTACTGATGCATTAAAATACATGATAACACTGAGCCTGGATGCAAACTACACCTACAGTGATTATGCAAAACACCGTTAACTGTTAGTCAGTTTGTAAATTGTCAGACAGCCTTCTTTTTCCTCTTGTTTCTCTTGATAGTGTTTGCTTGTTTCTCCAGCTAGTTTAACTTCTTAATGGTCTCATCTTTTGATGGCCTCAGTGGATTTAGCTTTTAATTATTCTCTGGAGATGGCATAAAGCGATCTCCCGTCGTGTTCAGACAATGCTTTCAATGCTTTCCCTTCAGCGACTAGAAGGGTAAATCATTTACCCCCTTTTGCCTCCGTTGATGCAGGAGTTTTATTATCAGACCTGGAAGCTGAGCTCTCATTTCACTCCAGAGACTAAAAAACTGCTCTGTGTGGAGAAACAGCACCATTGTGCTTTTGCTCCTTTCCCTCTCGGGGCCCGGGATCCAGGCCTACCCGTGGAGATTGATCAATTTTAATGTGCCAGAGGTCGACCTGCCATTAACAGTGCTCAAACAAACCTCTCCCACTGCACAACTCTGAGCCACAAAAGGGAAAAGCAACAGGGGAATCAGCTGGCCCGCCAGCGTCTTAGCCTGCACTCTTACTCTTAACTCTGCACTGTTTTCCACAATGTAATTGAAGGAGATGAGAAGAAATAACACATTACGCCTGTTTATGGAGCAAACACAGGTGGTTGCTATTGGGAATGGGTGAATGAAGCTATCACTCAGACGCGACCTGATTCTGTTTGTTGGGCGCATTCTGCATTCGCTTCCCCCAGAGCAGCCACATGATTAATGATGGGCAGGGTGTGGGCAGCAGCATGGCAAACCTCAAACGATAAATTATTAGTAGCTCAGCGGCGCACAAACGGGTGATTTATTGAACATGGGACTGTAACACACCTTTGCAACAGACCAACACCTAAAATCCCACAGGTATGGGCAATGGAAAACAATCCAAAAAAAAAATCCCTTTCACAGAAATGTATATGACTTGAAGTTGTTCTCTTTGGGAAAGACTTCTGCGTGTGAATGTCAAAATATTACTGATTGCAGCTCATGAAATGTGACTACTTTCTGGGTTTTGTTTTCTTCTATGTAGAAATGGGCATTTCAAGCAAAAATACTTTTTCTATAATCGCTTGGAACTAATCAACTATTATTTGACTATTACAGCTTTTAGATGCATTACCGCCACCTTCTGAATGAAGTAACACATTACAAACATGGTGCCAGTAAAAACGGGGAATAGGAAAGGACAATAATTGCATAAACTAATAATTTTTTTATATTTTATATTATATTCAAATTCAAAAATCAAGTCCCTACTTGTATGATAGCAAATGAAATAAAATTGAGTTTTGGACTGTCGAGAAAAATATATACCAAGACAAAAAAATGGGACAATATTTATCACTATTTTATATATATATAAATATTCTATTTTACAAATTGATATCTTAACTAATAACTAAAAATCAATTACTTGAGAACATAATCGGCAGGATAAGGAAAATAATAAATAGTTTCAGCTTTAGTATTTCCTAAGAAATTTTAACCTCCATATTTAAAGAAGTTGATTATGACATTTTGGATTTAAATGACTTATGATAGGTTTGTTTGGTGTTTCTTGTAAAATGGAAATTGAGGCCGACGTAACGTTTCATGCACAATTTTTCTTTGATCTAGGCTATAACTGCAGTATAGATATTGAGTTTTGAGATATTAAGAAACATAATGTTATTAATAGCACCGTGCTCTGTCCTCACATGCACTTTGGTTGCCAGAGTCCCAAGGCACTTCCAGACTTTATCAGAAGAGTGGTGTCCTTTTAAATGGTGCAGTTAAGAGTTTGGATACACTCAGTACTTTGGCCTCAATTATTATTCATCAGGGATGCTCTCGCTGATGGATTTACAATTCTGCACCCAGACGATAAGGAACAATCATTTTCTTTGCTGAAACTGTAACTTTGTGATCTCTTTTGGAAACATAGCATGATACAAGTAGTTGTGCCCGCTGCAAAGGCGAAGGGTGTTCACTGTAAAGAGGCCCTTAATTTTGCAACTCATCTGAACTCAATTTGAAACACACACCTCTGAGTTACTCCAGAAGCAAGTGTCTGACTGCTAATGCAGTCATCCTCCTGGCTGAGGCTGCAGTGCCTTTAGTGTCTGACTGACTCCCATTGACTCTGTATTCCACTGCCTCCTACACACACCTCTGCATACTCATTCCTAGCTTCCCCCTCCCTCCTACAGGTGCCGTTTGGTGGGGTTACCATGGAAACCAGGACGGTGATGCAGCAGGAACAGGAGGAGCAGTCGTCCCAGATGTCTCACAGCATGCAATTGTCCTCCCAGATCAGGAAGAAGACCTTCACTTCCAGGTGCAAACATTTTACTGACATAGAGTAGGAGAGACAGGGATACCAGCATTGTTTTTATTCTTCTCAGGATGTGTGCTATTCATAACAGATGATTGATTTACAAAGCTCATGAAAAGACTAAAACCAAAAATGATCTCATCCTAAAAAGTATTATCATTGCAGCCAGATAAAGCGTATTCCACTGTGCCATAGAGCTCTTTTGCTGCCCAAAAACTATGAATAACATCTCAACAAGCCACACGGTTTTGAATAAATCCTACAAACATCTTTCTAGTATTGTAAATACTCTCCACTTCCTCCTGCTGTGCAGCTATCAGTAGTCTCCAACAAATGTTGTTGTTAACTCCTGTATGAGTAGCATTTAATAAAAACTAGTGTCCAGCTGTGTTAGGAAATTAAATTGCCTTTTGGAAAAATATTTATTCATGACACTCACGAAAATTTACCAGCGGATAGAAATGGGCTGAGTGCAACCAATTTACGGGGTGGATACCAAACTTTGATACCTTTTTCAAATCTACCTAATTACTTTGATACTAACAAGTATCATGAAATTAAAATTATTAAAAGGCATAACTTGTTTACACAGGAGTAAATCTCGTCAGTCAGCCAACGCAGCATTTATACACTCAACTTGGGTTTCAACTTAGGTAAATCTTACACTGGAACAATTTATTTCACTTTTTTGAAACAACTGTCAGCATCTCTGTACGCAGCAGGCAAGCTAGCGTTTAGCAATTGCCTGCATGTGAGGTGTTTAGATAACATCAGTAAACTGTAGCGTCTACCGATAAATGGTCTGCAATTTCTTCCACAAATATTGTAGGGCAGTCATATAGTTTTGAAAAAAAGTCTAACACGTTGTTGGTTTTGGCCGTTCCATTGGATTTGTTGACTATAGAAAGAATATCCCTGTTCTAATCAACTTTCTTTATCACTTTCATAAACTCAACAAACTCACACTTCCAGGTGAGGATATCTTAACTACACGTTTCTCTCGCCTTTGGGGCACCACTATGTTTCTGGCTATAAGGAAGCAATAAAATCCCTCTAACGCAATAATAGCTTGAGAGACACAACACTGAAAGCATAATGTTCAACTTGACAGGTCATAAAAGTTTCATATTCAGCCCTTAATCTAGATTTTAATTAAAACAAGAGTGAAAGTCTGCCAATGAGTTGAGATCATTATTCCACTGCAGTATCTCTTCTTTCAGTACATTTTCAGATCGGATATCTTAAGATGAAGACAAAATAAACCACATTCTCTGCAAAATAATGACTAAAGTGGCACATAAGGCTTGAAAATGTATGAAACCAATAAATCAATATTCAAATCACGTGTCTAACGCCAGAAGGAGATTCATTCATTTATTTGAAAAAAGAACAATGATATAGGAAATTACTTGTTAAAATGAGGGATTGTTTTGCAAAAGAGCTACATTTTACCATACATTTACATAATCGGAAAAGCAATTCCTCTGTAGAGCACTGATGTATATTCTTATACATATTCAAGTAAATAAATAAGATTTATCTGTTGCATAATGTAAACAAAAATGTCCTGATTAGTCACCACTGATTTCTTGTTTTGGTTGACAAATGACATCAAGTTTTTAATAAAGAGAACCGTATGGCAGCTTAGTTATTCTGAACACAATGAGACATTGCATTCATTCAAGTATACCCTGTGGGCCGCTGGTAGTAGCTGCTAGCACGACACATTTAAACACAGCAGTCACAAACGCGTGTCACCGAGACCCACTCCACCACAAAGAAGTCTGTCAGTAGTATTAAGGTGCCTGTGGTTGGGGATGAATGGACCTGGTTCACTAAAAATCTCAGTGACACACTCAATTACAAACCACCTGAAGCTTACACAAGTTACACACAAAGCTTCTCAAGAAGGGCACAAAGTTATATCGAACTCACGTTGGTTGTGCTGCAGGGCTTTTAGAGGGTTGAAGACAAACACATACTCTTGAACATATAGTATGCACAAATGAACAGGTGGAGTTGGCAAATAAATGAGGACGCCTGTGAGTGTGCAAGTGCTCAGTTCAGCTCCTCTGTGGTTAGCACGGATATTAGCTGAAGTGTGAAATGGGAGGTGGATCTAGATAAACACGAACAGCAGCAGCAAATGAGAGCTCACCGCTGAAACATCTTAAGCCGCCGCAGATCTCAAAATAAGCTAATGAACCAACAGATTAAAATCAGCAACAGGCAGCAGCATTTGCTTAATGTCAGCGCGATACACAAGCTGGCTGGACTTTGTCGTGGAGTGAAGACAGAGATGCGATTGGTGTGCTCAAAGTTAAACAGATTAAACAAGGTCGAGGATGAACTTTCAATTTCAACTTTCAAATCAGAATGAAACTGAACGTCACGATTAATTTGTCAAGTCTGTTTTCATTGTACTTTTGCTTTTTTTCATAACACAATTTCATTTCATGTCAGCTCCATGTGTGCACTTCTTTGCAACACATTGGCTCTGGTATATCCCCTTTTTTTATTTAAAAAGAGCATTAACAACAGGTGGATGGAAACATTGTTGCAGTTCAACTCATGATTATTTGTCATACAAATAATTTCCCATTAATGATTTAATTACCTGTTTCTGTTCATTTTATGCCACTATTATGGTCCAGGCTTAGTCATAGTTTCATAATAAATACCATTAATTGGCACCGAACATTGGAGCATATAAATATAAATTACATTCCTGTTTGCCTTTGAGTGTTCGTAAATGAAATTCACACAGGGCAGATGTGAAATCAATACTAACTTAAATATATAAAGCCTATTACTGAAATATACAAAGAAATCATTGACAATGGCAAGTTAATAGACAATGTACTATGATGCCGCCAAATCTCAATTCGTTTGCCATTAAATCATAGAAGAAAAAGGTGAAACAATAAAATTACATCATTTAAAGAGTGCCAAACCTCAAACGAGAGAATAGTGATGGAAATATGACATTTTTATGAGCTTCATCCAGCTGTTTTTATAAAGATGAATGGAAATGATTTGAGCAATTATGCATGATAATTGCGGTCAGCTCAAATAATCGCATTGAGGCAATTGTGCAATAAATAAGACAGGCCTACTTGCAGTGTATTCTGGCTCTTTTCATTTCGGATGATTTAAAATGTTTCAGGTAGTCTGCCTCGAGGTAGCTTTAGGAGGAGTTTCGTCAGCTCTTTCTGCACACATTTGCTCATATACAGCAGGTATGTCCCCTCGTACAAGACAGAGAAAAATATCACACAGCAGGCGCACCAGCGATTACAGATGATTCCAGTGAGATCCAACAGAAAATCACTCCCGGCCTGCTTTCATAGTCTCAAGCCAAATTTGCCTTCATTCTCACAGTCCCCCTCCTGCTGCGGTGAGTTATTAAATTAAGCTAACCTGTAGGTCGACAATCTCCCCTGCAGAATAAAGGGAATTGGACCCATTTTTCTCCTGAGGGATGATGAAAATAAGCAATTATTCCATCAAGCTTAGTTCAACTGCACTTGGAGGTCATGTCTCTCTTTGTTAAAAAGAAGCATAAGAGAGAGCAGGTACATTGGAAAATTCATACTTAAGAACATCCACACTGGTAGCACAGTTAAATTTATCTTCATGTTAGACTGAATAAAGTGGCCTCTGGGTAGGTTCAGTAAACACCTAAAGAACAGTCTTAGCTAAAGTGGTGGTGTTGGGTTTTTTTTACAACTTGTTGACATGCATAAAACAATGAGGGTAGCTCGTCCAAGTTTTCCTCTTTTTTTATTTCCTCCTGCTGGTCACACCAAATTCATATTTTGAGGAAGCCTGTTGTTTATAAACACACAGTAGAACCATGAGCTCTTTGGCTTGTGTGTATGCACGTGTGTGTGTGTGTGCATGTTCCTGTTTATATGCATGGCATGAGTGTTTGTGTCCCTGTGTGTGTATACTGTGTAACTGTGGGCAGTACTTGAGCGATACTGCCCAGCCGCAGGCTCTGCAATGCATAATTCAACGGCGCAAGCCTCTCAGCACACACTCAAAGGGAACCCAAACAAAGGAAAAGAGAAAAATAAGACTGCAAAAGCAGAAGTTGCCCTCCGAGTACTGTAAAATGAGGAAATTTCCCAGCTTACAAACAAAAGAAAACGAGAAGTCATGTCAATTTGCATTGCCATTGATAAGATGGCTCGTTGAAAGTAATGCCTGAGGCGAGATGTTAGCAGCAACGGCAGTTTGGGTTTGTGTAATATACACCTACACCTGGGTAAACATACAGTTCTGGCACACAAACTTTGAGATTTCTAATTTTGGATTTATTTCAGGGGAGCTGTGTTGTACTGTAACTTACTTTATTCCAACATTAGGTAAACGTATACTGGAAATACAGATGTAATTACACAAGAAAAACAAGAAGAGCATTCAAACTTTAAATATCCTCCGTCGTTGTAATTGCTCACGTTAAAAGAGCAACACGGATGTGTGGATGAGAGCAGAGCTAAAATGTAAGCGTCTCCTGTTACAAACATGCCTTCCAACTTCATCACAAGTGACCTTGTCGCTAACAACAAATGCCGCTCTGCTGTTTGTGGGGGTGCACACAGAAAAGGTCAGCTCAGCTTATTGCCGCTGCTCTACATGTAGAATTCAAGCTGCACTGTGGGCTCTCAGATGTTTGCGTGTTAAGAGCTGGGTACCAAACTTCGATACTCTTGTGGCCATGAACAATTGGCTTCCATACCATCTAGTATCTGGCAGAACTTTCGATGAACAACCACCAAAATTTGTCCAAAATCACGCTGTGTTCCAGCTGATCAACTGGGAAACAAACACAGCTCAAGACACGGAAAGTTTTCGATGACTGGATGCTTTAATGCCACATTGCTACCATTGACGTGAGCTCACATCAGCGGCCTCTGTTCCTCCTGATTACTCCCTATAGACAATAGCATGTGCGTGTTTGTACAGTAAAAAAAAGAGGAACACTAACAGAGCAGAAGCAGCTGTTTGTGGTTATGACATTTCTCAAACTTCTGTCATAAAATGGGTCAAATGCAGCACTGCTTGAGTAGATACTTATGGCTTTTCACACCGCACACAGTATGCAAGTAGTGGACTGATCAGATAAAACATCAGGCTACACTTTAGCAAAGAGTGAAAACACTCTTCATAGGAAACATCCTGAAAAGAATCATATCTTGTTTTTAACTCTGATCTACCTGTCGAGGAATGAAATTTGAAATTACAACATATTTACAAAAACAGTGCTTTGGGTTTTATTCTTTGAACCGGGGCCGATTGTGAGTGAGCAAATTCCAGTGTGATATTTTCAACAACACTGCAGTAGTTTTCACCAAGCAGTGACAAATCTGCTGTGCCACACAATGAACCACACTCATGGCTTACCCTTTGAGCTGCAGACTGACAGAGGGTCTTAGTGTGATAAACAATGGTGACATCGTATTTCAAAGAGGGTCTGTCTTTCACGGATGTATTTCTTTGCCGTTCGTGTCGTTTTGTTTGATTTTTGATTTGTCGTTATTTACCTTGACAACAGGGAGAGGAGGCAGAAAATATCCTTTAAAGCCATTTTTTTTTTTTAATCGAGACAAGAGTTTAAACCAAATCCCTGAAGTGCTTGAATAAATGAACATGTACATTACGCTTGTCTACATCTCATGTACGGCCTCCTCTGCTGTTCAGAGAGGGAATAGTAGAGCCAGTGCTGCTTTCTAGTGGCAGATGACAATAATGGTCTGATGAATTTAAGATTGGATAATGTGCCATAATCCATGACAAATGAATAGACATGCTAATATGAGCACTCAATCCTCCTATCAACACGGTAAATAACTGTGAAGGATGACAAGAGAAAATATCTATTTTGTAATCTTTTACCTGTGTCATTGGATTATATGCAAGATATGTGTTAATCAGGCTTTGTTTTATTTTTTTCCCCTCCAACATGTTCTGAATGTCACAGTGACGAGGAGCCCTCCTACTCCGATTTCTATCCCATCATACCCGCTGATGTGATGTCTGTCAAAGAGATTATCGACATGGACAACTTCCCCCGCCACAGGACATGGTGAGACGCAGTAGAGCGATGTTTTAAGCAGATGTTTCTGTTGACTATCAGCAAGACTAAGAAGGGGGTGATATGAATTCTGATAGGGAGAGGATGTGGAATTTTATACAGTTAACAAAAATGAATTAAAAAAAAAACAACAAAAAAACCAGACACGAATCGCACTCATTCAAACATCATATGAATATTAAATCTTGCCAAAAGGCAAGTTCTGCTGATTAGAATACAGTGAACCCTCGCTATAACGCGGTTCACCTTTCACGGTCTCGCTGCTTCACGGATTTGCATCGTGCATTGAAATCACATTACGACTATATGTAACGTAGATATATTTAATGTCCAGTTCTATCTATTTCAATTGTAAAATAAAGGTTACTACTTCACGGATTTCACCTATCACGGTTTCTATTTGGAACGTAACCCCCGCGAAAAACGAGGGTTCACTGTATAACATTATCCACAATGTTTTAATGCACTGTTCTCACTATATTACAATCACACTGTCCTCTCCAATGTGACGAACATGCTAAGAACCCACAAATGTGGCTCAAACATAGAAAACAAGCAATCAAATAAGCTAGTAAATAAAGTTATTAATCGAAGTTCACAACAAGTCAAAGAGTGCACAGAGCAAATTCAAACCTCCATCTGCAGCTGTTGACAAGGGGAGATTATCTTTACTTCACATGTTGGATGGGTCTTTTTTTGGATGCAAAATGGCAACAACTGTGGATGAGTCCCTTCTTCTCATAATTAACCAAAGACTGTATCCACTTTTCAACTGAGGACTTCCTTCCTGGGTCATAAAACTCTGCCTCTCCTTCAGCAGTCACCACGGCATCCTCTCTCACTCTCCACTTTATTTGAGGAAGACGAGTGGGTCAAGTTCCGATGATGCTTTGCCCTGCATACCAATACAGTACAAGAGCTTTTATGACTATAAAGAGTCTCAATAAACAACGGAAATCGAGGCTTTTTCCTCACTGCCATCGCTCTGTAAAAGGCCAGCTGGGTCCCTTCATTTGCTGTCCCGCGGACGTCATAAAGCCAATGAGCCAGCATTCAACTGAGTCATACAGCAGAAGCTTTGTATTTGTATTTCTGTACTGATGGAGAAAAAAGGAAGCCTTACATCCATTTGGAAGTACAGCCCGAGGTATCGGTTGATTGAGAAGTCCATTTTCAGAAAACGATGCACTATATGATAATCAATGAGCTGAGCAATTAAAGCCAAACAAAAATATGACATCAAGTTTTTTGTATTATATGGCTTAAACCAAATATAAGTTGATTTTGCACCTACGACTAACAAAAACGTAAGGAGAGCATTGTCACATCAGCAAAGAGATTGATATGATCCAGTTTTTGGAAGGCATTGAGAAATGATGTCCTTCTACAGATAGGGGCATAAGATCCAGAGTCCTTCTAGAGGGCATTGACAAGCACTTTCTTTCATTATTTCCTGACGTTTTACAGGCCAACTGAGTAATCAAAGCAAAGTAATTATTAGTTTTGAAGTCAATTAACTCATCAAACATAAGACTTCCTGAAATCAAAGTCAACTTTAATGTCTATCCACCATATGTACAAGACATTCAGAGAGATCGAAATATTGTTTCTCACAGTCCCACAGTGTGCAAAATAAAAAGATAAACATTGTTAAAACATCATTATCCCATGATCCGGACCATAAGTTATTTTATTATCCACAGCAGTAGCAGATCAACTGAAAAAGTTACCAGACACTAAAAAAAAGATTGGGGGATTTGTCTGGTGGCTGGGATTAATTTGTTCCTACTACAGAAAAGTCTTTAACTTATTAGTGAATCAGAATCTGAGAGGATTTTGTTGATGACATGTTCGAGCCATCTTTTACTTTCTAAATGTCTTATGATCATGTTGCAAGGACAGGATTATTGCTCAGCTGTCATGAAGAGGATGTCATATATCTAAAAATAAATCCCAGAATAGAGAGGTTTAGGCCCCAGAGAACGGAAGCGAGGGGATTGTTGCCTCTGGTGACTTGATTTGCTTCACCAAAATCCCTCCTCTAATGTAAGGGCACCTTGTCCTGTCTGGGTCACCAAGTGTCTGTGTTGGGATTCAATAGCACTTTCACATTTGGAGGCTTAATCACAGGCGCTTTCCTGTTCTCCAATCCATCCAGAACCTGATTACACTCTTGCGTCAAAAAGGATTTGACATTTCTAGTGTATTTGACTTCATCGTCAATGCTAAAAATAACACCGATATTTTCTTCTTCGTGTTATGAGAGGAAGCTTTGGCTGGAGAATGACTGCCAAAAGTACACAGACGGACAAACGGAGGTCACAATGAGTATCAAAGGAGAATATTAGAAATACTAGAAGACATAGCTGCCAAGGAGTGAAAAGGGGGGGGAAGTCATTGAGGATGAAATCACATCCTCTTCAAAGACAAAACACAACTGACAGTAATGAGCCTCAGCTGCAACGATGTGGTCTTGCCAACTTAGCATCTCATTAGGAGCAACCACCAAAACCTTCCATCTCATCAACCAGTGTCTATTCCATCTGCTAACATGCTCAGCTAATTCATAAGTCTTGTCTCACCTTCAGGTTTTTCCACCCACTAAAGCCTTCTACCTCTTGAATTAGCAAGGTCAATTCCCTCTGAAGAATAATTTCTTCTTCCCAAGCCTTATCCTCCTCTGATGGGCTGAGATGAATATGGTGTGGATGTATATTTCAGGACAGAGGCTGGAAATCTATGAGCAGAAAGGATGATTGACTCCTGCAGGATAAGAGCTGGAGGACTGACAGATGAAACTGAAAGCTCTGGAGGATTGGCACACTATTTCTAGACCTGTGCCCGAGTGTTGCAAGATGAGGGAGCATGACATTTGTTTTGATCTGCATGGAGACGAATGCACCAGATATTTGTGTGTTGGCAAGTGTGGCTCCAACTGCATGTTAATATCTGATTCACATAATGGCTTCTCATATCTTCCCCACATGGTTCGGGATAAGACATAAATTATGCAGCTTACTCATGCATGCCGTGTTTATCTTGGCAGGAAGGGTTTGCTGTTCTTTGCATCAACAAGCAATGTTAAAATTTCCATTTGGAGCAATAATTAAGCCATAAACCCTTTCATACCCACAGACTTGATGTGATCCAGCGGTTCATTCCCTAAAGGCTTAAAATCTCTGAGCCCAGAGAGATTAAAAACACTGACACACACTTTACCAAACAAGCCAGTGGCAGCAAAAAGTCACCTGGGAGTGTGTGTCGGTATGCACTTGTCTGCAAATGCATTTATGCACTCGTATTCATTTGCATATTTATCTATGCCGTTTGTGCATTTCACTAAATTATCACAACCATTTGTAGAAGCCATTCATGCTCTGATGGCCATCAAAGCTCAGAGAAATGTTTGTGTGAATATTCAAAATTCAGTCTCTCTGTTGTGGCAATGTGCTTGTGTGAAGTACGTGCTGAAATAATTAAACCCTGGGGACTGTCAATCAAAAGATGGTTAAGATGGTTCAAGATACACACCCCTCTGGCGATGAGGAGTACTAAAACGCTGCATTTAAAACGCAGGCAAAATACCTGATTGTGTGGAGCTTACGTGGATCCATGCATAGATGAAATGCATGTGCACAGGAAATGTGCGATGCGATGCTATGTTATAGTCACAGCTATCCCATGCTATACACGTGTTGGTATTATTGAACTCAGTGGGCTTTATTGAGGTTTTTAAGGGGCCTCTGGCTTTACTGAACAAACTTTACAATGAGCTCAGAGCGCAGGTTCAGAAGCAGTAGAGCGGGTCGGGATTCACTGTATAAATGAACAACCCCTAAAGAGAAAAAATAAAATAAAAAATAAACAACCCTCAAATCTTTGTCCCCAGTTGCAGCATTTGCCCGACTTACCGTGTCACCTATAGCTGCCCAAACAAAGAAAAATAAAATGTGTTTTTTCTGAGTCAATAGTCACAGCTGCCTGCCATCTCCATGGCAACAAATTTGATGAAAAGCAGGGAAGTCAGGGATGTCACACGGCCAGCGACAAAGCACCGCTTTGAACTGTCCACACCCGGCGGATTCCTGGAGCAGCGCGCACCAACCTGAGAGATTTCAGGGCAGCGGCACCTCATCTCCTCACAGTGATGCGAATCAGCGGTGGCAGCAATGACTGACGTTCCACTCATGGAAACACCAACTTCTCAAAACGTTGGAACGTGTGTGGAAAAGGTGTTTGTGTGAAATGACACGAAGGTACAAACGGCACAGCGAACTATCATCCTCATCGCCGGAGACTTTTAAAAGACAAACTGCCAAATATCACAAAACTCGCATTTGTCTGTAAATGGGCCGCGACAGAATGAAATGTTTATGTGCCAAAAAAAAAAAAAAAAAAAAAGATACAATGGGAAATTGCTGTTTTGGTTCTCTCGAGAGTTTGATTCCTCTTGTGACTTGGAGTTTAGGGATTTTTTTTTTGACACCCTCTTGGAGATAATTCTGTTTTGTCTGGTGCTGGTTGAAAATATTTTGTACATCTCAAATAAAACACTTGAAATACATATATTAACATAATTACCCCGATTATTAAGCTATTGTTTTGCTGTAAAATTATGTCTGCAGCATTTTTGTTCCGCATCAGACTTTCTGTATTTACCGTTCTTTCGAAGCCAAAACAAGTAAATAACAACTGAAAAACAATCCCTCTTAAATGTTTAAATAAAATGTGCTTTATGCCACCAGGGAAATCCTGAAGGAGACCATGTTTGCTGGTGAAAAGTATCACAGAGAGAAGTGGACACGATTTGGAAATGAGGCTGAGAAGTTCGAGCAAGACGTGATCGGGACCCAGCACATTTTACATACTTACATTGACAAAATGGCGCTTCGCAAACAGGTACAGTCAAGTATTCTCAGGAATCACCCTTATTTTATATATATACAATCAAATACAAACAATGGGAATTGAGACACTTGCCTTCTTAATTTACGTGTACTGAATGAATGCTACACAAAGCAAAGTTAAAATGCAGATTATAAAAGTGTCCCAGTTTAATCAACTTAGATACGAAAAAAATAAAACTCTTTTATGGTTAGTAGCTACCAATGTTAATGTTTTTCACTTGTTTACTAAAAAAAAAAAAAAAAAAAAAAAAAAATCAGCAATTAACAGCTACCATTGGATTATTCAGAGTATTTTTACCCTATATTTTTCATTCACTGCATTTTCTGAGATTATTTGTTTCTCTTATTCTGTTTTAATGACTTGAAAAGCCCTTGGATGTTTGCTGCAAAAAAAAAAAAAAAACATAAGATAAATATTTATCAGCAAACCAATTTTCATCTTCTCTGCACAATATATTTATTTATATTCAAAAAATGTTGGCTTTCATTGATCTGTGTGCGCTTCAGGCAGAAAAGAAGGCATCTGCCCACATGCAGTACCTGGAGCGTCTGAGTCAGAAGGCCCCAGACTTTCCAATCCCTCTGAGGGCTCACACGGTCTGGGAGGGCATGACGGTGAAACTGTCCTGCACGGTCCAGGGCTGCCCACCGCCAAAGGTCACGTGGTAAGAACTTCTGTCTCTGCAGCACTCCATTCTTTTGGCCTTAACTGACCTACCGTGATTTTTTTTTTTTTATATATATATATAACAAAGTCTCTATTAAACTCTGTTGCCGGGGTCATCTGCAGAGTGGTGTCATTTTAATTTAATTTCTCGCTTAGTTGGAAGGAGCTAGAGCAGAAAATATAATATTTTCATAGATGTAACTTTCAGGGAACAACTACACAATGGTGCATAAATATGACGCTGTATTAGACCTGAAAGAAAAAAAAAATCAGTCGAACAAGAAAGAAAGGTATCTTCAACAAGTTTAACAAATAGCAATTTCAGTCATTTATCAGGCAAAGACACTGTACATTTGGGTTTCATCTTCCTAAATATGCTTATTTGTTGCTTTTTGTGGTTTATATCAATGCTAATAAACTATATATGGACATTCAAATAAATAATATAAAACAAAAAGGTCAATTATTCTATCAAAAAAAAGAAAAAGAAAAGACAGCTCATTGCAGCCCTTGTATCATTAATTAATTCATGACTTGTCCATAATACAGTGAGAGACGGTTGTATTTTTCATGCACTCATTAGAAGAAGACTGTCTAATGTATGCATGAGAGGTAAGGAGGTAGGTTACAGACCTGAACATGCAAATGAATACATATCAAGATGGATTAAAAGTTTATGAGCTACTTGCAAAAAAACAAAAAAAGAGTCATGACACAACAGTTCTAAACCCTGAGTTGAATATTGCACGCACTATTAATACAAAATTACCTGTGTTAATTCAGGGAATGTGCCAAACTGTCGACCTTGATACTTGAGCTTCTTTGAGACTAGCTGATGAAAAGGCCGTGTGAGCTCAGTATTCAGACCTGTGGCTCATTGGTTTCACCATCCCATATGGGACCCATCAAGTCCAATGAGCTGCAAAGGGATGCCCTCAACAATGCCTAGCACAAGACAGAATGAGAGATCAAAGGTACCTTCTGCCTTATAGCTTCAGCCAAACCAACATTTGATTATGAAAGCTGTGCATAAGTAATCAGCAGAGAGGAGCATGAACCACCCAAGTGCTGACCGTTGGTAACCCGCTTTGATATTCAAAGAACTAAACTAGTTACTCTTTACTCAGGTATAAGGATGGCGAGCTGCTGATGATGTCTGCCCAACCGTGGAATTACAGTCTTCAACAAAAGTTTGGTCTCAACTCACTTGAGATCAGAAGGTGAGTCACTTGCTCAAATCAATAATTAAGGCTAACAATCTAACTGAGCGTGATACAGGGGAGGGAAATGGCTGGGGCATGTGTGGATTGCATGACCTTGCCACTGACAAATGGAAAATAGGGTTAAAAAAAAAAAAAAAAAAAAGCTTCAGGATAAGGTTAGGAAAATTGTGGTGTTATGAGTGGTGTTATGAGATTTTTTTTTAAAAAGTGGCTGTCAAACTGAGAAATACAGTAAATCCTGGTGCTGTTTTGTAAATCTGCTCTATTACCTCAATTCAAAATATGAAAGGAGCAAATTAAGTTGAATGTTGTATTTGGGGCATAATTTATGCATTTTACAATGAGCCAAATCAGCAGTAAGGGGCACAGCTTTGTAACATCTTTCTTTCAGTTTCAACTTCAACCGCTTTCAACTTTCACAGATATGTAAATGACATTTTATGTCCTCTACAAACAGGTGCTCTCCCGACGATGCCGGGGAGTATAAAGCGGTAGCCGAGAGTCCCCTGGGTGAAGCCATGACTTTTGGAACACTAGTGGTGAACTGTGAGTGGTTTCCTTTTTCATATCAGTTCCACACTGCTCAAAAATCATTACGAACAATACAAAGATTGATGAACAAAGACTGAGGAGTACAGTTCCAGGTCATGAGACACTGACACACTGGGGTCGGCGCATACCAGTGAACGCAAAATCGTCTGACGAGCTGCCAGATTAATCACTCAAAGGAGAATTTACACAAAACATTTTCTTTCAAAATAAATGTATTCTGACCTGGTGCACACAGCTCTCCTCTACTCTATAAACATACACCGGTCCGCTGGCGTCAAATACAGATGTATTTGACACATCTGTTCCACTAGAACCACACATTCATACATGGGACGCACACCTCTCCAACTAGTATGTATGGAAGACATCGCCTCCTAGTGGCTTTGCCGTATATAAAATGCAAAAGTACATGAACAACAACATTTCAAGGCCAAAATTAGTATATCGCTCAGATTCATAAAATCAAAAAGATATGTTAGTTTTAGGAAGTTGAGTTATTTCAGATCAATAAACTGCCAGAACAGCACGGAAACTGTTTTGAAAGGTAACTATTAGGAAGGATATACAAACAGGATTTTGGAGGTGAACGTGACTTCTATCAAAAGCACCTGAATCCCATACACCTGAATAGACGCACTGCACTATTTGTACATCTGAGGAACAGGGGATGAAAATATCATTTGTGTTTGATGATTAATGTTTGTTTTTCAGTGTTTGTTGTTGTTGTTGTTGTTGTTGTTTTGCTTATAATACAATTATTTCTATAAACTGCACTTTGTCTTTACACTTAAAACTAACATTTTGATCAGGCTAGATTTGATATTTCACCTTAATTGCGTGTAAAATATCCTTTGGTGCATATTGAACAGCATTAACTGTATTAAACATCGCATAAAAAAAAAAAACAGTGAAAGGATGAAATACATATAAAATAACCAAGAAAAGATCATAACGTGAAGTCCTTATCCACGCAAATGGGATCATGAGACCAAACCAGAAACCAAATTCATGAATACACAACATTGTAGGAAAACAGTAAACCACCAGGCACTGCCATCCACAAGTCAACACCACTAACAGCAACCATGTTGACAAACATCCAACAGCAGACAGATGGTAATGCATGCAAAGTAAAAACAACAATGCCAGTGTTTAAAAAAAGAAAATTAACATTTACTCACGTTGGCAGAAGTCAGAAAGGGTTGGAAGATGTCCTTCAGTCGTGTGTGCTCTTGCAGGTAAAGTCCGAAGACTGTCTCCGTCTCGATGTTTAGTTCCAATGTACACACAATATGCAGCGTTTGTCTTTTGACAATATCATTATTGTACAGCCAGTAATTGTCCTTATACCAAGACAATTAAGCGCTTTTCATGAAGCCGTAGCTTCACGCAGTAAGAAGGCTTATTTTCCTCACGTGCTTCAACGTCAACTTAAGTAGACTTTGAATCACGACAAGTAACAGAATTACAGAGCTTATTATAAAATACTTTACGCAATTTATTTTTTTGAGGCTTTGTTTACAGTCAGCCGTTTTGTAAAATATGAAACAGCGAAGTGCGCGCACGGAGAACTCCCGCATTTCTAGCTGCAAATGTACGCATGCGCAGTTTCAGTTTCAGACATACGCATGCGCTGTAAACTGGCATAACAAACACGACACAGCTTTGGCTTAGATGCGACACTTTTTAGAGATCACGCAACTCTTTCAAGGCCGCCGACAATATCGAAGTAATAGCCCATCGTTCTCGTCTTTTATTGAATATAATTTGTGTATGTTGTATTCAATGAAGGGTTCTTATTTAATAATATAAAGACAGAAAAAGGAAACGGTACCTTAAAGCCGCCTAATGAACAGGTGAGTAGCTGCAGTGAATAGACTGTACCAAATAACAGACGTCTGATTTATGTGAGCAAGAACTCACACTTATTATTGTCAGTGATCATTTGAAAAGGTTGTGTTTGCCCTGCTGTTATGCATCTATGAATAAGTGATATAGATTAAGAATTAAACAAAATTGACACCAAATAATCACATTAAAACAAGTGAAATGGAACATTTGGACCAAACCTCCTGTGGAGAAGAAACTGTCTTAATTTGATATTTTAGTCATGAGGTGTGCGATTCATCTTTCAGCACAGTGGGTTGTGACACATAGCAGGCTTGCAGCAGAGGCTGCAATGCAGAGAATACAGCACTTGTGAATACATTTAAGTGATTAATTTTGTTATTGTGTCATAAATAAACAATATGACCAGCCACCTACTGCTGCTGAGCCCTTTGGTGTTTCTCAGTCTCAAGGTTACGTCCTTGGGAAGCTGCATTTCTAGGATGCTATGCCATCAAATCCCGTGAAGGACACTTCCAATGTATTGGATCCTTCAGACTGAAGACAGAGACCCTCGTTAAGAGAATTTTCAAGGATGCATCAGGTGTATCCTCAGCATCCTTAAAGCTCCCACAATCCTATGTGCACGGAGAGTTCAGGGGTGCGACCTTTACCTGCACAGAGGATTGTGGGAGATTTCAGTGCTGTATGGCTCATAGGGACATGAATTTATTTTTATAACAGCGAGGGTTTTGTCACATATCTACCCGGCTATGAAAGTCAGCGTTTCAGTTTCTTTGCTTCATTTTCGGGCACAGGCATTCATTAATGCCTCCAGGGTGCCGACACTTTCTCGGCCAAATTTGACCACGTATTTGTGTCTCCATCCTCCTAATGTCTCCGATCTTGTTATTGCTCGAGTTAGATGTGTCTTCTATTTTTCTAAGGAAGCCCAAAGGAAATTATTTCTCGATTGGAAACTATTTTCTCTTTTTGTCTCCATGCACAGCGTAGTTTTCTCTCCTCATTATCCAAGTTTCTATATAAATTTGATATTTGTAAGAGAATCAAAGCCAGACTAAAATGATCAGAAAAACAGCTCCCATTGCAGCACTGATGTATAATGAATTCAAATGAGACAGTGGGTGTAGTGAGGACTAATAACATCTACAGTGAGCAATATTGCCTCACAGCACTGTCACTGATTTCTGTTTTTTTTTTTTTGCACCTTTTAAATGACCCACCCTTTTGATGAAAGGGCTCCATGCCCGGCAGTAAAGATCCCTAACGTTGCAGATGATCAGGGATTTAATGAGACACTTCAAGGCTTCTTTTTCGCCATCTATATTTCACAGGCGTTCTTCAGTTTTTGAAATAGCCTATGTTAAAGGGAATATTAGATGTGACTTGTATAAATGTATCACTGGCAGGTTTGACTTGTCTGATCTGTGGTTCTGTCTCTTTCACCTTCAGTTTCACAATATCATTCTCCATTTCTGTCTCCATCTGTGACCCTCCCTGCCTTTTCTCCAATCGGTCCTGCTCTGCCGCTCTGCCACTCCGCGATTCAGCATATCAAGGAGCCGTGGCTGGTTCAGAGCGCTCGCAGACCGCCGGTAAGTTTCATGCCAGGGCCTAATGAAAAGTGTCCCCTTTCATTTTCTCTGCCACCCTTTGAAGTTCCTCCCTCCACCAGTAAACGAGGGAGGGCTGAGTGGCTTTGAAGACTGTGATACAACGCTCGGCGCTGCCTGCGCACGCTGCACCTCCTAAAGAAAAAGATACGGGTGGATTGAAAGGGAGCAGTGCATTGATGGTGTTTGTTTATCATGGGACTCTATGTTTCTGTGTGGGTGTCCATGGATGTATGGGTGTAAGTAAGACTGTTTGTGGAATAGTTGCTGTAGGGATAAAATGACTTGCTTCCAATTGAGCAGAAACGACAGTCATGTATATTTCATTCCAGGGACAGCAGGAGATTTATCCCATTTCGCTCCAAGCTGCGGAGCATCTCATATTGGCTGTGGCACACTTTGGCCTAGATAAGCCTCCACCATGTGTGGGGATCAGGGCTTTTTCATCCAGAACTACTTGCATAAACTGTACGCCCAGTAACTGATCAGGCCACATTAATGTAGGGCCACTAGAACTGCACTGCTAATTCTGCCTAGAATGAGGAGTCAATTGTTCAAATCACTAAAACAAACTAAATTTATGTTTATGAGGGCGGATCAAGTGGTTCATACACTGCTCGTCTTGCTCGTGAACAGAGTGCAGCACTGTGATGTGCACAGAGCAAATAGAAGCTATAATCTTTGTTAGTAAGTATTTCAACTTACGTCTTTTCATCAACAGATGTTTTTGTGACCACTTGTATGTGCACATTTGTAATGCTGGATTTGAGCAGAGAACACACATCAACTTTTGTGTCAACAGTGACCATTGAAAAGCTTCAGAAACTCCTTTCTGTTCCCCAAAAATATGACACAAAATTTAACATGTGCTCTCTGCTTGAGTTTCAGGTCCTTGGTATCATCACAAATGCACACGTACCAGTGGTCACAAAAACATGTGTAACACAGGTCTTGATGTTGCTCAAGCGATAAAACTTGAACTACTTACTCATGAGGTTTATAGCTTCCCTCTGCTCTGTGCGTGTCACAGTGCTGTGCAGTCTTGCTACTTTTTGGTCGCCCTTCGTATCTCACGAGGACCTCTTGTGCTGAACTGTACATTCTGGTTCATGTTGGATTTACAGTTTGAATTTACTGCCTGGTTGTGAAAATGTGAGAGTTTATTAAAAAAAATCATTAAGATCAATATTTTGGGTGCCTTCTTAGTCATTTTCACATCATAAATGGTGTAATGAAATTGAATTGGGCTATTGATTTGACCGTGAATCATGTGTAGATTGTAAATCAGCAAGACTGCCCAAATAATAAGGACCCGTCTGTGCTGTTTTTATGCTTCTTTGATGTAAATTGAAAGAGAAGACAAAACTGACAGTCAATCTGGACACATCTGATCAGGACAAATGTTTATTTATGCAGTATATACCATTGCTTCTGCAGACGCACTCTGTAGGTGCAATATAATACAATGCATTTCCCATTCACCAAGAAATTAAGTGGCAATCAATTTGAATGAAGCTCTATCACCTTGTAATACCATCACGGGCTGCTTGCAGCGAAAATGTGCTGAAGAATTGCATGCAGACATTTTTATGTAACTGACGCTTGAATATCTCATATAGAGCAGATCATATTTTCCAACACAAGTCACTCAATAAACAAAAGCGCAGCATGATTATCATTGCACTGAGAGAAGTACATTGTGTGAATGAAGGGGAGCAAATATCCAAGTGGTGTGTTTTAATAGGACTGCACACATCCCTGTGATGGCCTGGACTGCTAAGCAGAACAAGATCATTATAAGAAACATGTCACAGTCTCTCAGACTCGTCCCTGAAAATGGGATTAGACAGGACCACATGCCATATATCTCTCACTTCCAGATTGTATTGCTTTGCTGTTTTGACAAGTGAGAATGAATGGTAGTTGAAGGAATAAATTGTAAGGAATTGTTCACTTCCCCCCTAAAAAAGTGTCACATCCTCAGTTTGTCTGCTGTCCTCTGTTGTTTCCTCGGGGAATGCCTCTCGTCGCTGTCCTTTGTGTCCATGCTCTCTTGGACAAACTAGAGGGTCTCTTTCTATTCTGGCCATGCCAGTCTGCAGAAAATGCTCTTCTTAGGCAGTTAAGACCCTCTGGTTTAGTTTGCATTGTGCAGTCTTACTTCCTGCCACTTGTGAAATAAACCAAGATGGGAATTTTACTAATAGCTTGCAGAGAATTAGGAGAAACTGGTATCAAAGCAACAAATGCACTTTTTTGTGCACTTTGAGCTTCTTTTTTTTTGTCGAGGTTTGGTGAAAGAGCTCATTAGATGCTGGATTGAGTTTTCATTTCTTATGATCAGCATCCGGATTTTTCTTCTCATCAGGCTTATCCCCTTTGTTGTGGTCTGAAGGTCGCCAGCACAATTTTATAGAAACAACCACCCAAAGTTATGAAAAATTCTTCCTTGAATTGCTAATTTGTTTGCCAGTTTCCTTCTGTTTATCAATCATTTTTTCAACTTTGTCCCTGTCCTCCTGCCTCTTCTAGCCTTGCAGCTTCCACAGGAAGCCCAGTTTGGCACCTATTTTCCCCAAACCTGGGTGAAAGAGGGCCAGATCCTTACCCTGCAATGTACCTTCTCCTCCGCTCTGCTTCCCTTCCAGCAGGATGTCAGCTGGTTCAGAGATGGTAAGTATCATAGAAGACGAGACATGTGAGGGGGATTTTTGACTGTTTAGAAAGGTGTTATAGGTCTATCCGTTTTTTTCTTTTTCTTTCAATCTGCAGGCATACAGCTGCACCAGTCCAGCAATGTGAACATGCAAACGTCTGACAACAAGGTCACCATCACATTACAGGCTGCAAACAAGGAGCATGAAGGTGTTTACACAGCCAGACTGAGGACCTGGGATGGATTCCAGGAACACAGTGCTTTTGTCTACGTCACAGGTGAGACCCAAAATAAAATGTTATTCTTATGATTTTAAACCCTACGCTGATGTTTTATCGATGGTATAGAATCCACAGATAGCTGGATCAGATGTAACTACTGTCTTTTGTCATGTAGCATCTTTAAAGGATGTAAGTGTTTAATAGTCTCTCAAACATCAAGTTGTCTTTTTGTAAGAAGAAGTATATTCGTAATCATTGTGTTCCACGTTGAAATGTTGCGGATGTTGAGCGTAAAGGTTCAATAGTTGTTGAGTAAAAACAACATAACACTAGTCTTTAAACTTCCTGCCAGTCAAACTGCCATGCTGAGGTCAGATGATGAGAACAAAGTAAACTCCATCTGCTGCCGAAGGCTGCAAGATAGTTGAAAGCTCAGGAAAAAAACAAGCAAGTGAACCTTCAGAGATAAATGAATATTTTACCATTTAAGTAAATATAATGACGTGCAGACTTACAGCCAATCTCCAGTTAGTTTAATTTAGCATAAAGAGTGGAAACATGGTGACCAGAGCTTGATTGGCTCTGTTCAAAAGGTAACAATACATAACAAACCTGTAAAATTCAGTTTGATGTTTACTGGTACATGGTCCGAAAAGTTTGTGAACTTATAATTTACATAATCACATAACATGGTTGTAGTAATGTTAAAAGTTACAGCTAATAAACAAACAAATGTTTTATAATCACATGCTACCATGATGCCATTTTGCAGATGCACTTGTTTCCAACTTGTTTATGATGACTTTATTAGGCTGCTCATGTCACACTTGCAAGTCGCTGTCAGGTCACCTCAGAAACTCCTAAAATACTAAATATTCTTCAGTAAACAACCTTCCTCTCAAAGGACATGCTTTGTATGAAATGATGCATTCAGTGTTTATAAATATTTGAAAACTGCTTAGGAGAAACCTTGAGACCTTTGCATGTAAAATATCGGTGTTTTTTTGAGGATGGAATCATCAATTGTTGTCCCCCGCTGGATAAATTGTGTTTTGACGGAAACCTTCCCCCAAACGCTATTTGTATTCACCAGATTTTCATGGTACTTTAATTTCCTGTCAGCAAACTATACTGATTCATACAGGGAAATTGCACCATCAATCAAGCTGCTCTGCAGTTGAAGGCTTGTTAACTTTGTTCAGTGAAAGTGTATATTCCTCATAGACTGCTATTTTCTCTTCAATACGTTCTTTTCAGCATGCAACTACACAAAAGAATAGCTGAGACTTGACTCATCAAACATTTGAAATCTGGGCAGCCCTGCGAGGAGGCTTGTCACATGCACAGTATGCATTTCAACGTGAGTTAGTGCTTATTCATGTATATAAGATACCTTAACTGCCACAGTAAACAGTATAAAGTGCTCTGAATCATTCATGAGCTTGGTGTGCACATACTGTACACCAGAAACACACACTAGTCCAACTAATAACATTTAATTCAAAATAAATCTCCCTGCAAAGCTTTTAAAATCTTGGCACAGGTCTCTCTCTCTTGTTCTTTACCAGAGCCGGAGGTACTAATTAGGGAATCGGGGAACTTCCCTGCATGTTTGTTTTCTCCTTCATACAGCAGTCATATTTGCATTACAAGTAGGTGGTACACGAGAGCAAAAACAAATGAGAGACGGAGGAGGGAGGTGTGAGAATGCAAATTTAAAACAGGAAAAAGACATGCTTGATGTTGACTTAAGTCTTTTGTTGGAAAAGCGTCTATTCCCATCCTCAGGAACGGATTTTGGGGACATGTCACATCCTATCGCTTCAATCCACTTAGCATAATTTCCTCATTTCTTTTTCTTCCGTCTCTGTGTCATCAGATTTGCTGGTTGTGATTATATAGTAGCTGTAAGTTAAATAACATAGCATATAGGACGTCATATATGTTAATATATAAAATGTCAGAATACAATTAAAAAAAAAAGTTCATATAATAGGCTGACAAAGTGTTTGATTAACTAATTGTTTCAGCTCTAAAAGCGTGTTACTTCACTTCCTGTCAGAGCCATAATCTTTCACTCTCAAGCTCTAATGATATTAAGTTTGAAGTGATAAAATGAGCAACATTACTTTAAATCCTCCCATCGTTAAACTCCCCACCTTTCTCCCATCGTATGTCTACATCTCCTCCTTCTTTTGTCCTCTCTGGCTCTCCATATTTCACATCAATTTTCCACCCACAGTATTTCTACGTCGGCTCAATGTCTCCATCTCAGTCCTCAGGTTTCCTTTTCTCTAACACACTCACTGCTGTCCTCCCTTAGATGATTCAGCTGCGCTGCCGGGAGGTCCTGCCTCTCCTCTGGCCGTGCAGGTGGCTGATGTCAACAAGGACTACGTCTTCCTGACTTGGCAGCCGCCCAGTGCGGATGGAGCTTCACATGTGGAGGGTTATTATGTAGAAAGGTGAGAATCAGCCTGATTCACTGTTTGTTCAGCAATTCAAATATTTCATTTGATTCCAATTAAAGCAATGAAACTAAAATAGAAATCTTGATTGAAAGTTCATTCTTGACCCCTGAAAATGTTCTTTACAAACCAGTCTCATGAGCATGCTCTGAAGCGATGGATTAATATATCAAACAATCTTTTTTTTGCAGATACATTTATCCTGTTGCATTGAAATGTTGTTCAAATTTCCATTTATCTGAGGATTTTAGAGACTTCTCTTTTTCACTTCTGAATAAGTCAGATTTTTTTAATGAGGCGAGGCTAGAAATGCATACCGAACATCCCATTATGTCCACTGATTCCAAAAACTCATTGTGACTAAAGTCTTTTATTAAGAAAAGAAGTGAATCATTTAAATAGTGACAATTTCTGTAACGTCAGGAGAAAAATGGAAAGAGTTTGAATAGGCAGAGAAATTGAAAAACCTGCTTTGGCAAGGCACTTAACAAATCCAAAAGCTAGTAATCATGATTCCCTCGATTAGTTTCATAATCACTTAGTCTACCAGTTATTTTCTTCATTAACCACCTGCTAATCACTTGGCGTTTTAAATGTCAGAACATGATAAAAATAAATAAAAGGCCCAAAAACTGACTGATAAAAAAGTCATATGTCGAAAAAACCCAGATATATTTACTTTCTATTCTATTATTTCTACAGTTGAACCTCAGACAAAGAAGTCTGAAGTAGTTTTCCTGGATTTGCTGTTCTGTTCTTTTCTCTCTGCTCTCCCTTCACCCCAACCGGTCGATGCAGACGGCGTGCCCACCTCTAGCCTGGTTCTATTGGAGCTTTCTTCCTGTTAAAAGGGAGTTTTTCCTCCCAGACATCAGCTAATGAGGGAATTATTGAATTTTTGGGTACCTTTGTATAATGTTGTAAAGTTCTGTTGTAAGGACTTTACCGTGTTAAGTGCCCTGAAATAACTTCTGTTGAGATTTGGTGCTATATAAGTAAAGGGAATCTTATTGAATTGAAAGAAAGGAAAACGCAATAATATTTGCTAATTAATTAGTATTTGGTCAAACGAAATCGCCTTTGTTAATTCATTCTATTCTTTTAACACTTAATGTAGTTGTTATTCAAAATATAAAAAAAATATATATTAACACTCCATCAAAAATGGGCATTTTATAATCAATTTATTTGTGGGTTTGTGATTCATTTTATCAGGTGATCAATTGATTATTAAGTGGGGGACAAATGGGCTTCCCACCAAATATCTGCTTCTGCCTGGAAGAAAACATTATTTAGAGGTGAATTATGTAAAACAAGAGAAGTATTGATTAAAGATTTTGGACTCCGTTTGGTTTTTCATTGCCAGGAACTTCCAGCACAAAGATCGTATCTCTTACAGTGAACTCGCATTCAGTCTTTGTAAAAAAGGCTTATTTTGGATCGGACTTACAGTGATTTTCTGTTTTGGACGTCAACACAGTAAGACTACACTGCTGAGCGTCGTCTGAGGACAATGGCTTGGATTGGATATTGTAATATCCATTTGGCAGAGTTCACATGAGATGGATGGTATACATGGTAATTATCAGCCCTCAACGCCACATTAACAGCAGAGTCAAAGACTCCCAGAGGAGAACAGGTTGCTGCACTTATCGCCAACAACAATCAATCAGGAGCGCCTGGCACATGTGTGTGCTTTGGAGTGTCAGTAAGTGTTGTAATAAGTGTGTCGAAAGAGCAAGAGAAAGTATGTTTGCATATACACATCACATTCATTTGTGCATTAGTGAACACATTCCTCTTTCTGTTTTTGTATATTTTTGTGCATCTTCTTTCCGTCACTGTACAAGATACAGCTACTGATAGTTATTGGTTACTGGGTGAAAAAAAGAACATGTAAGATGTCTCCCAGTTCCCTAGCAACCCCCTTCTGGTTAGAAAACTGCACTCTTTTCTGTCTTTGTTTACTACAAGTGGCAAGTTTGTTTATCTATGTTGTCAAAAATAACTATTTTATTGTGTTTGGAGGCCTTTTATGTTCTAATGATTGTGTCTGGTCCCAATCCTTGGTCTTGGTGGGCTGCGTACTGACTTGTTGTGTTGTTGTGTGGCCGGAAATGTTTTTGATTTTGTTTTGTAATGTTGCAGACTCCTCAAGCTGTGCTTCAAACTGTGCATCGTGCTTTGTTTACCTCTTATTAAAATTCCTGTGCTTTCCTTCTTTCTTTATTGTTGTGGAAATGTTGTATGTGCAGGATTGATTTCTCTCCCTGTCTCTCTCTCAGATTCGACATCGGCCAGTGTGAGTGGGAGCGCTGCAACGTGCATATTCAGAAAATGTGTAATTACCCGGTGTTTGGGCTGAAGGAAGGCGCTCTGTACCAGTTCAGAGTTCGAGCTGTGAACCAGGCCGGAGTCGGACGCCCCTCCAAGGCCACAGAGCCCGTCCTCACCGCAGACCCGCTGGAACACACCAGGACAATGGGTAACACATGTCAACTGTTAACATTTACATATTAAAAGCTGTAAAGTGTTACATCAGTGTCGTCAGAGAAACACAAATAGGTGACAAATTTAAAGAAAAACCAACAAACTTTGATGAGTTTGCCTGATTGCTTTGATTCTTTTGTGGTGTAACAGCAAAAACAGGCCGACAGGATATTATTACACACAAGTGTGTTAACCGCTGATAAAACTGATCTTTTTACTACTTTACGCAGCTTAATTCGAGATCCATGACACAAAGGTAGAGACGGGCTTTAGCTTGCATTTCACTCTATTTTCAAGACACTTTGGAGAGCTATGTATGTGACTTTACCATGAACTCAAAAGCTAACCTACTTTTAATTCCACATACTGATTGTGTGCTCTCAAGAAAACTCAAAAAAGATGCAATATCATTTGGTAACCACGGTAACACATGTCCCTCAGCCTGTGAATACAGATATTTATCCTCGTGAATTAGAAAGTGATAAAACAGTTCAAAAAAGGTGCATGTGTTGAGCTTTTAGGTCCCATTTTATCTGTTCCTCAAATTCAAAAGTGAATTCAATGTCACTGACACACTGAGTATCTTTCTATGATATTACAAAAGGCTTCAAGATTAAGTTACAGTTTATTCCATGAATACACATGAATAATTATATCCCTGTGAGTTCACGAGAGGGTAAATTAATATGTGGTACAATGAAGTGTAGTTTGATCTCCTGTCAATCTCTTAAATATGATTTCTTCTTGTGGGACCATGTAGAGCTGATGATGCAGGATGACTGTCACCAAAATCGTCCAATGAATGTCTCCTGTCAACTCCATGTGACAGACCATTGATTTGTGGAAGCCTAGTGTAGAACAGGGGGAGGTCCCTCAATTTTACACATCAAAGTCTGTTTTTTCTTTTGAAGTCACACTTCATGTGCGAAAGAAATTGTGTAAAGACTTCCGTAGCTCCAGAGGGAGAGCCATGAAGTCTGCTTCATGATTGAAAAGGAAACAGTCTGGACATGTAAAGTTAGGAAGAAGTGACCTCTTTTTGTACCCGTCTCCTCATCTCTGTTTGAGTTTTGCAGCTAGAGGCTACTATTAACCACTACAAACGACTCACCTGAATCTCAGACCAAACTGTTGGTGGTCACGTTGCATTGTGGATATTGTAGACTCCAAGAAAAAATGTCATAGGAGTGCACGGCTTAATCAGTGGTTCTAACACAAGCTTTACCAGAAATTAAAAAAAAAAGTATCATTTATTTCCTTTATCCAAGCTTAAAAGACCCCTGTGAGCTACTTCAGTGCTCCTCGGCAGTGACCCTTTAAGTCTCTGAAACTACCTGGATAAACACCACTCCTCCATAAGATATCCCCACATTTGTTTTCTTTTGACGACGGCGCCTTGGAGCACCAAACTCCTCCAAAATCTCCCATAGGTTCACATATTTTTCATACTCATCAAGACATTCAGTACCTTGTATAGAAGCGCTCTGCATGTGTTATGTTTCTCCAAATTATTATTCAGACTTTTCCTTTAATTTGTCACTCATCCATCTCCGCACAAAGAGTATCAGCAGTGTGTTAGCAGTGTGTTCGTCTCCTCATCCGCCTTCAGTTTCTGTGTTACACATGTAAAGAAATCCAAACTACCGGAGAAAACAGATGAACGTTTGCAGATTTAGATGTCTTTTTATACATCCGCGGGGTTTTTCTGTTGTTTCTGCACCAGCGTTTTAATCGCAACACAAAGTGGAATACTTTGTTTCTTCAAAGAAGACTTATTACATTTTTTGATTAAAAACTTATTATGATGGCGGGAAGAGAGCGATGAATGGGATGTAATGTAGATGGTGGAGTGTGTGTTCGTGTGTGTAGCGGGGAGGACAGATGGACTCTGGTCAGACGCTGTGGATCATTAAACACAGATGAAGGACAGACAGAAGGTTGACTTGCCTCCGGCCTGCTCTCCATTTGTCCATGTCGCTCTTTCTCACCTCACCGTCGTCTGGCTGTCTTACCAGTGGCTGCTCCTCCTACACCTGTGTTATCATTATCGTGGGCTCTCATATAACTTCATTATGCCCCCCCTCTACCCCCTCCCCAACCTGTCCCTCCTCCTTTCTCAGTGGTCAAAGTGGACCGAGGGAGGACCATCACCATTACCAAAGACGAACTTGAAGGTGAGAACGCTGTATTTTTGTTTCATTATACCATTTCGTCATAAAAAGAAGCCATTCCAACCTTTTCACCCTTGATTCCAAACAGCTGCCTCCTCGCCTGTAGGTCGCCTCGGGCTTCTTGGCTAAGTGCATCTTCATATTGTATTTAACAATGAGCCGCAGTAATTGTATGGCTGAGGCGATGAGCATTTGCTCCATTTACAGAAGTGAAAAGAATGAACAGTCCCTGGTGGTGTCCTGGTAAATGCACATAATAGCCCGAGGTAGTGTGAATGCATGTGAAGAGGGCTGATAACCTTGGCAATGTAACTCACAGATATATAGAGAGATAAAGAGAGAGGGGGAGGAGTGTCTGTTTGAGGAGGCAACCAAAAAATAAATATGGCAAAGAGCGTGCATTCATACTTTTCTTTATTCCATTCTGTAATGGAGGTTTTCAGTAGAAAGCGCGTATAGATGTGTGAAAGCATGCGTGCGACGATGTGCAGCTTTTATTGTAATGGAATGACAAAGATGGTGATTTACACTGGAACAACCCTGTGAGATCCATCTTCATCAATCAAGCAATGACTTATGTCGCAGTACACACAACAGGCTCATACATGCACATTTTAGATGATGTGTTTGAATCAGGAGATTTCATAACAAGCATAAAGGATCAAAATGTTTCCTGAGTTTACACACGTTGTGGTCTGTAAGTAAAATTACATACATTTCTTTGGTCTTTTGGCTCTTTACTCCAGAGACATGAGATTTCAAGTTAATCTATATCATGTGGTTGATATTACAGTGTTCAGCTTTATTTTTGAGCCTCATTCATAATAAAAAAAAAAACTTCATTTGTATAGCACCTCTCGTACAAGGAATGCACTCAAATTGCTTTACAATGGTAAAATTGTTCATTGTTAATTGAAATTGTTAATGTACTCAAAGTGCTTTACAACAAGATTTATGAACCAAGATTTATAAGACAAATTAAAATACTAATTGTCTTAAGTCTGTGACTCAGACACACTTTATGTCTTCTTAAATGCTGCTCAGCTAGTTAGTTTACTGCCTTAAAGGAACAGTTCAACATTATGGGAAATCATTTTGAAGTGAGAACCAAGAGAAAGTTAGCTTAGCTTAGCACAAATACTTCAAACGGGGCTAAACACAAGCCTGACTCTGTCCGAAGGAATAAGACAAATGTCAGTCCAACGGTCACTAAACAACATGTGATATCACGTTTGTTTATTCTGTACAAAAGCAAAACTGTAAAAATCCCAATTTAAAAACCTGCAAACACACTTATATTTGAGTGACGGCACTTTAACATCATAGACATGATTACAGCTCATGTGCAGTCTGCCACAGAAGAGCAACAGAAATCAAATGCTTCATTTACTGCTCTGAGTTATTCATGGCAACGAATAATAGCAGTCAGCACTCAATGCAACGTTCAATTAACACATCCAGTAAATACCCAACATGCAACGCTACTAATAAGTAAAACATAACTTATGAGAGAAACAAAATTGGGTGGCAGGTTGCTTTCCATCTCTTTTATGGAGAATATTTATTAATTGATTGCCTCTGGAATAAAACCAAACTTTCTTTTATTTGTTTTACAAGTCTGAGTTTTAGAGCACAGTCCTGAAGGCATCCTCACAAACTCATTATGAAGAACATGTGTGGGGCTGTCAAGGATGGCAGACATTTTAATGTGCACTTCTTTTTTTTTATGGGACTGTCTGAGAGGGATCTTTTAGTTTTACCGATAAAAGTGACTGAAAAAAGGTTTTGTAGCTTGTTTTTGTTTTTCTGAAACGGGATGTAAACCAACAAATAGAAGAAAATGTTGAAATACTTTCGATCAAAAAAGGTCAAATATCTTACTGGCATCATCTTGTGTACATTTGCACAATATATAAGTTATACAAACATGAATATCTGTGTTTTCAGGACACTCTAAAGTGTCATCAAACTGTTATAACTGGCTTGAAAGCTGCAAAAAATTAGGAAGGAAACAACATCGAGTTAGACTTTAAAAAAGATGATATTTATTTGCAAAAGACAAAAATTAAGTAAAAATCTGAAAGAAACTGAAGATTAGGGTCTGGCACCAAGAAGTGAGAAGGAGTGGGCGGAGCAAGGAGGCATTTACATAGGCCAAACAGACCTTAGCAAGGACCTTCAATTAGTCATCGGGGAGCTGCACCTAGAACTCAAAGACATAGAATGCACACACACACACACACACACACACACACACACACACACACACACACACACACACACACACACACACACACACACACACACAAACACACACACATGCGTGCACACACACACGCATGCACAGCCGGACATAGAATGACACGTAACAATACAGTTTCCAAATATTTGCACGTTTTACTTTCTCATTTCTTTCATGAAAAAGAGTTGGTGCCTCCCTAAAAAGGGGTTTGGAGGAAATTATTATCTCTGCTTTGTTCTGCTAATATGCTATCATCAGCAAATTTATAGTCTCTGCTGCAGTCATCTGTATAAAAAAAAACACAAAAAAAACACTGTCCTTAAAGATTATATTTTACACACACACACACACACATACAGAGAAGCTTACCGGCTCTACCAGATCAGCTTCTCTCATTTGACTGCACTCTCTTTGCTGTAGAGCTCCTCTCTGATCCACACTGCTAACTCTACAGGGGATACAAACATAGAGACCTTCAGAGAGACCGACAGTCACAAAAACCTAACACTTCTGTCTGAGTCGCAACACTTCCACTGCCCTTGAATCACTCGGAGTGTCACTGAAAGTGTGCTGACTCGTATGTTTTATCTGGCGAGCTCAGGTATTAGGGATGGAGGTGAAAGTGGGGCAGCGAGGCGCTCTGATATCTCATCCAGTGTGCTTGAGTCAAATCCAACAGACAAAGCATTAAACAGGTTTAACAAAAGGAGAAGAGAAAGCAGAATCTCAGCCGGCACTTTGGGCTCCACTTTCATTCTCACTGACCTCGCTCTAACTTCCGTCTTCATCGTCCGCCTCCTCCTTCTCCTCCTTCTCCTCCTCTGTTTGCTCCCCAGGTGAGGTCAGAGTTCCTTTCCCTCCCACAGACGTCCACGCCTGCGAGGTGAGCGACACCTACGTGGTGCTGAGCTGGGCAGAGCCCGAACCCAGAGGCAGGGAGCCGCTCACCTTCTACGTGGAGCGGGTCAGTCTTTACTCCCACACACCTGCCTAAACACACAAATATTCATATTACTGCACCTCTTGAGGGCCTCGGTTGGCTGCAGTTATCCCCAAGCCTCTCATCTGAACCATAACTTGTTTCATCCTCGGGGACCCATAAGTGAAGTTTCAGCACATTAGCTACAAATCACATTAACGCCGATCATTTTTTTGCCACAATGTGAGTTTGGAGATGGATTTCTCACCTTCCAGGCAGCAAGTAACAAAAGAAAAATCGACTTGCAGAGACTTTAAAACTGGCTTTAAAGAGGATATTTATCACATTGAATAGAAATTTGTATGACTGTTTAATGATGATCAAATTTGGGACAGCACAGAAGGTTTTGAAAGCGCCGTCTTTGCGGTTGCATTCATGGAAACTGGTGAAAACAGGTTTTTATAGGACAATAAAAACCACAATGAGAAGAAATACAATAGCACTTTCGCACCATCGGGCCCTTATTAATAGATCTAATGGGTTCCTCCTTGTCCCACCCAGACTCTGTGTCTTCTTTAACAATTAAATGTGCAGTCCTGCTTGAAAGATTCTTCAGTTTCCCGTCAGAAGAGAAACAAGCTGATCAAAACTCTATTACAGCGGTTTGGATTCAGGTTTCTTAGACTTCATACTAACTGAATGGTTGAGATGAACCTTCGCAGACAGTTTGTAACCAGTTCCTCCATTACCACACAAACTAACTAATCAGATGAAATGATTGTCCTCTTGCTATTTTTTTTTCACTCTCTTCTTTGTGTCATTCTGAGAAGAACTGCCTTGGAATTAGTTTTAAGGATTTATGGCATCTTTGGAAAGATTGGCTGCAGTAAAATACTTTGCATTAATTTAAGTTAAAGCTGTTGCCATCAATAATTGTGCTGGCACAATGGTTTTATGTGTGATGTGAGATGCCAGCAGATTGTTTCACCACCATCTGCAGCTCCCCGCAGCTTTATGAGCCGTTGTAGCATCCTTCAGCTCATTGCTTTGGTTTTACAGCAGCTTTAGTGTTTTGGTTCAGCCCCCAGTCTCATAGTAGCACTTTCACCTGCAGCGGGCAGCTGTTCTCAGCTAAAATAAAGTCTGAAAACCCAGTGTACAATACCTCCTCACCATTTGACTGCTAACAAATGTAGGAGGTAGCTGGCGAACACTGCAGGCCATTTAAGAGACTTCAGAGAATGACCTCAGCAGTTAGTGGAGAGCAAACCAGAGGTAAAAAGAGAGTGAAATATTGGATTTGCATCCATCAGGCTGCCAGAAACACAACTTCAGTTAAATACTAATATTTCTCCAGATAAGCTGGATGTCAAATTAGGCAACTGTTAGCGAACTTCTTGCAGAAAACAAGAAAAACACACACATACAAAGAGTATTCACTCAGCAAATATATCACATATATGTACATGCTTTCTCTATTACATAAACATACAGTATACCAGTATACATATATTGAATTCTAAACCACAATAGAAGTTTGTAATACCTTCACATCCACTGCACACATGAATCATGTTGTTGCATCATCTGTTCCTCCAGTGTCTCATTGGGTTCGGGCAGTTTGGTGCTGGAGTGTGAGCCAAATTAACAGCAGGTCCCTGAACTCAGCCCTAATTAAAGACACAGGAAGAGATTAAGAAAAAAAACGTTCCCACTTATGGTGGTGTCAGTTTAACTGGGAATTTATGTACGAATCAAAGCAAGTAAACCTTGATGATGCTCCTTAGTGTGATGTGATTTGGCAACAGGGGTTTTCTACCTTGCACATTTAAAGGACTCACTTATTAAATGGTGATTTAACTGTGGTTTGTAGGTTTTTGTGTGGTTTAAGATTCATCAGAGACGTACTCTGGTGCAATAGTATTTCAATGATGCATCTAATAAATGTTTGGAAAAACAATCTGACCTGTAGTGTTTGATCTCTTTTTCCAACTCAAGATTGAAACTTTAGAAAGTTTTCTTCCAACATGTCAAAGTTTGGGAACTGACCTGCTCTTTACAACAATAAAGAGCTCTCTAATATCAACCCAGATGCTCAGCGGCTTCTACCTCCAATAATCAGAAAACTGCCACAGGAAACAGATTTTTATTGAAGCTTTATAAGTTACTGAGGTAATAAAACTGTCAAATCTGTCAAAGGCATCTCAAATTACTAAAAGTATGCAGCTTCACTTCCGCTTATATAATGAAGGGAACATTCAAATATCCTTTTCGCCCTTGAGCAGGCACTTTATAATCACTGATCTCTTTGACATACCCCGTTCTATTGTTAGGTTTTCTACCTCAAACAGAGAGTAAAATAATGATGAGGAGCAGAGAAACAGTAAAATAAATGCAGACTATAAGATAGATAGCCAAAATGGATAATGGCCAAAGATGAAGAAAAGATGTCAAGATGTTATCAACAATTTATTCCCTATCCATTTGTTTTTATGACTACTTCTTTCTTTTTTTCTCTCCATCTGGCCATTTTTCTCTCTCTCTAAATCTAATCATGTGTTCATATTTCTGTCTGCATGTCCCTCTGCCCGTTATACCAAACTGCCGATCTTTATTCCTCTTTGCCCTTGTCTGTACATGAAGTAGTTTGCTCCAAAAGCCAGACAATCGGCAGTTAACAGAGTAAGTGATGGTAGAAAATTAGAATGAATTATGGGACTTTGTAAAGTGTATTTGGCAGCTTGAGCTCATCACTGGAGTGCAGATTGGATCCAGCAGAATATTTGAAGATGAATGAAGATGTCCTTGAGATAGATGGTGCTTTTTTTTTTTTTTTTTAAATTAACTTTGTGTTTTTCTGATGCTGTGCTTGGATCAGCGCCTGGCAGGGTGGAGCGGCTGGGAGCTAGCCAGCATGGACACGGTGGTAAACTCTCGCAGGTTCCCTGTGTTTGACCTGGATAAGGGCAAGCAATACTGGTTCAGAGTGCGCTCCATCAACAGGTACGGCGTCAGCGACCCCTCTGAGCCGAGCGAGCCGATCTCCCTCGGAAAGCCACAAGGTGAGAGAGAGTGTGTTTTGTACTGGTGCCCATTTATTACTCTGCTGCTTGTAAAGGTCACTTGGATATTGAAGAGCAATCTTCTTGTTTCCGTGCCAGCGCTGTATTGCACCTGCTGTAGCTTTGCACACATAATTTTGATTAGTAGAAGGTGATAACGACAGAAATTGTAGCTCTGGTCACATATATTGCTGTCCATTGAATTAGTATCGCAATTTGAACAGTTGGACGTCAAATTGTATGTGAAAAGGTTTCAGAGCTCGTCTTAGGTTTCAGCCAGCTATTATGTTTCAATTACTGAATAATCTGCTGATTCATTTTTCAATCGATCAAGAGTTGTTTAGTGTATAATCTATCACCCAATGGGGAGAAAAAAAGGTGACATATTTACCATCCAAAATCTATTTTACCACGTAAACTAAAGAAAAACAGCAAATCAGCAGAAATAAGAAGCTTGATAAACGATTGGAACAATTTAACCTCAATACTTGCCAATTCATTCTTTGACTAATCAATCCACTAATTGGTTTAGCTCTCCCTTTGACATGAGTGGAGGCCTATTTAAAGAAGCTCTGTGGAGTTATTTTTATCTTCAGTGTGTATTTTCATCCCAAATTGTATAATTGTGTGTGTGTGTGTGTGTGTGTGTGTGTGTGTGTGTGTGTGTGTGTGTGTGTGTGTGTGTGTGTGTGTGTGTGTGTGTATTTATTCATTGGTGTTACTCTCTTATTATTCTTTTCATCTATATTATTTTATTGTCTACGTATTCTACGTCATTTTTCTTATTGTGTGCACCTTTTTTTTTCCTAACTGTGTTTCTATGCTGCTGTGATGACTAAATTCTCCCACGGTGGGATTAATAAAGTCTTATCTTATCTTATCTTATTTCATCACCAACTGTGTGCGTATCCTTGAGATCTAACAAATCTGTTGAGCGGGTTTCTGTCCTCTCAGAAAATGTGCAAAGCTGTTTTATTTTAACAGTTTGAAACCTGTTTACATCTATAAGTACATGAGTTTTCACTGCCTTTCCCGGTACATTGCTGTGTTCCTTTGTGTGTTGCCGCCACCACTAGATCAGGTGTGTGTGTGTGTGTGTGTGTGTGTGTGTGTGTGTGTGTGTGTGTGTGTGTGTGTGTGTGTGTGTGTGCGTGCGTGCGTGCGTGCGTGCGTGTGTGTGTGTGTGTGTGTGTGTTTTGCACTGTAATGTCCCTGTGCATCAAAACCTCCACAGTGGACCTTTAAGGCGTATTTGAGTATAAAAGACAACATTGTTGTAATCGAAGTACAACATACTGAGCAGATCAGCTTTAGAAATATTGTCTGTCGGCTTCACAGGTTTGATTTTTGTGTATTTCATTAATCTCTCATTTTAAATTACTAAATGAGCTGGATGAGTTTTATCTTATGGTCAATAGTCATTTGACCATTTCAGGTTTCACAGTTTTAGCTAATAAATGTTTATCTGATTCCCATCAGCGGCGCCTGCTCCTCCTCACTCTGTCATGGTCATTAGTGACACAGACACCTCGGTCCTGCTCAAGTGGCAAGAACCCGAAGACAAAGAGGACATCGTGGGATATTACCTGTACTACAGCGAGGCTGGCAAACTGGACTGGGTGACTGTTAACAACAAGCCTGTGACCAAAACCAGGTACATGTGAGAGATTCTTCAACATTTTCTGACCCGTTTCAAAGGTTCAAAATATTTTGAAGTAGTCTGTATAAAAACAAGTGTAGTGATTGATAATCTTTCTCATCCCTCCTCAGGTTTACAGTCCACGGCCTCAAGACTCGGGGCGAATACGTGTTCAGAGTGAAGTCTGTGAGTCGAGCAGGAAACAGCAACTATTCAGAGGAGTCTCGCTCCATCTTGGTCAAATCAGCCCTTCGTAAGTGCACAAAACAATGGAGACAAAATCTCAGCTTCAAATCAAGTATCAAGTTCTTTCTAAAGATTTTGTGATGGTTTTACTAATTGACAAGCACAAGGTATCTGTTGCAGAGATTAACTTCGGAGCACTTACTACTGTAATGTGATATTTAAAAGTTAAACGTATCAATCAGAGTTGCCAACATCTAAATGCAGAGTGTTGTTAAAACGAAGACCTCGGGGTACATTCATGTTAGATTTCGTACGAGACGCTTTTTTTCTTGATCTTCACAAGAACTTCCAAAGCAGACTTTTTCATGTCTGTAGTTTTCCTTTACAGCTTCCTGATCCCTCTCTGCAAAGGCATGTGCATCATCATACAGCGTGATTCAGTACTTTTAGCGTTCACCTCAAAAGTAACATTCTCAGAGCTCCTTTTCGTTCTGTTTGGCGCCACCTGTGGCGATAAGCAGTAATTGCAGCGCTGTTTTGGGACTTCACTGACCAAAGATCCAAACAGTGGCGCCAAGGCCAGCCCCATAAGTCTGTAGTGCAATCGGCTTATTTCACCCGCAGCGATGTTTTAAAGTTAAGCGCCTGCTAGCGGTTGTAACAATCACGGCAAGCTGGTGTCTCGGAGAAGTGACGCAGGTCTATATTAAGGCAGTTTTCCTTGTTAGGAGGAGGAGGGTTGGGTAGTCGGTTCGATACCTGTTTTTAACCACAAATAGGGACAGTTTTTAAAAATCGGGTTTACTGTTGCTATGACGACAAAGGTTGCCTAATTTTTAAAAAGAAGTAACTTGAGCACCCAACTTGTTTCAAGTCATCATTTTATCCCAAACCATTATATTTCTCGAACCCTAAACAAAATTTTTTTTGTGTGTCTAAATCGAACCAAGGGTGCTTAATTAACGAAACACTTCTGTGGGTCGTATTTAAAATGAGGAAGAAACGACCTGTATGATCGTTGGGTTTGTAGGACTTGTTGGTGTTATCTGTGTGACATCAGTATGTTGGCATTTAAAGAGGGAGTTGAGGAGATAGCCTGTTGCATTAGCTCCGCCTACCACCATAACGGATGTGCGTAATCACTGCTGTGATCCCACCGCTCACTACCTGTGCACCACTTCTCATTGGTCCCATTGTGTCGTCACACACCCAGCTTGTTCAAATCATAACAGCGCAACGGCTTTCATCAGTTGGCCTCAGACTCAGTCACCCCTCAGTGAAAGATAGCAACTTAGCAGACAGTTATTTAGATGGAAATGTTGGAGATAATTATTTTTGTTATTCAGTGTCCTACTTATATTTCCAGCTTCTCCGATAACATCACAGGGGTTTCAGAAAATGTTTTACTCGAGTTTTACAACGAATAAAAGCAAGGCTGACGATGAAAAGTTCACACACATCACTCCCCATTTGTTTGGTGATGTAGCCTCCACCGAATTACTTATCAGGCAATAAATGACCACACTTGAAAAGCTACTGACCCTTCTTACTTGCTCTGTTGCAGGCTCAGATAATATGCAGTCTGCAGCCTGCAGTACAGTACAGCGATGACACATTTCACTTGCCACTCACTGCCTGAATAATCTCACATCTCTTCTGCCACTCCGCCGTTACCTCGGGGATGATGGCTTGAGTCCAGTTCTTTGTGAGGAATACATTTTTTATCAAATAGAATATGAGCCAAATATTTCTTTCATTCTTTTCTGAGAATCCTTATATATCGGCCTGGAGTCATGAATTTGTAAATCTAGACAGAAGTTGAATTCCAGCAGGGAGTTGTTGGCATTTCTTGGTCTATTTAGCGAGGATGGTTGCCAGCAGAGATTCTCTCATCTATCTTCTATGACTCTTTCTTTTTTTTTTTTTTTGCTGTTTTTTTTTTTTTAAATTATTATTACCTCTGCTTGCCCAGATGTTCCCTCTGCTCCCTCTGCCATCGCTCTGCTGCTGTGCACCGGATCGGAGATGGTGCTGGGCTGGAGGGCCCCCTCCTGTAACGGGGGAGATCCGGCACGTGGCTACTTCCTGGACCAGAGAGAAAAGGGCACGAAAACATGGAGGGAGGTCAACGTCAAGCCTGCCAAACAGAGGCAGTTTAAAGTGAGTAGTGCTTGAACTACTGGATGAAATCCTTTGGAGGAAATGTTGTGCAGACATCAATGCAGCATGGAGGATGAATACCACTGACTTTTCCTCTAGCTCCTCCTGCAGCTTTATAATTTTGAATCGGATTAATTGGCACGAAATCTGTTTCTCTCACTTGTCCTCTACGGTAGACCCATTTTTACAAAATGCCTTAACAAATATTGAATAGATGCCATGAAATTTATGTACAGAAACTTATGACATTTCATCTAGCACCAGTATTAGGATGAAATTTCAATTCGCCCTCTCATTTAGTTTAAGATACTTGCAAAATGAATGACGTTCCCTCGAAAACTTAGCTCTACTGTGTTTTGTGGTTATTAGCAAATATTAACACAACCAACTAAGATAATCAGCTGATGGATGGTAAGTAAACATGAAAAACTTTGCACTTGCTACAGCATTTTAGTATTGTCATTGTAAGCATGTTAGCATCCAGACATTAGCATCTATACAAAGCACTGCGTAGTACAACCTCAGACAGCTGCTTGTGTCTGTGTAAACTTTTTTCCTTTCTCATCATTTGCATGAAACACTGTTGAAAGATGCTTTTCATGATGCACATGAACTTGCAGAACTCATAAAGTGTCTTTTCAGCTCACTGACAAATATAACAACAAAGAACCTCTTCTTCAATTCTGATTAAAGCAAAATGAAAATAATCAATAAAAATCCCTCAGTCAGCACACAAAGAGAATTCCTGTTACTTATTACCCAAGGACTTTTAATATAATTATGCTAATATAAGTTATCTCTTCATTTTGCAGTTGCCTCAATTTAATGGCCATTATGGCTATAAAGCTCCCTCTTCCACATTGGCTGTGTCACTAGGCAACAAGCAGTGTCCATGGAGACCCAGGGGAAAGTTAAATCTTTAACCTGTCTCGGAGAGATTACAGGTGCTCCGTAATTAGACATTGTGCAAATGTGCTGTGTGTGAGTGGTTGTTTTTAGCTCCTGGGAAAAACAAAGACAAAGCCAATTAGAAGGAAATTCACTGTGCCACTGGTATCAAGATTAGCCCCACATGTTGGAGAGCAGAGTCTCAAGGATTGGAGACCCCTTTGCTAGAAGAGATGAGAACATGCAGCGCCTCCTTCTGGGCTGAATGAGAAATCTCAACAACATCAAATCCTCAAGAAGCACAATCTCTTTTTCCAGCAGGAGCTGTTATTTGAATCGAGTTGGCAGCTTCCTGGATCCAAATTAGAGTCATTAGCTCATTGATTGTGCCTCTATTTCGTGGTCAGCCCTCTTTTCTTTTCCGGGTTTGAGTTGTATACTTGATTTTAGCTATTTCTTTCTTCCCTGATCCTGCTTTATTCAGCCATGAACAGATGTAAATCCCTTGTATTTTCCTCTATTTCTATTGAAAGCAGTAAGCAGATTGTTCACTTAAAAGTACTAATAAAAATGTGTAAAAGTCCCCCATCACAACTAAAAGTCTGTCATTTAAATTTAAATCCTACTTAAAGTACAGAAGTGCAAAAAAATAATGTCAACTTTGAGTGTTATATTAATGGTAATAATGTGTTAATTCTGATGCATCAATGCATAATATTCACCGTTTTGTTCTTTTTAGTTGAGGTTGCTTTAATTGTAATGACTTATAAGAGCAGTCGTCACATATTTTAGTTCAATGGTCAGCTCAGTCGAACACAAAATAGATCAGGGGTGTCATGAAATGATGAAGAAAACCTTCAAAAAGAACTTCTGTAACACAAACGTATGTTTTGATCTGGAAGTATTCTGACTTTTTGCACACTTTATAGAGTAAAAGTTTCATTGTTTTCCAACCAATCAACCTTCAATGACCCATAATGACAAATTTAAAACATGTTTTTAGAGATTTTTGCAAATTTATTTAAATTCAAAAACAGAAATCTGTCATTTAGAAAAGTTGGCAAATCACTAATTCAGTACTTTGTAGAAGCCTTGCTGGCAGCCAATACCGATGTGTGCCCTCTGATCCGTTCAGTTCGCCTCAGGCGGACTCTAATCAAGTTCTAGTCACATCTCAAGGATTTTTAAAGTCACAGGATTCACCTGAACACAGTTTGGAGTTCCTCAGCAAAAGGTCAGAGTAGTCTTGTAAATGTGAGATTTTCTCCTTTTTTGGGGAAATTTTTTTTTTCATTTTGTCATTTATAGCTTATTGAATGTTGATTATTGATCACAAAAACATTGTTGCAAAGTGTGTAAAAACTGAATGGGTCTAAATACTGTCTGAAGTAACCGATATACTTATAATACATAACTTTACCTCTTTCAGCCTCCAACAGTTATTGAAATGAAACCCTCAAAATCATTTATAGGCAAAATCACTTGGAAACTGAGAGTTCATTGACATTTGAAACATGACAAATTTAGCATTTTATATTTTTGGATCTTTTAACCTGCAATGTAATGAGTAACTAGAGCTGTCAGAAAAATATAATGGAGTATAAAGTACAATATTTCAATGGATGGAATCAAGCAGGGGATAAATTTGACTAAAGTGACAGATTGTTTTATTTTGATTGATGTTGTCCTGATGAAGCACAGCTCAGCTTCAGTCTTTGCACTGTCCAAAACATGAAGCCAATGGAGGATGAAAAATACTCGTCAAATAAGCAAATGCAGCCTGTTTGCCATCTAGTGGATGAAAGTCGTACTTTCTTTCACTTCCTTCTTCCAGACAGCCATTGTCTTTCTGAGGGTTGGACTGTCTATCGGTCTGACAAGAAGGTTGTCGTTCCACCTTAAATGTGGTTAGAGGAGGCTGTGTAGATAATGAGGGGGGGTGGCAGATGTGGGGCAGCGGTTTTTAGATAGTGATTTGCTATTACTGTGAAATTAGCTCCCTCTGGTTGTGTCAATTAGTTACCGGGAGAGCGCTGAAAAGCATCAGCCGGCGTTCACAAGTGTTCACAGAGGCGATAAGGGCCTTAAAGTCTAAGTGGCTGTGAATAGGAAGATCAATGAAGAGATCGATAGGGCTGAATCCCCTGTCTTCCCAAAGCAAAAGTGTCTAGGGGGCTCAGAAAAATGCTGTGGCAGCAGCACAGCTAATACCTTGTAAAATGCCTTTTGGAGTGAGGAGGGGTGTAACTGTACAAGCGGGGAACTTATGCTCCCATATGATGTGAAATATCGTCTGGTTTTTTTCTTTAAGGCAGCCAGAACGTTGTTTTTATTTACATGAATCAAAGAAGTTTATATAATTATTTCACTACGTTGTACAAAATCTCATCTAATCTGTCTGAAAAAGATGGAAAACTCACTGATAAAACAAGTACTGCTTTATTCTGGACAAATCCAGACAATTACAAAGGATATTGTCCACCTTGCCTTCATTTCCAGGCTTTTGAAGCAAAGTTTGTGAACTTAAACACATCAAAATTGAACAGATAGTTAATGGAACGAAATCTTCCAAATCACTCAAATGTTTGTTTAGCATGATTGCTTCTCCTTTATTTTTGGTTTTAACACAATATTTTTTTTTCTACCATTTTTACATTTTTGTCTTGCATAAAAGTTTACGTTATGTGAACTTCATCCGTATTTCTTTGCCAGCACCATTTTGTCTGCAGCTGATCACCATTTTAATGCCTGATCTACTTCTGTAGGTTTGTAACCTGACGAGTGGAGAATTCTACCAATTCCGTGTGTTTGCTGCCAACGTGGTCGGCGTCGGGAAGCCCTCTGAGGCCAGCGATGCGTTCCTGTGTGAGAAGTGGACAATGCCAGAGCCAGGTGAACGAGAATTACCTTTACAAGACAAAAACGTTGCGTTTAAGATTTCTCCAAAACATCTCCACGAACCAGAACGTGTGACAGAAGAAAAACTGCTGCACATTTGTCTGCTGATACCGTGTATATATACATATATATCCAGACATCATTTTAAAATACTGTGATGTGTTTTACTGTACAAATCTTGAATCTTGAAAAATTCTGAATCAGAAGTTTAACCCCTGGAAAAAACATGTTCTACATATAACGTACTTTAACATAAGTCCATTTTCAGTGTTTGTCCACTGTCGGTTTCATGTTTCCAGAACACACTTTTGTAAGTTGCATATTGGACCACAGTTTGCCTCCAAAACTATTTGCAACATCTTAAAACCCAATTAAAGGGGAGCAAAAAGACACTGTGTCTTCACATACATCATTCTGTACGCTGAAACTTTGACTGGAGGAGGACTTTAACTTTAATCATTTCCAAGTTAGACAGTTATTCAAGAGCACTGGGAGTTTAAGCCTCAGTCAATACCTTCCTGACCTGCAATTTCTGCTATTGGTTTATTGACCCTGGCTCAGAGAGGGAGGTGAGATGGATACAAAGACCATCCATCAACTGGAGGAGCCATTACCACTCGCTGCAAATTTCATTTTATTTAAATTGCACCAGTAAAAGTGCACAACAACATAAACAGGTCAGCGTGAAGTAGCAGAATAAAAAGTGGCGATTTGCATATCGTGTCATTAAAATGTAAAATAAAGGCAGAGGTCAGCAGTCAAGTGACTAATATCGCAGCTGAAATAACATCCAAAATAACAGCCTGCAGTTAGAATTAGTTGGTGGAATTCATTATATTTTGCTTATGGATGGTGGCTCGTATCCCATAGCAACACAAAGGCACTGAATCCACTACAGCAAAAAAAAAAAAAAACAGGTTTTGACCTGCAGGAATCAGGAAAGGGTGCCATGAATAACATTATTATACAACTGTCTGTAATATATCTTCTGTGTTTTTATTTACAGTTTTGCTTAAATCAATCTAGCGTTTAAAGAAATAAAGATGATATTAGTTGTGTTTGAAAACATGAAAACGTGTTAATTATATGTTAACCATTACTGTATTGTTGATGCAGTAACAATAATTGAAATCATGATCAGTTTTCTTGATGGAATTGATGTTTTATTCAAGTACCAGTGTAGGAGAATATTAACAGTAAGTAGAATATTAGTTCATTTTTACCTGAAATAAACAGGAGGGGAGGTTCATTTTTTCCCTGAGTAGTGTCTGCAGGCGTTCAACTCAGGCTAAATACAACCACGACTACATTCCCTCCAACACATAAAGTCAGCCTGCATGTAGCTCGACAGGCGAACAAGTCCTGGAAGCTCTGGATGCTCCTCTCGCTGAAACCCCCATTGCCTTGAGCGCATTGGTAATAACTGAGGAAGACTGAGAGAAAACAACAACATATGTATCATCTCCTCTCTTCCCTCAGTTTGGACTGTGGCGTCTGGAAAATAAGCCGGCGATGTTTACAGAGATTTGAGGCGGAAAATGAGCTTGAGATTATATAAGTGTGTGAATTCTGTCACAAAAATGATGATAGGATTTGGAAAAGTGAGGAGGAAGTGCAGTCTCAATCCGCAGGCAAAATTACGCCCTTTATTATTATTAGAAACATCCCACATGTACAAAACCACACATGCACCACACACACACACACACACAGAAAGTGGCCTCAGTGTGTGGGAGCTCAGTAATACCCACCAGTTGTGGCCCCGCTCATATCAGCTCCTCGTCCCGTTAATATTGAAAAGAGAGCGAGGCGGGCGCGCTCTCTCTCAAATGTGTCACTTAAAAAGCGCAGCTCGTTAATCTCGGCAAATGGGCTTTCCTCTGTGCCATTAATAATTTAAAAGTCACCAGAAATCATTAAGCAAAATTAACTATCGCGAGCTGGAATTAAGTCAGTTGGGGAAGATTAAGGAAAGTCACTGGACTCATTTTGACTTTACTGGTCGGGTTTGTTATGACTTCCCATTGTGAAGAAGGATGTTTTACATTGGCAGCTGTTTTTTTCTTGTAGTTTATTTCACTGTGAGATTCTTCTGTATTGCTTTTCAACCCCAGGTTTTGGGCCTTTCTCTGCTCCCCTGCACAAAAAAACCATTGACCCTGATACACAGTCTGTCCATGACCTCTGTGTGCTCCCTGTCAGGTTGCCCCTACGACCTGGAGGTCAGGGAGGCGAGAAACGGATCTCTGGTGCTTTTGTGGGCGAATCCGCTGTACGAAGGACGAGGCCCCGTCACTGGCTATTTACTGGAAGTCAGCCAGGGCGACCAATCAGACGACTGGACTGCTTTCAATGACAAACCCATCTCTGATACAAATTACAAGGTGACTTAAGCTATAAACATGTTCAGGATTTGTTCATTACGTGATTTAACAGGTCAAACGATCCATGTGTTGTATAAAGTAGTCCAATGTTATTATTCATTAAATCCACCGCAGAAATTTGTGCGCCGGCATTTCATTCCTTTGCGCGTCTGACGGTCCAGGTGCTGAAATAACCATGATGAATTATGACAGTGACTAGTAAATGTTTGATGTCTTATGGCGTCCAGGTGTCGGGTCTTCAGGCGGGTCAGACCTACCGTTTCCGTGTGTCGGCTGTCAATGAGGCTGGAGTGGGTCGTGCCTCTTTGCCCACTGAGCCGGTCACAGCGGAGACGCGACCAGGTCAGTCATCCTGGTTCCACATTTACAGTAAAAAAAATATCGTAAATAAATATCAGCCTCAGTGTGTACTAATAGGAAAAGCTGCACAATCATTCATTGATTTTTTTTTTTCTGAGCGATGAGAACTTTGTTTCATTAAATGACTGAAGAAGATCTCAGTAAAGATCTCCTTTAAATATGAAGTCGGAGTCAGGAGATGCTTAGCTTAGCTTAGCATAAAGACTGGAAACAGGTAGAAACAGCTAGCCTGATTCTGACAAAGTGCTTTGGACTCCAGCTTCAAATGAGAGTGGTTTCAATCTTCTCATCTAGCTCTCTGCTGGAGCTCAAATATGCATATTTCCCCAAAGAAAATGTTGAACTACTTTTTAAAATTCCCCTTCACGCCCACCTAAACACAGTGAACATCAGTTCATCGCAGTGGTAAATATTAAAAATATTTCAAAGACATTTACATCATACAACACATGCAGCATTCTGACCAGAATACAACCAACCAGTGGAACATAATAAGATATATTTAACAGATATATAAAAGTGAATATGTAACTTCCCGCATCATCTGCAGGCTGTGCAGTTTGTTTGATGAGAGAAGTGAAGATAAGAAAATATTCGCGATAAAGTAAAGGATAGTAAGTGCAATAATAGATGATACAATAAAATGTATTCCTCAGAATGGAATAATGTTCAGAATAATTGGAAACTATTGAGCTACAGCAGCACATTGTAGACTAAATAATAAAATAATTTAAATCCATGATGCTTTCTCACCGTCTCTTTCACTCTCAGGCACCAAAAACATTGAGATTGGTGTGGATGACGACGGCTTCATATTTTTGGGCTATGAGGCCGCTGAGGTGAACGACGCGAGCGAGTTCCTGTGGAGCAAAAATTACACGCAACCCATCGACGGCGGGAGAGTGAGAGCAGAGACCAAGAATAATCGGTAGGTTGTTCGTGTGCAAGCATGAAGAGTTCAACTTTTTCCCTGGGAAGATATCTGTGACTGTGTTTATGAGTAACAAGGGCTCCTTTAAGGGGAGAAAACTGTTTGGTTTCAGACTCTGGAGGCGGCGTTAAACTCATCACTATATGTTTCTTAAACCATTAACTTCTCTTCGGTTTTTCACACTTATAAAAACGACATCGCTTATTTGTTGAGCCGCGACTAAAGAAATGTTGTTTACCCTGCACAGACCCAGCAAATATTAAGGTTTTAAATTACCCAGGGCTGTGGACAGACAAAACTTAATGAGACAAATGACTTCTGTTACTTTGTAAATTGACATCTTGGGAGTATTTCTCATTGGGATTCACACTGAATGCATCCTTTCCAGCTCTCATGTTCACACTGTTTTACTTATTCATAGTATGTCAAACAATCATTTCTTCCAGTAAGGAGAGGAATTAGGGCAGAAAGTCTGATCACCTGCACTGCAGGGTGAATGATCTGTACATCTATCTATCTGTCTCCTTTTCAATTTGTCCGTCAGGTCCGTCCTCACCTTCACAGACCCCTCTGAGGAGGACCTGGGTCTCTACACAGTGGAGATGAGTGACAACCCCCACCTGTCGTCCAGCTATGACTTCACTGCTGACGGTAAACTGAAGCGTTTTTGTTTGTTCAAAATGTGAGATAGAAGTGAAATGACTCAGAGTAGAAGGTTCATGATGAGAAACTGTCTCCTCCAATTCTTAACTTCACTTCAGCCACAATGGAAAAAAGCAACTCAGCTCAGTTGTCTTGTGTGTTATTGAAGAAGCTGACGGCAGCAGGAACATTACAGAACCTTTAATTTTCAGGGTTATCAAGCTTTTCCCTCAAGCAAGTAATTGTCCCCCTCAACAGCCGCTTCCACAAGGTCACTTGTCCAACTAAGCATATGCTCTCAATCAACTCTCCTGCTTCAAAATCAAACTGCGAGTCATTGTTCTATTCGCTGGCAGTTTGACGATATAACAGGATGACAAAATGTGAGCCGTGATAATTAACCTTCAGCTGCTCTTTTTTTTTTACTTTTTTTTTTTGCAGACCTTGAACGGCTCAAAGAACTCAGCTGGCAAGTCAGAAATCCACGTATGTACCTTTAATGCACCACGAAAAGAAGTGTTCAGAGGAAAATAAAACATTATAAAGGATTTTACACAGACCTGTAAGCTTATTTTAATCAATTTAATCACTGTAATCAATCTTATACATACTTATTTATGACATGTTATTGTCATAATGTATTTTCCACCAGTTTAGGTATTTCTACATGTGATTATACGTCTTTAATTTCCCTTTGGCAGTGATAGCGCTGAAGTCGGGCTGGCAGGTGGAGGTTTCAGAGAAAGGCGGCGTGCGTCTCTGGCTTCAGACGGAGAGTCTGAGTAACGCCGCCGAGCTCCGTCTCATCTTCAATGACCGGGAAATCTCCAGCACTCCGGTAAGAACCGCCGCTCGGGTCATCCTGCGTTACTGCAGCTCGGACAGTTGAGGAGGTCCCGAACCCTGTGAGGGTTAAACGATTTCCCTACTGCTGCTAACCTTCATACGGTGAGGTGGTTGGATGAAAGGATCCGCCAACGGGCCACTTCCAGAGCTGCTGAGTTCGGGGGCGCTCTGTTCGGGTAGAACAACAGCATATATGGTCTGCGCCGCCAAGAAATGTTGGGCCGGTTCTCATCAGGGAAATTAGTGGCTGTAAAATGAAACTATTCAGATACTATAAACTATTCTATTGGTAGGTCAAGGGCTCCAGTGTCGTCATGAGTCCTGAGCAATGATTTTTAATGGATTTCTCCTAGGATTGTAGAGGACAGTGGAGGTGAGACAAACCTGTAGTTTTATTATTTTTGAATTTTTGAATTATTTCAGAGGCCTGGTGTGAAAAAAGAAGCAAAACATTTGAGAAAATGTCATATACAAGACTTTTTGTTTTTCCTTTTAATCATCTCGCGGCCCCTCAGATTGTTCCCGGGCCTTCCCTCGGGTCTTGTTCCCCAGGATGTCGAGTTTTTAAAAGTCACTAATTACACTGCAGTAATTTGGTTGTGATTTAAACTTGGAGTTATCTCTGAAGTCCCTCTACAAAGTTAAACCCCAAAAGACTCTTCCCAGGTTATCAAAATTAAAGTTGCTGAGATCTAACTCACACCTTTTCCCTCGTTCGGTACGTGCAGAATTATTAGTACGCAAATAGTCCCTGCTTCTAGCTCCAGTCACCCCCTCCGCCACTAACCTGCAGCTCAAGCTGGCAGCTCGATGGTAATAAAAGTGCCACCCTGCAGGGTGAAGGGATTGGCTCCTAAATCATGTGATGTATAAACCTCTGGCTGTCTGAGTCATTCTCTCACTGCCGTTCCAAAACGGAAATACCCCTTGGAGAAAAAAAAACACGTGAGCTTTACATGTTTTCCACTTGGGACACATGTGTGACACATGTTTACCACATGTTGCAACATATGATAACATAGTAAACATATGTGTAAAAGATTTCACATGGGAATCTACATTGGGCTTATTTTAATGAATAAAACTATTTGGACGACTTTCTGCAAACAAACAATACTCAAGGTTGTAAATCAAGAGTATGTTATGACCTAATGTTACATCTCTACCGCTCGATTTGGGACATTGAAAGCTGTACACGTGAAAAATATATTAACACATATTATTACCATATATTCTGTAATACCATTTGCATAGTTTCATGCTGCAATTTGTATCATCGCAAATGACCTCAAATGATTTACTCTCACAGACCTGCTCAGAAGAAGCCATGGCTATTTGCAACAAAAACAAAAAGCAATTTCATAAACATTTCTTCCCTATTATTGACCTAAAAAAAAAAAAAAATGCAACGCTATAGCAGCAAGGAATATGAGAAATAGAAGCACAGTGATGTCACCAGCCTTTGTAAAATGCAATTTGGACTCAGACGACTGAAAATCGAGAAACGCAGCGTAATTATCGAAGAACGCAAAGTGAATGTGAACAGACTTTCTTAGCGCTGATATACGTTGTGACACAAAGCTCAGAAACAATCGGCGGCGCCGTTGAGGTCGTTCAACCGTGCGGTTGATGGGTCCACAGAGAGAAAAACAAACACAACGCAGCGTATATTATTGCGGTTTCACAACTCTGCATTTTTCAGCGTCTGTGTCGGCTCGTGTTTGTGTGCGTCGTTGCAGCTGCTTTACATTCAGCAGCTTCCATTCATTCGCCCGGGTTTCATTTTCATTTGTTCCATTATTTCCCAATATCAGAGTTCCATCTGAACAGAACTGATTACACATTATTTCTAAATGATCACAGCTGAGGTTCCCGAATTCAAAAGCCATTTAGCTGATTAGGGCCCTTAGGCCCGCCATACATCAAAAAATCACATCCACCGCTGAGGCCTATCAACATGCAAGGCGCACATTTATCTTGATGAACATAAAAGCCATGAAAATGGGCTCAAAGGCCGTTTGCTCTGTGTCTCTGTTTGTTTGTGTTTACATGTGCTAAGAAACAGGAATATCTCATCTGCAGCGTGCGTGTGTCATTTCAAACTCTATTTATTTAAATCAGTGAGATTACAGATAGTGAATCAACCCGTCAACCGGGATCGTCCGTCTGCACGCGAGCTGATGTGCACCGTTCGTGCTGGCAACATGTGTTTGCTCTCCCGGCAGCACCGGCAGGTCAACTTCGACAAGGCCAAAGGTCTGGTGGAGATCCTGTTTGAGCGGCTCTCTCAGGAGGACGAGGGCTCGTACACGGCTCAGCTGAGGGACGGCCGCGCCAAGAACCAGCTCACTTTGGTCTTTGTGGATCAAAGTAAGTCGTTCACTCAGCCACAGAGTTGTCATATCACTATTATGTCGTAGTGGAAGATTTCTAGGAACAAGGGAGGACCCGATGAAAACGGGGTGTGACGGGTGTAAATGTGACTTCACACACTAGCGAGAGAAACACAGATTAAGCTGCATGATTTCTGTTTGTTTGTCTATTCGGTGTTGATCTTTTTTTACTACTCTATTCTAAAATCTACCACCTAAAGAAAAGCTCGCCTTTAGCATACAAACACAACAGTGAGAATCATCTGACATAAAGAAATCATAATACAAACATATCTGAATTTTAAAAACTGTTTGTAATTCAAACACATACAAAAAAAAAACATGCCTTCAAAAACCTGATGGCTGTTTTGCCCTGTTTTCTCTTAACGTTTTATTACTGCAAGATTTTCTGTTGTACTGCCATTCTGTGTGGATTTTCGCGAAGTCATTGTACGTTTTCTGATTGGAAAAAATGGATTTGCAAAACATCAGGTGACAATGACTCTCTTATATCCACCTTTTGTTTGCTTGACTTTTATGGTAAAAATAGTGTCAAGCACATCATGCTGTTCAACAGCTTTGTGCCCCTAAAGACGACAGAAAATACAAAAACTAAAATTTTACTGTGTTCACGCCCACTTATTCGATAGGAAAATATTGTTGCTGTGGTATTACTATCTGTAATTGGTTTACACCGTTTAAATCATGAGGCTGTGTGCTTAAATTCAAAACAGTTTTATTATAGTTTAGATTTCATCAAGATTGAGCCGATGCCTTTCAAAATACAATGGCAGAATCTTGAGTGTGGAGGGGATTAATGATAGTGCTTAACTTTAAGTGCGTCATAGACTTTTTTAGGAAGTTCAAGTCTGCATTTTATAGTACCTATATATGTCAAAGATCTACTTGATTTCATTTTCATCATTGTCAAGAAAACATTTAGTTTTCATTTTGTGCCATCCGTTATCTTTGGGAAAACCTTTATAAATAAAGATTAATATTATGATCTTATAATGACTTAAAGAATAGTTTATCCTACTGTATAAATGCAACTTCAGCAACCTATGATCAACTTTCTTCTGTATTTTGGTGCTTGAAGTTGTTTTGGATTGTAAGAATCTTACCTTCGGGATTTGGTTGTCGTTTGGTTGTCGTTTGGTTGTCGTTTCGCACTCTGTCTGATGTTGTCTGTGTCTCTGTCAGAGTTCCGTCAGACGCTGGCCTTGGCTGACGCAAACCGACGTGACCATCAGAGGAAGTTTGGTGAGAACTCTTCAAGCTATCGGCGCTTAATGAGGGCCCCTCGTGGTACTTACTGCAGTAGTGTTTACGTATTGCTAAACCATTACCTTTGTTGCATCAGCGTTTTATGTTGTGTGGGACTGCATCGCTCTTTTATCTCGTTCCAAGGCGAAGCATCAGCATCTCACGGTTGCAACAGCTCTTGATCATCTTTGTGTTTAATGACACGGATGTGTTTGTCTCGTTCAAACCTTTTAAGACTAGAGAGTCACTGAAAGAAAGAAAGAATAAAAGGAAGTTTCCTGTGCGACTGAACTCCATGTTTCAGTCACCTGAGTGAGAACTCTTTGGTGTGTAGAGGCCAAAGCCCCAGTGCCCGCTTGTGCAAGTGGACTATCTCACACCGGGGCCACTATTCAAAGTCCACGTGAGACTCCAAGTCCACAGAACACATTTTGTCCGTTACATGCAGAATACTGCAATTCAGAAGAGATAAATGGCGGACAATCTTTTCTACCTAAATGCTGATTTAAATCCTCTCACAACTCTTATTTTAGATACTTGTCACTGTCAGTACAGTAAATTATCACACTGACATAATTTGACTTGATAAATGACATAAATATGTGCATTATTTAGTATTTGTTGTTCTGAATAAATGTCTAATGTCGCTCTGTTTCTGTGGCTCAGTACAGATCAATACTCATTTGTTCTTCTTTCCAAGGACCCTATTTCCAGGAATACTTGTGGTGGAGTGTAAATGAGGATTGTGAATTAATAATACGGTGCAAGGTACTTTCCCATTTTACATATTCAATTTCTTGATGGCAATAACACAACTAATACAACACCAAATTGGAAGTTCAGAAACCGTTATTCAACCAAATAATTTATTTCAGTAGTATAAATTTTATAATAGCAATAACAGTTCTAGTCCAGAAAATGTTCTACTTGCATTATTAGTCTTTAAAGGTTCAGAATTTAGGTAAATCTGTTGGCAGAAATAGAATATAGTATTCATACTGACATTTTTAGTAGTGTACAATCACCAGAAACTAAGAGTTGTTGTGTTTTCATGACCTTCGAATGAGCCCTTCTACATAGGGAGCGGGTCCTCGTCCACGGAGCCCGCCATGTTGCACCAACCATGTTTCTACAGTAGCTCAGAAGGGACAAACAACACTGGTTCTAAGAGAGGGCCTTTTGCATTTCTTGCTGCCAACAAAGATTCTCCTTCATTCTTGGAAGGGGAGGTTGAGGCGAGGGGCTCTTTACTTGATTGCAATCTGAAACCTCACCGCTAGATGCCACTAAGTCCCACACATTGCTCCTCTTAAGTAATTTGTGTTACATTTTCAATGATGTGACTTTACAATCCTGAATAAAATTTCAATCCAGCAATTGTACAAATTGAATCGCAGAAACAACCTAAATGGCACCTCAACAAAAACCCAAGAAAATGATTTTAAAAATGAACTAAGACCAGCCCCAATAACAAAAGATAGAACAATAAAATATTTTTTTACCAGTGTTGTGTATCTCTTATCACACAGGTGACGAACACAAACAAGGACACGTCTCTCAAGTGGTTTAAGGAAGGTGTGGAGGTGACCCAGGTTGTGTATGATCAGTCGTCAGGGGTCAGCACACTCACCATCCCACAGGTACGCAAAATCCCGCTGCCCTAGTTTCACATAAGCGCTCAAACAAATGTGAAGCAGCATTCATAAATTGTAGCTGGCGAGGAGATAAACACAGTGACAGACAAATGACGTCTGTAGGATTTAAGTACTGACAAGTCTGACTTTGAAATGCTCCCAGCTCCACCTTGGAGTGCGATTTAAGGTTAACTCGACCCGGATTAAGCCTGGACAAAAGGGTCAAATTAAGCATTTGGCTGTTCTCCAGAGATATGAAATAATTAATTTGAAAAGTTTTGAATATGTTTAATACGGTAGATGATTTTCTCTCAGGTTACAGAGAAAGAGGCTGGTTCATACAGAGCTGTGGTGTCCGATGGGAGAGGAGAGGACGTCAGCGTCTTGGAGTTACTGCATGAAGGTGAGATGCGACGTCCTGTCCTCAAACAACAAAACACATCCTCTGTGCATTTCCATTACCACACGTTTTCAATTCCTAATGAAAATAAGACAATTGATGACAAAAAAAAAATTCCATCCAAATCTTGCATTTGGTATTTATTGAGTCCCCGCAGCAATGTAAGACACCTTCATAATGCTTTATTATATTTTTTTTGTTTTTACTTACAGAGTATGACAAGCTTCTGCAGCAGCTGAGTAAACAGTGCGGTGAGTGACACCTTTGTGCAATGAGGCAATGACTTGTTTTTACAGCAGGTGTGCTGTGTTGGAATTAGGATAACACACCTGAAAGCAATGTTGATTAAATTTGGTGTTTTGACTTCAGAATATTAATTTGTGGAGCTCCTCAAATAAGAAACAGACTGTTTTACATTGCCAAGGAAACTTAAATCTATGCAGACTGTTGGGTATTAAATAATCAGGACCCCTGCCTCTCTGCAGCACTGTCAGCCGGCCCACTGAGCATTCAGGGCACCGCTGAAGGCTTCAAGCTCTACTGCTCATTCAAATACTATATATGCTTCCTGAAGACCAGCTGGCAGTTCAAGTGAGTCCACACGCCGAGCACCACTCTGACCCGACACCCTGCGTGGAAATGCTGCTGAGAACGAAGTATTTTCATTTAACTTTCTGTGAGGGAGAAAATGAGCAAAATTGATTGATTATTTTTACTTCAGCGCCATCTAGCTGGTTGGTCACATTGTTTACTGCAAGTCACAGACGTAAACACTGTAAATGTCTTGTAAAAGACATCATGCTATAACACTGGCATGTGAGGACGCACCAACAGCAGCCGCTAGTAAAAAAAGAAGCTACACATACTGCACGTGCACTAACACGAAACACAGTATTTTACCAGTGATGGAAAGCAACTGAGTACATTTACTCAGGTGCTGTACTTAAGTACATGTTTGCGGTACTTTTCCTTATTCTCCCACAAACTATAATCAGTGGATGTTACAGGACTTCTTATGCTGAACTCCAGTTTGTTTTCGGCCTGGTTTGTAAGTGAAAGAGTTTATATTTCGCATAAATAATACCAACGTGTTCAGCTTCCAAAACCTTTATTAAAGTTCAACTACAAACAGCGTAAAATGTTCTCAATAGGACAGCAGAGGTGTGATGTCCGTATGCACATCTGGACACCAAAACACCTGGTTCATACGCTGCACATAAAGCTCTGCAACAACCCATAGAACTTCGATTGTAGAGGAGATTTATTGGTGTGTGTATATATATATATATATATATATACACTGATAAAGATTATATATATTACTGTCTTTTATAACACATCTATGTTTTGAATTATGCATGGGAGTTACTAATACATACTCAAACAAACCTGTGAATACAGAGGGTGTACTGGAGCTTGTTCCTTAAGTTAGGCTCATAGCACCATCTGCTGGAGCATTTCAGGATGTCCGCTGCGAAAGAGGGAACATCTGAGAACAAACTCTGTGAGGCGGACTGACATGTCGTCTTACATAATCCAGGATAAAATTAGTGCAGTCTGAATCCAGTCTAAGCTGCATTTTCAAGGTTCTTTAGCACACTTTCTGAGCATATGATCTCTTTGATAACTCCTGTTACACTAAAGGAGAACTTTCTTTGCCAATAATAACTACTTGAAGCAGTTTAACTGAACTCCACAAAGGCAAAAGCCAGACTATGCCCCTAACATTCATGTTTTTGTTAAGGATCTGCCGCATACAAACACATGAAGGGTAACTGTTTACCTGATAAGCTTTCTAAGTCACATAAAGCAGTATCAAAACAGTATATCTGTGCTCCTTATCCTGCAGGGAGAAGAGGATTGGCCAGGAAACCCGAACAAAGCCTGGCAGCAACTTGCAGAAAGTCTGGATGGAAATCTTAAACCCATCTGAGAACGATAAAGGCAAATACACCTTGGAGATGTTTGATGGCAAAGAGTCGCACAAACGGTGTCTTGACCTGGGAGAACAAGGTGCGTGGAAAACATTGTTTTGGTTTATGTGTTGTGAGAGAAGAAAGACGCAGTGTGATCAGATGTCCTCAGTCTTCATCATTATTATGACTGTCAACAGCCTTTGCCGACGCCTTGATGGAGCACCAGATGTTAAAGTAAGTGTTGCACCACCTGCGCTCAATGAGGCACCGAGCATGGCTTGCTGTGTGTCACTAACAGAAAACACTGAGGAGTCTGAGGTAACACAATATTTTCACAAATAACCTACACAGACGTTGTTGTTTTACTTAAAAACTATTCCCTGAAAAACATCTCAGCTCTGATTATCGTTGCCTCTGACAGTGTGATGTCATGTTGATTTGACCTTCTGTTTTCATCCCTCAGGCAGCTGGCCATTGTTGAGAAAAGTAAGTCACAGGTTATGTGTTAATGCTAAGACTTTTCTTAAGACTTAAAGATTTTGCAGTGGATGTCAGCAGAGAGTGATTGTTACTTTTTTTTTTTTTTCAGATCGTGCCAAAGTGACAAAGGGTCTTCCTGATGTGGTAGCCATCATGGAGGGCAAGGTATGACATTGTCAGGGATCAACGGTGGTCCTAGCTGTTACATCTGTGGTCGATCATCTCATATTTTTTTTTTTTTTTTTTGCCTCCTCTCCTAAGTCTCTGTGTCTGACGTGCTACATCGACGGCGACCCAGCCCCAGAGATTTTCTGGCTTCGCAACGAGAGAGATCTCCCGGACACTCCTCAGTTTACCATCACCAAACAGCCCAAGTGCAGCACCATCACCATCAACTACGTCAACATGGAAGATTCTGGAAAGTACAGCATCTTTGTGCGCAACCAGTACGGTTCTGAGACGGTGGCTGTGACCGTGAGCGTTTACAGGCAAGGCGAGAAGCCTCCACCTAACGCAGTGCAGATGGGTTAAGACTGCAAATCGAGTCAGAAATTAATTTTCTGCAGAGATTTCATCTTTAAGATTGAGATTTTACCAAATAGGCTATAGATGTTCCTTTTATTAAAACGAGACTACAAAAATTTTAAAAAGAAGAAATAACACTATTTTCTCCTCGCAAACAAATACATTGAATATTGCTCACTTTGGTTTATTCTGGGACGTGCTGCATGTCTATAAAGTCAACAGGCTCAGAACAATAATGAATTTTTTAGTAAATCCAAGCCGGTTTTAAGAAGTTTATTTAGCCTTAAAAGTCGCATTTTCTAGAACCATTAAGGAAACATCAGATTGTCAGAAAAATTCAAATTCTAAATCTCTAAATTTAGAAGGGTATGAAGAACAGTAATTATTACCGTTGTTATTATTATATCATCATTATTTTAAAAGTAACTTGTAACTAAAAGCTGTCAGACAAATGTAGGAGAGGAAGTATAATTGTGCTCCTAAAGTTCAGTGGAGTAGAAGTATGAAGTTACATAAAATTAGCTGCTGCCATCAGTTACTGCAGTCAGCTGTTGTTAGCTCACAGTAGTTTACATCACCTAATAATAGATACCATCAAGCCAATACATGCCATAATGTTAGCATTAGCTGCAAACAAATCAATCAGCCACATTAAACTCAGATATCACTGATACTAAGTCGGTTTTCTAACACGACGTTGTTGCTGCAGCAGCTGCGCCACATTTAATCTATAATCTGTTTATGGCTACGGTGGCCATTGTAAGTAGCAGCGACACAGTCTCATTTGAAGTGTTTTTGTGTTGGAACCAGAGGTCGTAACACGGAAACTGCAAAACTCTCTTTTGCTTTTGGCGAAGCAGATGTGTTATTTGTTTGCGTTTGTAGTGAATAAAAGCAACTTCCAGACATTTTCTCGCGTGCATTAGTCTCTCGAGCGCTACACTCTTACAACTTTACAATCAAGAGCGAAAGAAAATGGGGAGAGCAGCTCACTTTGTGTATGATTTTGCAATGTGTAATTATGTCTTTCACTTTAAAGGCAAACAGTCCGCAGTGTCGTTAACCTGATGAACCGGGCCCCACTTTGTCAGGGAGATTCAGAAGGTTTGATGGTACACTGAGGAAAGGCACAAAGTTCATCCAAAGATCAATCTCCATTTAGCAAACTCCTCGGAGCTCTGTGAACCTCCCAGTAAAACAACATCTGACTCCTTGTTAATGTCACGCCTCTGCTACCGCTGCACCCTGTTTTAAATGTATCACTAATTGCCACTAAGGAGAAATTTGCATGTAAACGTGCATTTTACATATTTTTAAAAAAATAGCAAATTTCTACATGTCATGATGTACAAATACAAATCTGCACATATTTCTTATTCTTCATATTAATTACGCTCTTTAACACGTCAAAAAAAAAAAAAAAAAAAAAATTACAATTCGAATTAGTCTTTGGTGGAAGTTGAGGTTCAGCCAAACAGGAGTAAGTGACCTCCAGGTTGTTCAAACATCAGCGTTTGTTACTCATTAGACATCGTCCTGGGACCTCTGTGCCTTTGAGTATAAGAAGGTGAGAGCCCATCCACGTTCTCCACATTGTGTTGAGCTTCACACAGCTGTCACAGCCTCCAGCCACCTTGGTAAAGCATAACCCAGACCCTCTCGAAAACATGGACTTCAGCGGAACATGGCAGGTCTACTCTCAGGAGAACTACGAGGAGTTCCTCAGGGCAATGGGTGAGGAAAAATGGTTGCCATGTAAAGAGATCTATTATCGGCCAATTTTGACAGATTTGCAGTCCAGAAAGTGTTTACTTGTTACACGCGCTGTGCGTGAATTAACACATAAATACACGTTTCGACAGAACTCCCAGAAGATGTTATCAAGATGGCCAAGGACGTCAAGCCAGTTACTGAGATCAAGCAGACCGGCAAAGACTTTGTCATCACCTCCAAGACCCCTGGAAAGTCTGTGACTAACTCCTTTACCATCGGCAAGGAGGCTGATATCACCACCATGGACGGCAAGAAGCTCAAGGTTAGCTACTAACGGTCTTTTACCTCATAATCTGCAAAACATACTTTTAAAGCATGACTGCATAAATTGTTGTAATGTCTCCTCTGAACCCTTAGTGCATTGTCAATCTGGAGGGAGGCAAACTGGTCTGCAATACCGGCAAGTTCTGCCACACCCAAGAGCTCAAGGGAGGAGAGATGGTTGAGGTGCATCTCCCTTATTAAGTTTTGCACAAGAAAATATATCAGAAAACAAAACAAAAAAGATAAATAAAAACCAAAACGTGCCTGCAAATTAAAGATATTTTCTTTCCCCTTATCCCTTTTCAGACTTTGACCGTGGCCTCAACAACTCTCATCAGGAAGAGCAAAAAGATGTAAAATTGGCCATGAAGAAACCAATGTCTATTTAAATAAAAGTGTTGCTTCATAAGTGTGGTTTGTGTCATGTTTCTGTGCTCATACATTGACTGTGGTGTCCCGACATGTAATGTGAAAATACAAATCAAGCCAACAGTGAAACATATATTGGCAAAGAGGCATTTTACCACGACAAGTACACTGTAGCAGTGGCACGTGTGCGACTAATAAACCTGTTTCTATAGTGCATTGTGGGGACCCACTTCCGTTTTTGGAGACAAAAAAAGCAAGTCCTCATAACATAAAGCTTAAAGCATACCATAAAATACAGAGATAAGATCATACTTCATTAATCCCTCAGTGGGGAAATCTAATTGTAAGGTGAAGGTTTAAGATTAGCTCCAAGAGACAAATGTAATTCAATGTCCTCTGAAGTCATGGAAAAAAAAAAAAAAAGCGAGTGTGTGTGTGTGTGTGTGTGTGTGTGATTGCGCTTTCTTATGGCTTGCCGTAGATCTACGAGCGTGCGCAGTGCGAAGAGGACGCGTTGAACACGTAGCTGCGGTTGAGCATCGAGGGTTGTGAAAAAAGAAAAAGCCGTTACAAACGAATTCACGGCCTCCAACTTGTAGTAACGGCCCGTTGAAAATGGCGAGGTACCTGAGGCCTCCTAACACATCTCTTTTCGTTAGAAACATCGCCGACGACTCCAGGTATGTTGTGGGTTTTTTTGTGGGTTTTTTTTTTTTTTTTTTTTTTAAGCTCCGCTGGCGTGCGCGCAAGCGTGGTCGAGCTAACGTAATGCTAAGGTGGTTAGCACAAAAAAAATATATATATATATATATCCGTCATTACCAAAATAGCAAAACTTGCGTCAACGATACGACGGACTCGAGTTAAGAGCAGGCTCGTAGTTATTTGTTACTCTACCATCGGTATTATTGGACATATTTTCATGCATTAAGGGCTCGTTAAAACAAGAAGGCAGAGAGACGACGTCAAGATGCCGCCTTCAAAAAAAACAACTAGTGCCTTTTATTTTCTGGAAATTGAACGGTAAAATATTGTCTAGTCTTACTCGGTTGTTTTTAAAGTACATCTTTTCTTTATTTATACATATTTTACCGCTCTATTATTATTATTATTATTATTATTTCAATAAAATGATAATTTCAACGTCTAAATTCCAAACTCCAACACCAGGAGGCAATTAAGTTGGTATTAAGAGACCAACTGGGAAGTAATGAGTTGTTTCTTAGATTTTTTTTTTTTTTTTTTTTTTTAGTTAAAAAAATAAAATAAAACCAAAAACAGATTTCTTTCTACATCAAACTTTGTAGTTAACTAAGAAAATATGATGTTTGTCTACCCAAGTTTTAAACGGTCGTTCCCTGGTAACCACGTCATTGCCTAGTTACGAGGTCGGTTTCGTGGTAACCACGTCATTGCCTAGTTACGAGGTCGGTTTCGTGGTAACCACGTCATTGCCTAGTTACGAGGTCGGTTTCGTGGTAACCACGTTGGTTCCCTTGAAGGTAAAACTACAAATTGGGCCAATTAAAATCATAGACATAGTTCGTCTGGTAATGATACGTTTTAATTGCAAAGACTTTTCAAAAATAAATGAAAAAAAAAAAAAATTCTTTATCTCCAACTTTGCTATCTAACCAATGCAGAAATATTTTTGATTTATGTGACCCGAGTTTTGAGATCTGTTTTTGAAGCTTGTGCTACCGCCCCGGATTTGAATGAAATTTTGTTTGTGCTGCTCAAAGCATTAAAAACTCCCAACCTGGCTTTCCAGAAACAATCCCCTGATTACTTTTGATAATCTAGAGCCCTCTTTGTAACTAGCTTTCACTTGAACTACTTTCTACGAAAGAAATCACCCCTAACATATTATGGAATCGAATGAAAAATATACAAAACCGGCAAAGATGAGTGTTAGATCATTGATAAGTACGTCGGTAACCTTTTAATAGTCTCATTTGTGATTAATTCTAGTGTCCTGATTTGAATTTCAAGTGTTTAGAGTGATAAACTTTCCCACAAACTGTGGTCATTTTCAGGTAACTACAAACCTGTGACTTGTGTAAACAGATAATGCATGCAGATATCTGGCTTTAATGGCTGTAATGAATGTGTGAATTTGACGGTGCCTGGCTGGGTTTTTACTTGTACAATTTCACCTTAACACTTAAGGTGAGGAAACTTCCTTTGCAGTGTGAGAGTAATGAGACTTGTGTGCTGTGCTGGCGCCAGCCCTTGTGTATACCCTGCACACTGGGCTCCAGCCAGATTCATCCAGTATGGTAGCCAGCAGAATAAATGTGCTTATTTCATGACACTTTAGGCCAGAGGATTTACGACGTGAGTTTGGTCGTTATGGGCCTATTGTAGATGTCTACATTCCACTTGACTTCTATACACGGCGGGCAAGAGGATTTGCTTACATTCAATATCCTTTATACTTTTACGTTTTATTTTTGAAATGTTTTTTTTTTTTTTTCCACTAAGGGATTGTACAGCATCAAATCTAACCTTTTGTTTGCAGGGGGTTGAGTGACGGCGCACCACCCGATGTTTATTTTTTATTTTTTGGGGGGGGAGGGGAAGAGTCGCTTGTTTTTAATACCACCAGTGTTTAAACCATTTCATGGGAATGTTTATGTTACTGTATTTTTTTTATTATTATTTATTTATTTTTTTTATGTTATTTGATATCTCTAGCATTATCTCTATTCCTAACCAATATTTCTCCTGTTGTTGCCTTAGAATGATAAAGATACAGTTCTGGAGGCCCCACACCAAAGAAAGTTGAAATGTGGTTGTAGAGTAGATTCAAGCCAAAGACACCCAGGCGACAAGCAATAGTGGAATTTGGAAAGTAAAGAGAGAGCGAAAGCATGAAGATACAAAGAGGACAAAAAAGAGAGCACCCAGGCTTCCAATTGTCTGCCAAAGGGAGGAAAAGCAAAGTGTTTATTGGGCAAAGACAAGCAGGAAACCTCAAGTTCTTCTGCCAAGACAATAAAGATCAAGCTGAAGGTCAAAGGTCAAGCATGTTAAAGGTAACAAGCCAAACTTTTTGTATCCTACCGAATCTGATCACCATCAATATTTGTCTTGTCTTCACAATCTGAAATCACAGACGGGCCTATTGATTCAGTTTTATGTTTCATATTAGTGAAAACAGTCAGTTGTGAATTCATAAATTATGCCAAAACAATACACCATTATTTATTATTTTTCCTTCTACGGTGTTACCTAACGAAACTAACACCTCACTGATCCAGTAGCTCTGTATGTTTTCATATGTAGCTGTCGACCTGAGTTGGCAAACTTTTTTTTGTTGTTGTGCATGTGTGACGCCGTCTGTCCCGAGTTTACAAATTTCCAAATAAAGAGCCTTAACAGTTCAGCACGTTTGAAGACGTACGGGATGCAGAAGACGCGCTCCACAACCTGGACCGGAAATGGGTTTGTGGGCGCCAGATTGAGATCCAGTTCGCCCAGGGAGACCGCAAGAGTATGAACACCCGCTACTCCTATTTCCTCATCACTTACCATAAAGACCTCACTGGACCATCGTTTGGGTACATCTTGTGCATCGTCACCTAATGTTACGCTTGAACTTTGTCCCTCAAGCCCCTAATCAGATGAAGTCCAAGGAGCGCCATTCACCTCGCAGTTTCTCCCGCTACGACGACGACCGCGACGGCCGCCGAAGACGCTCCCGGAGTCGCAGCTACGACCGCCGCAGGTCCAGGAGCCCCTCCATGGAGCGTCGTCCCCGGAGGTCCGAAAGCCCTCGAGAGTGAGTAGCCGTCAACTCCTACACCTAAATCTAGTTTTTTTTTTTTTTTTTACACTTCGATCATCAGCTGATCAACACAAAGTCAAAACATTCGTGTCACACACACACACACACACACATTCCCTCCATAACTGCAACTAAATGTTCCTGGTAGCTGTTGAGTCCACTTCATGGGGTTGAAGGACTTTTAGCCAGTTCCTGCTTCTAGAAGAGTATGAACTCTGGGACGGTGGTGGGTTTCCTCACACGAACGGCTCTCTTCTGTAACCCTTCCGTTGGATTGAGGTCAGGACTTTGACTCGGCGGTTCCTTTATTGTTCTAGAAGCATTCTTTGGTGGCGTGACTTGAATGCTTCGATGTCTCGCTGCATGACCCATTTTCTCTTGAGATTCAGTTCATGCACAGATGTCCTGACATTTCAATCAATAACGGTGAGCCACCCTGGCCCAGATGCAGCAAAAAAAAAAAAGGCCTAAATCATGACACTTAATACAACAAGCATGTTTCACAGATGGGATGAGGTTGTTGTCCCATCTTATCCCAGTGGTTTCCTTTGTCTAAACTTCAAAGTTGTATTTTTTTTTTTTTTTTGTCTCATCCGTCCACAAAAGCGTTTTCCAATCGTTTTCTGGTTTTCCCACGTGATCTTTAACGAACTGCAGACGGAGATCAAGCCTGCCGTGCACTCCGTTGTTGTTCAGTGTTTTCTGCTGATGTAAATCGTAGCGGACTGAAACTTGAACTGATTTTGTCAGGTTACTGCGTGGTTACTCTTTTATTCTGTACGGATTATGCAGGAAGTTATACACGACTTATATCCTGGATATAAAATGACACACCAGGCGTTGTCCAGTAATTGAGTAAAGTTGCCCCTTGTTCCCTTCACAGCTCTCGGTCCTACAGTCGACATAGACGGAGCAGAAGCCATGAAAATAGAACCCATGAAAATGAAAAGTAAGCTAATTTATGTCTAAGAGTATTTCAATAATATCTCCCTGTGCCCGATCTGAAACCTGCTAATGTTCATCTCCCAGGTACAAAGGTCCTCCCCGTGACCACCACAGGATGCACCATGAGCCAGGCTCACGAAGCAGCCGATCTGCTTCCCGCTCGCCTTCCCCATCCAGATCAAGGCCCAAAGGTAAAAAGACCGAGTCCAGATCCGACAGCCCACCTGAAGACTTCCACCCGGCCGCCAGCTCCCAGAAACAGTCAGTGGGGAGATCTCCATCCCGCTCCTACTCTAGATCCATGTCTCGGTCACGCTCTCGCTCCAGGTCCTGGGCCGGACGCAAGTCTGGGGGCCACTGACTTACTGGTCCTCCAAAGGCTTCAGTTTATGTCTCTGAGGATGTTTGTGTTCAGGTTTTGAGTATGATAACTGGAGTGTTGTGCTCCCTGCTTGTTTATTTGTCATCTCATTACAGAGGAATCTGTTGCCAAAGGAATGGGAGCAGCAGGAGCCAGGGAGGATTTTTTTTTTTTTTTTTAAACAGAGGTGAAAGAGGGATTTTTCTGAATTGAATCATGGAAGCAGTTTATTCCTGTAGTTTTTTTGTTTTTTTTTTTTGTACATGTGTAACATGGGGTGCTGGAAGTAGAAACCGTGGTATGTTGGGCTTTGACAACAATATTTTTGTACTTTGAGTTAGCGGTATTTATATCCAGTATTAACATGTACCCTCCATCTGGTTCTATTGTGTATTATGTAAACATAAATAATACATTTAACTTCCCAGTATTTACTCAATGCCCTGGCCTTATACATCTGGTTTCAGGGACAATTTATTTTCAGCAGCAAACTGTATACTATAGTAGCTGTAATTACTTTGACAATGGATGATGTACTGAATGTTGTTAGTGCATACCTTATATACACACTATTTAGTTGTGACAATATGTTCCAAGATGAGCAGCTTGTTTTTAATGTTCTTTGTTCAGTAAGTTTCCTTTGTGACCTTATCCTTGGTTAATGGATTTACCTGCTATTCTTTATCAATAAAGACATACATTCTTACCATTATTTGTTTAATTAAGCTATGCGGTGACGAAGATTGCAGTGTTATGATGGCAAGTTGTAGCCATTCCTGTAATACTCTAAAAATGAAAAGATACGCAAACACAGACAGAAGTAGGGGGGAAAGGGAAGGGATTTATTATTTTTTTTTTGGTAAAAGTTTTGTCATCAATTCAGTGTTTTTATTTTCTTTTTTAAACAAATTGATACTAATCTTTGAAACAGGGCACATTCCTTCATATTCAGTGACATTGTACGAGGGGGGGGACAAATTGACAGCCAATTCATTGTAAATTTCAAATAAGGAGACTTTGCTATGCAGGACTCAATCTGGGCGAGAAAGAAAATGTTTACATGAACAACCAAGAGAAGGCGGTACTGAAACTGCACGGAGCCCGATTCATCTGTCGGCTGGCGGAAGAGCAGCCGAGGATGAAAGTGGCTCCGATGAAAATATTGTCAATTTTTGGAAATGCCACCTAATGAGAATAGACAGCTTCAGCATGGGTTTTTAAACTTAGGCACAAAAGTTTGTCAACTTAAGATTAAAAGCGTCACGCTCACCTACTGTAAGCACATTCGTAACTCATATCCGTACATACGCAAGTCTCCTGGAATCCAATTTATATTTTGTTTGAAGTTTTACTTAATTTGCACTTAGCATCTTTCACCCTACACTGCATAATACAAAACAATAAAAAACATGTGCAAGATCTCTGGAAAGATAACAGTGCAGGGGTACTGAGAAATGCTATTGGCAGATTTTTTTTTTTTTTTTTAACAAAAATATTCTTCAGTATTGAAGTCAAGACATGTCCTTAGCACATCTTATACATTCAGTGTTATTACTAAAAATACTTTTGTCAGACAGGCCTCAAACTCGGCCTGCAAATGTACATATGCTACAAGGTACTTTATACATTTTCATTATTTACATGGCTCTTTAACACACTAACAAACACTCATACTTTGTTTTGTCATCTTTACGCTGGCCGTAAACAGCTCCAATTCTGCAAAGGGAAAGCAATAAGAGCTTCAATAGAGGATTGAGTCACAAAAATAGAGAATCCATAGGAAGATAGTCAATTACGCCTCCATCAATTCAATAGCATCCTGATCTGTAACTTATGGGAGGGAGGGGGGGGAGAGTCTGATTGCAGTGCAAGAGGGTAAATAAGCAAGGGTTGATAATGGCATGGTCAACCATTGAGACCTTTTTTTTTTCTTTTTTTTTGTAAACAAACACCAGCCTTACGTTGAGCCACCTTGGGTCACCTTACTTCAAAAACGGCTTCAGCTCTGCCTCGTCCTGCAGCGGACAATGCTACAGCCGACAGGACCGTGAAAGAAAGTGAAACTCAAGTGGCGTCACGTCCGAGCCCGGTCCTCTTCCGCACGTTACGGCTGCAGCACCGTCCTGCAGGGGGGTGGTGGGGGAGGGGGGGGGGGGGGCAGAGGCCGAGGAGCGACAACAGTATTGATTGGAGAAGATGAACAGGTGGCAGACCCGTGGTGACGTCAACCCATTCACTTCCTGGAGCTGGCAAAGGTTTTAAGTGGCCGTGGCAACGTCGCCAACCACGCAGAGGATGTCCAATAAAGGAAAAAAAAACAAAAACAAAACGAAATACAGCAAAACATTGCTTTGGTTATACACAGCACTTCATACATCTTTCAACCACAACCAAAAAGGACTCGTACAAAATAATGCTATGATAGAGAGTGTTTGCAGTCCTGAGACACACCCAACTCCTATAGTGCATGTGCGCACAGCGCAATAAAAAAAGGTTACAGGAGTTGGTGGCCCGAGGCTTGTGTGCCATGGTCTCGTATTCCCCTTTGTTTGAAGTTAAACTTTCAACCTGTATTCACCTACTACAGCTCAGTCTCCACTAAAATAGCTTCTTTTTTTTTTCCTTGCAGAATTGCAGTTAAGTGCCTTTTCCATCCCAAACAAGGAATGGGATACATACAATAACAAAACAAAAAAAAAGAGGGCCCTTGTCAAAGAATGCTACAAATGTGAACTTGCTTTAGCACCTGAAGTTTCAGAGGTGACTCCAAAGGATCTTCATTTAAATCCTATGTAAATTAAAAGGCATGCCTGTCCACAGAAATGGACCGTAAAAGTGATGGGAATTTACCTGACCTATACTGCAACCCTTGTTTGGGGAAATCAAAAAGCACACTATCTGCCTTGACAGCCAACATTAAAAAGAACAAAACAAAAACACAAGTACAAAAGATATCCAGTTTGTTGTTAGTCACAGAATCTTGACTCGAGCAAGGCCATCACCAATCAGCAAGGCTGCAAGGCTGTAATATTTTAAAATACTGGTTTTAAAAAATGGATGTTAACCTTAACAGCAAAAACATTGCTGCAAATACCTTTTAACCTTCAAGAAGGTCAGCCTAAAAACAGCTAAAAGTATTACAGCCCTGATGCGTTCCTGGTGGGTGGGTGCCTCAACAGAGTCCCAGTCCATGCATTGGCTTTTTTGTTGTTGTTGTTGTTGTTAAATGGTGATGTGTGGGTATCCGTCTCAGGCCTGCACCTTCAGGAGGCTCTTGAGCTGGAAGGCCATAATCTCCCTGTTGTCACAGGAGCCTAATGGGAAAGACACCCAGTGGCTGGGGGGCTTGGGCAACACGCTGGGCAACGGTGGCTCGCTGAACTTGGGCCCCGCGTAGCTCGGGCTGCCCTGGGTAGCCAGGAGCGTGTTGAGGTGAGACACTGCGCCCTCCCAGTTTTGATCATAGTTGGTGGCAAAACGGACAGAAGCATTCTTCTCTGCAGACGCGGCCTGCCGCGCCTTGTCGCTCCGGCGGTGGCCGTGGTGGTGAAGGCCACCTGCTCCTCCTGCAGATGCTGCCGCCGCTCCGCTCTGGTCACGGCTTCTCTGCTTAGTCCGGCCGAGTTGATGGTTCTTCTTGGGCAAAGGGCGCTCGGGGTGGGAAACTGGAATGTTGTACCGCTCTCCACCTCCCATGCTGCTTCTGCACTACGTGTCACCTACATAAAATGAAAATAAATTAAAAAAAAAAAAAAAATGTTACCAACGTGCACTGTACATCTGTTCGGGTGGTATTGTATTTATCGTCATGCTGAAAAGCGTTTTTTTTTTTTAAATTTTATTTATTTAAAAACACCCACACGCTTTTGCGCCCTCTCAATAAAAACAAGCGCTACGTGCGGGGAGCACCAGACAGCCGGGGCCCCTCGTCGCCCCTCCCCCACCCCGCCGCGAGCAAAACGGCTGCAGCTCACCTCTTTGTTGTCAGAAAGTAGACGGAGCAGAAATCTCTCTTCAATCGTTCACCTCCAACCGGGCCCCAGGTCCTCGAAGTAGTTTTCTGTCTACTTCTCGCTGCACTTTTGTGTCCAGCAAGGTCTGTGGTTTTCATGTGCCACCGAGCGTTGTTTACTCGTGGAGCCGAGCGGAACATCAATTCCTCGGCACCCGATGCTCCGAGACGTCGACGACCTGTCGGGGGGGGGGGGCAGGACAACAACAACAAAAAGAAGAAAAAAAAAAAAAAAAGGTAAATTTTTAAAAAAAAGACACGATAAAAAAAAATTAAAAAAACACACGGGGACTTAAAACGGAAACGGCGGACAAGCGCGGTCAAACGACGTGTTGATGTTTTCTTCCAGGAGTGTATTTTAAATGTGCGTCATTGCCCGAAATCAATAACCGACCGAAACCAGTTGTCCATTATCCTTGCCACACTTTGCCAGAATTCAATTATATATATATATATCAACAATTATAACCACGTGCGATTAAGACAACAACATGTTACATAAGCAAACTGCGACATATTTATCCCACTTTTGTTTGTGCGGCTCAGCTGCAGCAGCTCTGCCGTTGTCTTTGTGCTATAAATATTCATTGTAAACAAAACGCTGTCGTATTAATAATCTCGATCTGTCCATTTCTATTTAATACCAGAATACGCTGAATTAAAAGCTAAGGAATACGCCATCTGGATCACTTTACTTTGGCGTCTAACCAAAACAAAGAAACTGAATTCAATATGGCGACGAGGCAAAAAAAAAAAAAAAAAAAAAAAAAAAAAAACGGCTTCTCTTACCGACTTCTTCAGGCTTTGGTTGTCGAAGCCCTTCGTCAGAAAAAAAAAATATACGGTTAGCCCCTGAAATCCTTTCGGCGGACTACGTAGGAAGCACAGCGAGCTATATTTCCTACAAATCCGTCACCTTTCGACGCTTACGTGATGTTAAAAACCGGCCGTAGAGACTTCCTCATCTCTCTCCCGACTCTGAATTGCAACAAAATGGAATCTACGGCGGAGATATGTAGTCCGGTCGAAACCAAATCCAACCAATCGCGTTCCGAGTGCGGACGAAGCGACCAATCAGCGGAGAGACAGTCAAGACGCATTCACGCCTGTTGCCAGACCGGTGACGTCAATCGCTTTTACCCTCCTTCTGGTTCCCTTTGTTGGAGCTCGGGGTATTTCCTGACAGAAGTGAGGAAAATAACACAATAACAACCACGTTCGCTAAAACCTCGATTTCAAGGTTATATTACGATATGAAACGGGTTCAACTTTTACAAATAAACATGGTACGGAAGGTTTAGAGTGACTGCAGATGCATTTCAGGGTTACGTAATGTCAATCCCTCGTTCACTTAAAGGTAAACATTGTTCGACTAAGTACGACCATTGATGTGCTTCATACTTTTTACGACAGGAAATGACTTGAGGGTTTTTTTTGTTTTTTTTTTCCCCACAGTTCCTGTTCATGTAAGTTAAACCTGTTGTGCTGCCTAGAAACAGCTGCAACAGGCTGTAATAACAAGACACAACAGCTCCTGTCTGTGAGCTGCCCATCCCCCCACCTCTTCTGCCCTGGTAATAAAACCGAAAGTGTTTCACCTAAAACATTTAACCCTGCTATAATTTTCATATCTAGAGTTACTTGATGAGTATACAGGGTTTGTGCCTGACTGCAGTGTGTGAGCTTTGAGGCCCAATTCGCACATAGCTGTGCAAACTAGTACCAAATAAATGTGCTTTTGTCCTAAATCTGAGGCAACATGTGGGCAAGCCATTTAAGTTTGTTTTGATGGGAATCTTCCTTCCCCCAAAGTTTTGTTTAGTCAACCAAAACAACTCTATTGTTTTTAATTTAATTTCATGTGTATCTTATTATATTTTATTTGTATATACTGTGCATGATAAAAAAAAATATATTCATACCTTTACTACTACCTGCTTTTGCCATATCTTACATGCTGCTTTATCTGAAATGAAAATGAAATGAAAAAAAATTTCCCCTTGCAGATCAATAAAGTATATCTATCTATCTATCTATCTATCTATCTATCTATCTATCTATCTATCTATCTATCTATCTATCTATCTATCTATCTATCTATCTATCTATCTATCTATCTATCAGAGAGCAGATGTTGTTTGTGGGGGACACTGTAAAAAATAGAGTTATTTACAAGGCACTCTAAGACACGAACGCCCACTAAATTTAAAAAGAAATTAGCAATTTTAGATATTTGAATTTTGCAATAATGGCTGAGTGTAGGTTTGAATTTTTTGACCTGAATTATTTTGTTGCCTTGTTTTATTAATAGGATCACCTTATCTTTGCTCTTCTTTGGTCTCTAAAAGTATGTACAGTAAACTGATATTTATATTAGACATTTGAATTTGAGATCAAAATATGGCAGTCAATTTAAATTTCACTGTACTGTTAACATTTATATATTTAAAAATATAATTATTCCTTATTTGAAAATATAAAGTGAGAGATAAAAGCTAAATGCCATCTCTATTTTTGTCTCATTGCTGCGTTTTGACGGAAAAATTCTGTCTAATTTAAAAATTTTCAGCATTTTCTACCTTCTTACTTACTTTTAAGCTTACAGAAAGTTCTGGTCTGTTTGAGGACATTGACCTTGGATGACGTACTATAATGTCAGCCGGTAGGTTTTATGAGAGTGTGGAGGTCTAAGTCTAAAGAACACAAAACAACCAAAGTGATAGATTAACTAATATCTAAGTCCGTGGTCAATATAACTCTCCTTGTTTGATGTGTCTGGGTTTTAAAGGAGTTGTGTAACAGTGTGTGTCAGCCAGCGCTCACAGCTGAAGGCCACTCCCTGAAACAACCTTTGAGGGGGGGGGTTATACCGATCAACAGTCTGCTATGTATGGAAAGTAGGTCACTGAGAGGCTTGTGTATGTCACACACAACATACAGTAGGAGGTGGACAGATCTCCATATTTGACTGGCCAGTGGTTTCAACCTCACAGAGTGAGTGTACAGTAGAGCTGGAAAGTTGAATGGAAAATTCAAAAGCTGCCAGGTTCATTCTTTTTCTCACACAGACTTGTACACACAGATGGACTCTCTTGGTCTGGTAATGTTGGCCATTTATGGCAGTTATTTGGTGTTAATGGTCTAAAATAAGGGACCAATAGGAGTTTTCACATTCAATTGAATAGTCTGAAATGTGTGACACGCCTACACAAAGCAAAGTGGGAAAGAACAGAAGAGGAAACTCGTTTCAGGCAACTCAGCAATAACTTGGGCCCATATTAAAGACCTTTTGTCCTGTACCGGCTAACACATTCAAATGAAACCTCTCTTTTTGGTGTAGAGTGCCTTTTATGACATAACACAAAAACAACTATATTCACAATTAGAATATAAAGTTGACTATTTAGAATAAAGAATTGAAAAAGGAAAACTGGAACAGATGTAAATTGGGAGCAAAATCAATTATCATGAAAAAATAACCAGCCTCTACTCTTTGGAGATTTCCTACAGAACATAGATATTTTTACAGGACCACTTATCGCTGATAAGATTGTTGGATCATTTGCTTAATTGGCATTCAGGTGTGGTTTTTTTTGTACCAAAATCCCCAAATCTAAGCAAATTTTATAAACTAGTAAAATCTGAAAACAGAAATACATTTTCTTCTTGTTTTTGTATTAGTCCAGGCAGAGTCATATCTACCAGTGAAGATCTCAATATACTTCTGCTTCTTTTTTTTTCCAGAACTTGATGGTTTTAGAATGTATTTCTTAACTTCCTAAAAACAAGACAATCATTTACAGTTTACTCAGAAGCCTGTTGCTGCTGGTTAGACTATCTCATTTCCCTATGGAAGTTTTGGGGATTTTTTTTTGGGGCAGTTTTTCCATCTTCAGATCTTTGAACTTCAGTGCTAATGTGATGTGCGCTATTAGCTACACTTTACAAATAAAACTGACTTGATTGGCTTATATGATAAATACTTTTAGGCTTTTAAAAAAGGAGACACTTTACATTGTTTACCTGCCATTTACTTTCCTTCAATATTTTCCAGAAATATCTTAATTACAGGGGAAATAAACTTTGCTTTTTGACAGATTCGAGTTCAATTTATCAGTAGAGTATACACTGCTTTAAAATGACAAATGGGAAAGGCCAAAAATGAACATGGTTGACATGATTAATATAGAAAGTTATTTCATTTTGAGTTGTAAATTTATCTGTGTTCATTTTCCTCATTTATTTTCCATATTTAGAATTTAAGCCATTTCATTTAACAAGAGGCAAAGGAAATAATGAAGCATTATTATAGTAATTATCATGAAAATGATTAGATTTTTGTTTGATCTGTTCATTCTCACTTGGGTTTTTCACATCACTTATCTGATACTGCTCTCTGAAGGTCTGGCAATCTGGAAATGAGGAGAGGAAATTTGATTAATGGATTCAAGCTGAATCACTCTGAGGCAGCGCAGCCGGGCCTGGAGATGTTGGTGTCCACGGTGATTTCACAAAAGCAATTGTGTAACAGGATGATGTAATCCAATAGATAATTGAACATTTCAGGCTCTAGTCCGCCCTGTTGTGTGTTGTGTGTTGTGTGTATGCTGCATCTGGACCGACTGTGACCCAAAATAAATCTTATTGAAGCTGCGCTGTCTGCTGCTAATCACATTTCCTGCCTTCTGGCCTACTCTTTCTATCAGGTCAGAGGAGGAGGATACCAGATATTGTTTCCTCCTTGCAAGACTGGCCTTTTTGTAGATTTTTTTTTTCTTTTACTACTGATCTACTTAAATGCTGCCCAAACACACTGCTTATTTCTTGACATCTAAATTTGATATATTTGTTAGTCCCATTTACTGATACAGTGTTATTGAACTCACTTTTCTCTAAATTGAGAGGCTAAAATAGGTTGCTAACTCATCTCAGAGTGCCTCAGGTATGTGATTTTTTTTTCCGGCCTGATTAAGTTGTTATTGAACTAATGTACTTCATTTTTTACCAGAGGGACTTAATCTGAATTTAATGACCTCAATTGTTGAGCAGACTGCTCAGTGAGTTTGATTTTGGTATCTATAAAGAAAACTTTTAACCTATGCCATCAGTGTGATGTTCACTGCCAAGTTCCTGTCCACTGAATCAGGGCTGCCTAGCATTGCCCCCTGTTGTATTGTGAGCAGTATTACAGTCTGACCCTCCCATTGAATAAAAGGCCTCAGTGGACATAACTGGTATAGAATATAAAAGAAGAACTTTTTTTTTTTTAAATGGGAAAAGCCTGGTTTATACTCCTCAGTTCTCTCTGTAGATTGGATGTAAACATGTGAAATGAGTGAGAAAGCACTAGCTAAACAGAGTGACTGCACTTCAAGATGAACATATAGTGAATAAGTAGGAAAATGAAATAATCAAATAAGTGTTGCAGTCAGATTCATTGTGACAACAAGAACAAAACAGCTTTATTGTCTTTTCTGCACTGGATTATAGTGGTATTCTTGTAATCCTTCAAGTAATTTGATATAAAGAGATTGCGAAATCCAGGTCATTGTACAAGGACTGGGTGTGTTTGTGCGATGGTGGATACTGTCTGTCAAATGAAGATGAGTGGAAAGTAATCAGCAAAAGAGGCGGAAGGAAAAACGCTGGCTGCCCAAACAGGAAACAATCCAAGATGTCTTTACCTTGACTAGGAAAGTTCATTCCTGAAGTGACAAAGTGCTCAGTGTTGGAGATTTTTTTTTTTTTTTTTTTAAAACAACATGTGGGATAGGACATGTTTTTCACACCTATCTTCCACCCCGTAATACAGCTTAAGTGCACTCCTCCCCGGAGTCCAACCTCACCCTGTCTGCAGTGAAACACATGCATGTCGCTCATGAAGGATGCAGCAGTAAGAAATGTGTAATAATGTTGTATATAGTATCTAGATATATTGTATATAATATATAGATATAGATATATACTGTACTGTATATACTGTATATACTGTGCATTTTATATTTTATATTTATATTTTATATTTTACTGCTATTTTATTGCTTTTCTATTGTTCTATTATTATTTTATTGCTTTATTGCTGCTGTAGCGAAAAAATTTTCCCCTCGGGGATTAATAAAGTAACTACCTAACCTAACCTAACCTAATCGCTCTGGTTGACCTTTCTGGAAATGTGTGATTCATTCCAGTTTTTGTTGGATAGCAGCTAATCTGACAAAAAAGCGGACTTCTTTTTAGTTTCATCAGCCTCCAGACTCCAGCTATGGTCATAACACTAAAAAACAGCATATTTTGTGTGTCATTCACCCCCCCCCCCATCCCCCAACACACACACACACACACACACACACACACACACACACACACACACACACACACACACACACACACACACACACACACACACACACACACACACACACACACACACACACAGCCTTCCCCCACCCCACCCCGCTCTCTCCTGTCATCATCAACCACCCTCCTTATCTTCTCCCCTCACTTTGCCACTGGCCAGGTCTGTTGCAGTCATGTTGCAGTTGTTCTCCTGCTGAGAGAGACTGGAAATAAGATCAAATTCTCTGTCAAGCAAGAACATAAGGTAAGCACTTAAATGGTTATTTCAGCACAGATGTAAAATCTACTGAGGCACAGTAATGATTTTATTATTTAGCTTTGAACTGGCATGATGTCACTAGATCTGTTTTTTCGAAGTTGGGAGGAAAATTCTGTTGTGTGTAAATTGTCTTGTAGTCAGTATTTGGAAGTTAAATCTGTTTCTTTTTAACTTTAAAATACCAAAATTTTGCACTTTTATTACAACAAGAGAGTTCGAGCAGGGTTTTTATTTATTCTACTTCTGGTTTGTGGTCTTTTGAAACAATCTGGCAGGTTGCAAGTGTCTGAAGGGTTATTGCTACATCCTATTTGAATGTGCATGTCACCAGTAATTTGAATGGAGTTGCTGCACGGTTTGTTCGTTTTTTATATATAAATTAAGTTTCAGGTTTGCACTACTGGTGCTGCACGGATGTATGTATGGATGACCGCTTCTTAAGAGTAACAGTATCAGTCAAGGTTTTCACCATAAGTGAAGAAAGCCTGAGGTGGTGTAATATCCAGAGTGCACGCACTCAAGTGGCCTATGGTCAAATTGCAAAATCATCCTTCAAGTGAATAAGGGGCTCTCTGGAAAGTAATCTATTGTCACCTCTATACTTTTCATAAAACAATGTCACATTTGTGATGAAAAAAACTCATATAGTGGTCACTGGAAACAGAATAAAGGAAAAATAAAGGAATGACCTGATTGGATGAAAATGCTCCTTTGGTTTATTGCTTTCTTTGATCCATTTGAATGTATTTTCACAGTGGAAATATTTTCCTTTCAAATCATTTTTGACCAGTATAGTTTGTGCATTTAATGTTTTGATCATGCTGTTGCAGGTAAAAAAATATCTCTGGTGTTTAAGACACTCTGTGCCAACAATGACCAATTGGCCACTCCAGTTTATCACAGAATTATTTACTTTAATGTAATCCTCTCACATCAGCTTCCCACACTTAGTTTAATCTATTGATTGCACACAGGCAATGCACTCAACAGGGGATTGTTCAACTCAGTTTTGACCTTCACCCACCGATTAACTCTTAAAATACAACCACCTTCTAATTCCAAAAGGGGGCAGTCTTCATTCTGGTAAATATGATAATTCACCAACAACATGAAGTTCCTGTTCTGTTTATCTCTGCGGATAACAATACAATAAAATGACGGTGGAAATATGAACATATACAGTTATCATGATCAAATCAATTCTTTCAGCAGAACCAGGACAGGGAAGGAACTCTTTGGCTTTTAAAACTAAATTCAGTCGCATTCTTGAATAAGAAGATGCAGTTTATGGTTCACTATAAACCACGATCCGGTGACTATCTCTCCAATATCATCATCAGTTGATACTGTAATGATCGTTGTCTGTTTGCCTTGACCTCTAAATGACTTTCTGTCTTGACTCACAGATGTTAATGTTCCTCTTAAGCTCGAGGATCAATATTGACAGAGAGAACAAAGTAATCACCTTTTCCTCTTTATTTCTTTCTCCACAGGAAGTCGTCTGTCACCTCCACTTAATGTGAAAAACCTGAAGGTGAATGTTTGTTCTCAAACTATGATGTGAATGAAATCAAAGTATTCCATTTTTTTTTTGGTCTTCTGATTTGATAATCAGATACAATTCTGCAGATAAATACTTCAGACATGTAATTTGTACTTATATGAAAACAATTGACACGTTACATTTATTTTACTTCACATTTACTTTATTTCCTAACTTCCATCATTAGAGTGAGAGTTAAAATGGATGAATGGGAAGTCCCCCTTTCTTTGGAGCTGGCAGAAGCCAAAGAGAACACTCCATCACCAATAGGTATGCAGCCTTTGAATATGAAATGATGATGCAATCCAAATTTATTAGCAAAGAAAGCAGCTGTAGTTTAATTTCCCTGGTCTTAAAGCTCTGTCATGCGTTTCTTTCTCACAGGTAACTGGTCTTGTAAGAATCTGGAGTGCTACATGGTCTTGACGGAAGCAGAGAAGACAGCAATCGCCTCCATCTGTTTCCTGGGAGGACCCCTCACACTGCTGGAAAACGCTCTGGTGCTGGGAGTGATCGCCACCACAGTCACTCTGCGACAGCGGCCCTCCTACCTGTTCATCGGCAGCCTCGCTCTGGCTGACATCTTCGCCAGCTGCTTCTTCACCACCAGCTTCCTGGACTTTCACCTCTTTCACCACAGCGATGGTTCCACGGCATACCTCTTCAAGTTAGGAGGCGTCACCATGGCCTTCACCAGCTCAGTGGGGAGTTTGCTGCTGACCGCTCTGGACCGCTACCTCTGCATCCACCGGGCCTCCAGCTACAAGGTTCTGCTGACCCGCCACCGAGCCCTGCTGAGCCTTTTGATTCTCTGGAGCACCACCATCTTCATCTCCTTCCTGCCTGTGATGGGCTGGAGGTGTCACACAGTCCTCAACCCGCCCTGCTCACGCCTGTTTCCCTACATCAGCCAGAGCTATCTGGCCTGCTGGACCAGCTTCATCATGGTGCTTCTGGCACTCATTTTGGGGGCTTATGGTCTCGTCCTGTGGAAGGCTCACCGCCATGAATCCTCCATGATGAGCCTCCAGGGAGCAGCAGGGACCGGTCAGGCCCGGATGAGGATGGATATCCGGCTGGCTCGGACCTTTGGTCTGATCCTGCTCATTCTGGTCGGCTGCTGGCTTCCAGTACTCTCCTTCATGCTGGCTGATGTCTCTGTGCTGCTGACCCGCACCCAACAGAGGGCATTTGCCTTTTGCAGCACTCTCTGCCTGCTCAACTCCGCAGTCAATCCACTGCTTTATGCCCTGCGCTGTCGAGAGCTCAGAGTGGCTCTACTGCAGTTACTTCAAAGGATGTATAAGGCAGGGAGGTGTAGAAAATCTATAGAGGACTTAACCCCTGGACTGTCTTTTGCAGAGGACAACAACTGTACTGTCCTCTCTGAGGTTGAGATGCCCGTGACCAGAACCACCCGAATTAACACCATCTCAGAAATAGTGAATAATCAGCAACTGAACATTATAAAATGAAGGAGTTAGAGAGCGAAAATAAAGGAGTAGAAATACATATAGTGAAACGTTTATGTTTTTGTAGCAGTATAGTGGTGGTGAAGACTACATTGTAAGCATAGCCATTACCACAACTGTAGATTAAGAATTAAATCTACCATATCTAAGAGTCAGATTCATTTCATTTCATTTAGTGTTGGCAAAGCTTTAAACAAGCCTTTTTGAACAATGTGACTACTGTATTAAACAATGTGTTGAATATTTTATAGAAAGTCTCTCACATACTGTGTTTTACAAGCGATTACAACATTTAAAGCGCTAACAGTGCTTGTAAGGAGAAAATTGTGGGAATTAGTGTCTCACCATTGCACATTACTGTAATTACAACCATAGTAATATCCAGGATTAGTAAGATCACAGATAAATGTTAACCTTTATTATTATCTATATATTATAGGATCACAGTGATTGATTTTAAAATAGAGTTATCTACTTACAAGTGGGATACAAACAGCTATACGAGGCCTGGACGAACTGTGCGGTTTTAGTAGAAATAAAAGTCTCTGCACTGGTTTTGGACAAGCAAAATGTTTAGTAAATGTTTTTTTTTTTTTTTTTAAATGACACGATGCAGCCATGTAACCTTTGACCTCTCTGCCTCCCATGTCACTGCTTAAACACTCTCACACCTATGAAATATCGTGTCCCGTGAACCGAACTGCTGACTTCTAGGTTCGCGGTAGAAAGGTGGATTTGTTGTTAGCATGCTACTTTACATTTCAGTGTATGACCCTGAGCATGCAGGAACAGAGGACCCGGTGGGCTGCCTGTCCTATCTGCACATGAATGGTATAGAACCTCACAAAAGCCCCCGTTCACAGGAGAATTTCACACAATGCTCACCACACGCACCCAAGCAGCGCGCCGAGGTGAATGGGGCACATGCTCGGAAGAGAACCAGCGCAGACACCAGAACAGTCTTTGCAGCGGTATAGCAACTAGCAGGTGCAGTAAAGCACACAGTGATATGCACTGACACGCACTTACAATAGTAATAGATGATCACAAAAGTCTGAAAACATTTGTTAATCTTAAATTGCTGTATACTGTTCAGAACACCGGTTTCAACCATTAAAAATAACACTTGACATCCCACAGTTTTGACTCTTTTTGTGTTCGTTTTTAAGCAAATTACGCTCGTAAAACCCACTTGTGTCTTCCTTATTTTTTATCAACTGAAAAAAAAAAAAAGGTGCAATGATTAGTAAGAGTGCCGATGTCTGTATCGGTCTTCAGAGTAGACTTTTGCTTGCACACCAGAAAATCAGTCTAGAAATTCGTGGGAAGAAACAAAACTGTCTGAGGCGAGAGATGGCAGACAGTGAACTGAAGGAGTACACAGCCTGTTTATACATACTGTAGCCCAAAAAAACAAAAGTGGCCAAAAGACTCATTTAAAACTAATGTAGTCTGCCACCACAGCCCTGCAATAAACTCAACCTTCATCAAGGTTATAAAAGTACGATTTTGGTGCGACTTTATATGGAGAAGGACGTTTTATACCCATTTATATTGGTGAGGGTGGTTAAATGAGAAACATCTTTCAAAAGAACGCAACACAAATCAACACCATCTGGAACTGGAGGCTCCCAAATGATTTTAAAGTAGAATAGTGACAGCAAGAAACAAGTGAAGAATACAGTAGAGGTGGAAAATCTCACCTTTGTGGTGTTTTATCACTTTTACAAGGAAACATCAACTGATACTGCTGAAAATTTCCCACCTGTACAAGGCAACTGAGATGCAAGCTAGAATAGACACAACATCATGCTATTCTACTTTTGTGTTTAGTTTTATCCACAGGGTATTCAGTCACAATAACGACAATATACGATTTTATTTTGTTTGAATTATAGAAATGTATAATGCATTATTATGCATTAACAAGGCAGCATGACATTCTTAATCACTTACTTAAAAAACAACAACCTGTGATCAGCAGATTTTTTATTATTATCTGTGTATGTTATGTGCACCTAAAACAAACTGTCACCGCCAGAGGAACGTCCAGCAATGATAAACGAGATTCTTAAAACTATGAGCCCTATGAGACTGTTGTTGGTTATTGATGCATGTGAGGTGTGAAGCTTGAAGCTATCACAACATTGCAAGATAAGATCAGAAAGCAGACTATTTATTCACACATGGCAAATGTCTTCATGTAGTGCATGCAAAACAATTCCTCTTTTCAGTCACAGTGGATAGCCCCCTAACAATGCTGCTCAGGGACTATATTCCAGGCCATCGTGATCATGCACCCATGCTGGGGAAAAAAAGAAAGAAAAAGTGTTATTTAATTAGCTATTATCCATCAATGATATATCAATAAATATTAGGCTTAGTTTGTAAAGGAATTATAAAAAAATATATATATATAACATGGAGCCTAATAGTTGTTGGCTGGCAAAACAAATGATAAAGTCTGCTTTATGCGGAGGGACTCTTAAGTGTAAAGTTCTCCCTGTTTTACCTGATCACCATCACCAGACGTCTCGTGAACCTTCAAGTTCAGTTCAACGGAAAGCGACGAATAACAACAGCGGGGTTGGGTGGCCCGAAATCGCAGCATAAAAACGGCGGAAAAAAGTACACAAAACCACACATGTATTCCTATCATAATTTTTTTTTATAAAACACATTTAAAGCAATTCTAGATAACGATTAAAAAAAAAAAATTAAATCAGCCAATAACGTACAATAATTCCTTGCGAAGGTTTGAGAACCCCCCCTCCGCTTCCCCGCTCTTCTCTGCAATGGTACGATCCGCCATTGTGACGTTTTAAAAATTCAGCAGGCAGGGTCGGCAGTTGGCTTACTACTCAGAGAAGAAAACCCGTTGTTGTGGAGAGGAAGAAAGGCCAAGAAGAAATTCGAGGAACATTAAACGTACAAACTGCGAGCTTTAAACCCCGACTTTGTTTATTTGCGGGTCGTTTTTTTTTTTGTTTTTTTTTTCACCCACCCACCCAACCCAACCCCCCCCCCCATACCCCTCTCCTCCTCCTCCTCCTCCTCCAAACTTATTATTTCCCGTTTTGTTTTAGCTAAACATGGCTTGTGGAGCTACGTTAAAGCGGTCGATGGAGTTTGAGGCCCTCCTCAGTCCCCAGTCTCCCAAGCGGAGAAGGTGCAATCCACTACCGGGGACTTCCAGCGCTCCGTCCCCGCAAAGATGCAACCACCGTCCCCCAGTCGACAGTCCGGCGCATTCGATGTCTCCCCAGGCCATCGGAGGCGAACACAGGCTCACCCCAGGTAAAGATCGAAACCGTATTTGACGTGTTTTTTTTTTTTTTTTATTTTTTTTTCTTCCCTGCGTTTCAGGGTGGGTGTCATGGTGGTGGAGGAGGAGGAGGAGGAGGGAGGAGGAGGGGGGGGGGTTTGGGTGGAGTGGATAGCTCAGAATGGGGGGTTGGAGGCTAAACGTTAGCCTACCCGAGCTAACGTCAGGAAGGGGGAATGTCGTCGCTAAAGTTAACGTTAACGGACCATTTCACCGCTGCTGGTGTTAAATCCGAGTATGTCGTGAAGCAGAAGGGGCTTTCGTAAAGTGTTCACTTGTGGCATCCTGCCAGCTGCGCGTATTGTCTCGATGCTTGGCTCAGCTAGCTTTGCGTTGGCTAAATGTTGAGAGAGAGAAAAAAAAAATGACTGGATCCAGAGTTCGTCGCTTGCCTAAATATCAAATATCATTTCTAGCTTTTGAGGAAGTTGGAATAAATGTGAACTCCCCTTCTTCTCGTCAGTTTTGCTCCAAACAATCTGGCAGCTGTGGCAGCACGTCGTTTAATTTTTTTTTTTTTTTTTTTTTAAAGTGTTTTTAAGATATTGAATTAAAACCTGAAAGGGATTGAACAAAAGATCCTGCTTACACTTTTTTTTTTTTTTTTTTTTTTTTTTTTGACACCTGGGCAACGAGCAGAGAAAAAGGCATCAGCAGCAGCAGCCACATCATGGCAGGCTGTTAATTAGGAGGTGGCTGGGTAATGTTCCTTGGCTTTTAGTGCCACGATTGTCTGGCAATGAGGGTGGTGGGTGAGGAGGGCGGGCACCCCCATTATGCACCACAACCATTTATATTCCTCCTTCAGGCCTGCGAGGCATTGTTAATTTCCTTTATGCCTGTACTCTACTCTCCCACCGACTTGAAGATGGTGTAGCTCCACTGCCAGAGTTTGACGTGTCTACGTGGGGTGGGGTGGGGGGGGGGCACGAGCAGACACAAGATATGATTTACCCCCAGATGTGCCCTCTGCAATCCAGAGGTTTATTGCAGGTGCCAGTCAGTGAGACTGGCGGCTGGGGCTGGGTGAGATGGACAAAATCCAATATCGCAGCGTTTTCGATCAAAAAAAGCTTGATGAAAACGGGAAAAGACTACGATTATTCTACGTCACAATATTACAATATCCAATATATATATATATATATATAGTTTCATATCACACTACGATAGCTCCTTAAGGGCAGCTGTGAAGCCGAGTCCTTGTGCGTTTTTGGATGGTAGAAATTCCTGAACACTCAACCTTGAAGCCACTCTAGTCTGAGATTTTCATGTAAATCCGTTAGAAATCCATTGACTGTTGTACACCATGTTATAATATGCAGGGTTACTTCTGGTGTTGGCTCGCCCTCCTAACGCAATGAAACGAGCCGTCTTCCATTTTGCCACTAAGCAGTGACGTTGAAGGAATTAGAAATACTCGGATGCATTCTTCAGAACTGGATTTATTGGCACGGTGCCGCTAGGAGACCGAGGGTTTTTGATTTAGGAGTGATTCATCCTTCATATCCACCCAGTGGTTGTTGTTGGGCCACTTGTCTCCTCCATTAAACTGTTTAAATCGTATTTTCTCCGGGGATTGTTAACCTCTTCACATAACGTAATCATCTGAGACCGAAGAGAATAATACATTATTGCCGTGTCTTGCTCTGACTGTCGGGTTGCATCGCCACTAAATCCTGTGCTTCCTCGACTTCGGTTTCAGTTGGTGTTTTTCATGGAAGATTTACCTGCGAAGGAGGTGACTAACGGTACCTACGAATTAAAGTGACGGGAGAGCTATTAGCGAGCATTGTTTTCAATAAAACATTAAACTAACAGGAGTGCCAATTTGCAGTGTGCCTGCTGCATTACATATCAAGTCAAAAAGGTAAAACAGGTTCCTGGTTGTTCCTTTTTTTTTTTTTTTTGCAATGTAGGAAAAAAAATTTGCTTCATGGTGCACAATCATTGCATGATGACGGTGGGGGGTTGCGTCGCTCATAGAGGGAACCGGGGAAGCTTCATTGAGAGCAATGACGCGCATACAGATGTAGGCGTTGACGGAGATGTTGTCTCCATTTGGTTTTTGAGAAATGCATTTATTTCTGCTCTTATCATGGTCAGCCAAAGGTTCACAATGGAGTGTTTTTGTCATAGTTGAGGAAGCCCGGAGGTGAAGATATATATATATTTCCCCCCCCTTTCTTGCCCCCGCCAGTGCTCACGCCGTTTATGCAATCCGACTCGGTTACTTTGGTTTGCTTCATCGAGTTAAAGTGTAGCGCACGAAATGAATCATTCAGATCCGTTTTCTCAAGGTTGTTTGGCTAGCGTCGCTTATCTAGCTGGAACTTAATGTCACGAATAAGACACCAAAAGGCCTCTTGTGTGTTGTGTTTCAGTCCGCCGAGATAAATTGGAGCACAGCAGCTGCAAGGTTGAAGCCGTGTAGATTTGTCTGCTTCAGACACGAGGCCCAGATAACCTGGTATTAAAGCTCACCTTCACCGAAAGAGACCCGCCGATGGGAGTGGCACGGCAAGCCTGCCTTTCTGATGCGGTTTGCCAAGTGAAAGCAGTTTGGTATTGAGGTAAAGGTCAGCTGTCATCCCTCCCACCCAGCTCTACCCACACGTGCTCTGCAGCTAGCCAGGCTTACTCGTGGAGAGCAGGGCTGGAGAGCGGGGGTCTGACACCGCCAAGGTGTCTTTGGGTAATTGTTTCATAATGCAGACAAGATCGCTCGCTCCGGTTTATCTGCGTAATTCTTGTGCTGCCAGTCGGGGCTCGTGCTTTGGTGAAATCACCCCCGAACGACGGATGAGTTTGGTGTTTTGCTGGGATATGATGTTGCCATAAAAGGCTGAACGGGCTGACTTCTGACTGCGTGGACAGAAAGGCTACCAGGTAATAGTTCAGACATGAAGCTGGGGTCAGGCTGCAGAAGTGTTCAAGTATTGCAGTCTAAAAAAAAAAAACCCACCGTCTGCACAGCTGGTTGATTTTTGTACATGAAGATTAAAAAAAAAAAAAAAATCACATATTTCATTCCTCCAAAAAGCAATTCAGTGGCAGCTTATCAAGATTATAGTAAGCATATGAGAAGCTTTCTAATAAATCCCTATACATTATTAAAGGATATTTATGTTCAATTATGACTTTTTTTTCTAGAATCTATGGGTCACCAAACTGAGCGGGGAAATCAGGGGGACTGATGGATGTGGGATCGCCGAACGCTACACGACTCCCACCGGTGTTGATCAGACATGTCTGGAAATAATTTATTCTTCTTTAGAAAGCTTCTCGGATGTCCACTGTTCAGTTGCCATCTTCCATTTGCGCTGCAGCGGTCAGTCTTAAATTCTGTGCTCCACAAGGGCAACTTGAACTGACCAGTACTACATCACAACCTAACTTCCTGGCATTTGGGACATTTGAAACCCACCTCCCCCCACAATCCTTTAGCAGTGGAGGGTGAAATGAAATGAGTCAGCTTTGTTTTCTCTCTACCACCACAATCTATCTGCCCGATCGCCTGTCGTATTCACTGTTTGGCCTGTGCCTAAGCCTTTTAGCTGAGGCTGTCTCCACTGTGTTCCCCTGGCTCCCGGAAGTCTCTGTGATTGATTGCTTGGCCTGCTTGTGGCAGGGTCATTGTTGCCAAGCAACGCCCACTGTTCAGCTACTAGTAATTGGCAGAGCTGGAAGTGACATGCAGCGGGAGAGGGTTTTCACTTGTCATGCAGATGAACCCAGGGACAGTGATGTCCTTCACCACCTTGAGTCAGACGTCAAGATTTGTTATATTCAGTTTTAATAAATGCAACGGCGGCGCCCTCCTTCAGGAAATGCAGATTCAGCCAATTGGGCCCAGTCAAATGACGCTGCCTTCTCGGGTATATATTTATATATTTTTTTTATGAGAAACCAAAATAGCAAACAAAGTTGGTTTTGATTCCTCTCTCCAGCATCGTACTTAATCAGGCGAAACCGTTCATACAGACTTTGTTTTCTCAACGATCACATTGAGTTCCCCTTTCTTATTTAGGAATCCCCCAGGTAACTGTTAGGGGGAGGCGACAAAATTGTTGCACCACCTGACAGAAGACAAAACACTCCTCTGTGTCTCCAAAACACACAACTGATAGATTGTCGTTGAGATTAGTTTTGTCATTATTGCCATTTTCACAAGACTAATTTGAATACTTAAACTGATGTTATTGCGAGTGGTACACACTCAGTTGATGAAGACCTTTTCTTTGGCTTTTCATTTACTTTTGGATGTCACTATTAGTGTATAAATAGTGCAAAAATAAAAGCAAAGAGAAGTCTCGACTGATGTCTCACTGCCATGTTTTGATCTTCAATTCAGATGCCTAAAATAGCACCAAAAAAAACACAATTTCACACTACTGCTAACACATTTTTTGCAGCGCCCTGTAATATCACTACACAGTCAGATAGTCCTCCTCCACATCCTCTTGCCTTACAAAAATTTTTTTTAAAAAAATGGTCACACTCAAGAAGCTGGAACCTGTGAATATTTGGTATTTTCTTCATGCAGTCCCACCCGGTATGTATTGGCAGCGCACCAGTTGGTCTTCATCAGCTACAGCATACCAGCAGGGCCCACCTGGAAAGCTGGGCAGACGCTGTGCCTATTTAATAAACATGTGCGATGTGTGAACACCAGACGTCGAGTCTGAGTCTCATCAGTCTTTCTGCGTGGCCCGAATCTGTAACTCTGCTCACACTGCACAGGTCCATCGGCATGTGGAGCTCACACTGAGCGTAAACAACAAGTCCCGGGTCGCTTTTGTCCTGTGGCAATACCAATGAAGTTAGTTTTTTTTTTTTTCTCCAAACAAGAGGCCTGTGTCCTTAGTGTTGACAGAAAAAGAAAAAGGGCAGCGTTATGCTGCGTTTTATTGATGGTTAATTTGATTCTGAACATGTTGCACTTGTGGATGCTTTTATTATTATTTATTTCACATGTGAGAGTAGACAGCTCTGAATCTTGTCTTTTTGACAGTATGCAGCGTTTGAATCCCTTAACTGTTACAGAAGAAATTATGGCCAATGAGCCGCATTTAAGTATTCTTATTTTTGGAAAATGAATGAACGGTTAGCTTTTTGTTTCTTCCACTGCTGCACTGAAAACACACGGACATGTGAATTTGATGTGCGGATCTGTCCCGTCTCTGCAGTGCCGTGGTCGGTTTAGAAGTAGCTAAACAAACACAGCCTGCCAGATTACAGTCTCCTGTTGTTAATGCGGGAAGGTTTGAGAGGCCAGGCATGAGGAGGGGTTGCTGTGAGGGCACCAGTTCAACACAGCCCAGCCATATATAACGTGGCTTTCCTTAAAGTGCTTTGTAGAGGAAAATCCTGCTTCACTCTCCAGTCCAAACAAGCTTATTCATGAGCGGGCCGAAGTGGCAGCGGGGGCTTCTCACTTTCTCCCCACCCAAGATAAATGAGGCACGGCTCCCCAGATAGAGGTGCAGCATGTTCACACACTTCCCTCCCTATACGTTGGTTATCAGCTCTGGCAGAGGCCATGGCGTTTATCTCTTGTTTTTCCCAGGACTTGTTTTTTTTTTTACTTTAACCTTATAATTAGATACGTGTGAGCGGGCTGTGGCCCATGTTTAAAGCCGTTTGGACACTGGACCAGCAGGGCAGCATTGGTTTCATCCCGAGGAGGTGACGTATCAGATAACAAAGCCCTGTGGAAGGACCACCTTTTCATGCCCCTTCATACATTTATGCACATGTACGTACCTGCAGCAGCCGCATGAACCTTTATTCAAGTCTATACACGTTTATCTGCAAGTAAACTACGAATTGGTTAGGCTGCCCATTATATTCAAGATTAATCATTTTCTTTTCAAACCTTTTTCACAAGTAAAAGCCCAAACAAAAGTCTAAACCCTAAAAATATCAAATGTACCATCTTGTTTGACCAAGAAAATCAGCAAAACCTTTAATGGAATGAATCGAAGGTCAAAGTAGTAGCCGTATTGTTCTTTTGGATTGATGAATTGTGAGGCTGTGGCTCAGACGGTAGAGTGGGTTGCACACTAATCTGAAGGTTGGTGGTTCAATCCCCAGCTCCTCCTGTCCACATGCCGAAGTGTCCTTGAGCAAGACACTCAACCCTAAGTTGCTCCCGATGGTGTACCATCGGCGTGTGAATGGGCTCCTGATGGCGGCGCCTTGCATGGTGATCTGTCTCATTAGTGGGTGAATGGAAAAACCATGTTAAAGCGCTTTGAGACCGAAAGGTGATAAAGCGCTGTACAGGCCGTTTACCATTTACATACATTACCTTACTTCTGACTACCGCCTCAAAGGGTGATTATCATATACATTTCCAAGATCTATAGGGTTGTGTCTATACATTACAAAGCTGGCCATTAGCCGTAGTTCACACTTTTCAATTGTGCTTAAAAGCACTGCTAGTCAAGATTTAAATGTAGCGAGAGTCTTGGTATCACAAAGCTCTCTCAACACAAATCACTTCACTTTGCATATCTACAAAAACCTCAAGTTTCTCTACGACCACAGAACGGGCTTTTATTTTGTTGCGGCCCAGTGAAGAATGTGCGTCTTCACCAGCTGCAGCTCCGTGTGTTGGAGACATCACAAAAACGTTTTGAAAGGGAAATGAAAGTGATGCAGTCACAAGATCAGAAAGTGTGTTAAGTCAGGCGTTTGTGCCTGTGTTGGTTCCAGCTGCAGCGATTATGCTACTCTTGCCGGGTTTACATGCACATCACTGCTTCCTGTTGATGAATGTTTGGGTTTTTAACCCATGTTAGGTGACAGAAAACAAGAGAACACACAGGAAGTGAACATAGTTGTAGTTTTATGCTCTGAAACCAGGATGATTGAGCCTTCCCATAATAGTCCATGGTCATGCTATAAGGCATTCAGCATTATGGGAATGTGGTTGTGGTCAGTGTGGAAACTCACAAAATATGGGTGGTTTTATTCCCGAATATAGAGCAATACTGTGGCACAAAAACAAGTTATTAGGATTTCAGATGCAATTTCGATAGTCCGTTATGATCAAAACAACGAATATGAGCTTAAGTGGAGCCGCGCAGCACATCTGTTTGGATGTTTTTACATGTTGCATTCGAAGATAATTGAGAGAACCTGGAATGCATTTTCCGTGGGAGACCGTCGGGAAATTTCCCATCGTTTGGAAAGTATGTAAGCGAGTGTCTTCTGTCCCGCTTGTTTTCTGACCTTGTTCCCGTCTTGCTCCCCGCAGAGCAAATCTTCCAGAACCTCCGTCAGGAGTACAGCCGGATCCAGAGGCGGCGGCAGCTGGAAGGGGCCTTCAACCAGACCGAGGCCTGCAGCTCCAGTGACGCCCCCAGCCCCAGTTCCTCCCTCACTGCTCCCAGCTCCCCACCAGGTAGGACGATCACTGGAGACTGTGCACACGCGCACACGCACACACACGCACACACACACACACACACACACACACACACACACACACACACACACACACACACACACACACACACACACACACACACTGCCCTTTTTCTTCTGGTTTCATACAGATGTGATGGGAACTGTAAGTGCCAAGTTAAGGATGTTATTGATCACTGAAACCACCATTACAAACATGTCTGTGCTCTGGGAGGTCATTGGTTTAACCAGGCTTCGGTGTGGAGTTTTAGAATTTCCTTTCTTTTGCCGTTACGTGCACGTTGCCATAACATTTCAGCTCTTCATGAATGAATACCAGGACTGTGATCATTTTTTTTTTTTTTTTTGTATGAGATGGAGGTGATCAAATAACATGGCTGCTTTGTTTTGTTTTGGTTAGCAAACCTACAACATGAAGTGACATCAGGACCAGCAAAGAAACCAAAAATATCTGTGTTAGCCAGATTTAAAGGCTGATAATTAGTACAGAAACGATTATAGACGAGAAGGTCTGAAGAGGCAGCAAGACGCTGGCCGCTGCTGCTCAACACAACAAACATAAGGGCCGACAAAGTGTGATTCCAGATGTGAGTTTGTGAGAGATATGTAGCTGTCGGTGCCAAATCCAGCCCACTACTATAATGGAGATGTCTTTGTCATGTGAGTTCAGTCTTACCCTTTTAAAGTATGCTTTTATTATCATTTTTCTCAGAATACTGTGTCGTGTAAGGGATGTGTTTGTAATACAACTGTAAATAAGAGATAATTTCATGGGTTAATATATCTAAAGATATTACATATTCAACACAGAGTATAAAAGTGTCATTGAATAATTTTGATTTCTGTGATAATGCGAGAAATTCTAAAAATAGCAGGAGGGTTCAATCTTTTCTTTGTAAACCGGGAAATAAATCGAGAGATTTTCCCCGAGTAAAAGTGTAAGACTAAACCCAGACAAGCAAATTGTAAGTTATCCTTTGTTTTTTTTTTGTTTTAGTTTTTTTTCAACATGGTGGTCCATACAGGCATAAGTTCATACTTTGGTTATATTCATTTATACCATCGCATCTTGCATGTGTGGATTGTTTCAGCCCATCTTTTGTTTGCTTGTGTGGAACAAAACAAAACAAAAAAAATATGATTTACTTTTATTCACGAGACTTTTGCTTTTTGTGCCTGTTTTCCTTTTGAACAGTAACCGTGGGACAGATTGGTGCACGAAGCACACTTTGCCAGTGAATGGTTTGAGCACTATTTCAAGCCTGCGGTGCGGGAACATCTCGTAGATCACCATGACGGCGCGGTTACTAAACCGGTCACTTTCTGTCGCCGCGGCCCGCCGTTAAACCTCCGTCCTCGCTCTGCCCGTCGCCCTCTTGTGATTTACAAACGTTTTAGTCCATCCAGCTTCGTAGCAGACCTCAAAGACCAACGGGTAATGAATCACCAAGCGGAAGCCGTCTGCAGGGGAGGAGGAGGGGGGGGAGGGGAGGGGGAGAGAGAGAGAGAGAAAACATTAGTGCTGCATGACCCCGCTGGTCCTGCAGAGGTGAGAGAGGACAGGAAGCAGAGACGTAATTTTTCACCTGGCCGAGCATCTATTACCGGACCGAAGGACGTTCCTGCCTCTGTGACTCATTACTGAGAGGTGAGCCGTTCGGCCTTTTTATAGCTGCTCCCTCGCTGTCTTTCTCAGGTGCCTCGAGGAAGGACCAGCCCTCGTTTACGCTGAGGCAGGTGAGCTACCTGTGCGAGCGCCTGCTCAAAGACCACGAGGAGAAGATCCGGGAGGAGTACGAACAGATCCTTAACACAAAACTCGCAGGTAAAAAATTCCCCCTCCTGGTGGAAAAATACACTACAAAATCACTGCACCGACAGTTCATGACAACAACGCTTTATACTGGCAGTGCAGCACAGTAGAAATGTCTCCGTTATGAGTTTTTAGATACCAACGCTGTAAACGGGCAGAAAATGAATGAGGCCGTATAAGGCTGTTTGCTAAGAGTACAAGTATGATGTAAGGAGTTTTAGCAGTGCAAGTATATAAAACTGTGAAGTGTTGACCATAAATAAGTAAAGTGCCCCGAGATGACTTGTTATGATTTTGGTACCAAAGTAAAGAACACATCAGGATGGTTAAATATAAAACAAAACAAAAAAAAAACCAACAATGTGGTTTTCTCTGTTTCGACACCTACGTCTGCAAGATGTCATGTCGTCACCCCGGACTTCTCGTACTGTGAGATCGTCTGCACTGACACGTACAGCTGTTGTCATGACGCCGTATCAAAATGTTAAGTTTGCTCAACAGTGCAGCCGCTGATCCGATTTCAGCAGCTACAGTACAGCGTAGTTGATCTTCTGCAGTCTTCCTGCTGCTCGGGTGTTTCGGTGTGTACAGAGCTCTTTTAATAAAGGTGTGGAAGTGTGGCGTCATTTTCACACAACTACTGTGTTTAAAAAAATAAAAAAAAAATAAAAGTCTGCTTGGCGACGATGTCGTCTTTGACCCATCCGGTGTTTGTAGGACGCAGAACGGGCCCTCACCTCCACCTTCTCCTCTTTCCAGAACAATATGAATCTTTTGTGAAATTCACACAAGACCAGATCATGCGAAGATACGGAGCCCGGCCTGCTAGTTGTGAGCACCATTTTCTTCACCAATAGACATTCACCTCTTGTTTCTACTTTAATCTCTGAAAGAAAGGATGATCTCATTTCATGTGTCGTTTCATGTGTTTCAGACGTCTCCTGAGCTCTCATCAGTGAGATACCAACTTCCTCTCACAAGATGGCTGCTCTCTTCTACTGCCTCCTTCCAGTTGATTTATGTTTTATTTCCCTAACAGCCTCCACCCCCCCCCCACCCCACACACACACCCCTGTCCTCCCTCCCTATTAAACTGTTTGGGTGCCATGGTTTATCCACTTTTTAATCCAGAACTTGGTTTCTTACTTCTTCAAAATTATTGCTGCTGGCCAAACGTTAAAATAATCTAAAAGGTGAAATGTGTATGAAGCCTGCCTTTCCCCCCCCCCACCCCCCCTCACCCCTCTTTTCTTGTGGATATGCTCCTTCCGAACATCCTGACTAAAGCACAGATGTTCGTTAAATCTCTTTCCAGCGCTGTAGAAAAAGCTTATTGGCTCGTGATAATTCTGTATAACCTTCCAGCAGCTGTATTTAATGGCTCCTGCTTCTCACCTCACCCCCCACCACACCCCACCCCACCCCACCTCCCTTCCTCCTCACAACTCTTTACCTGAGAATGTGGATTTTTCTCCCTTTTGAAAAAAATAAAAGTTCAGTGACTAAAGTCTGTCGTCTTGGATGTTTATTTACAGAAAGATGTGTGTTGTTTGTATTTTGGGTAATGAGGAAAGCAATCGAAACACTCGCATCACATGTTCATCAGCGGGGAAGAGGTCGGCCAGTTATGGTGGTGCTGTAGATGTTCAAATGTCAATTTTTGTGAGCACTTAAAGGAATTTTGCACAAAATTTGAGACCGAAAGATCTTTCTTGAAATTGAAAATAGAAGTTAAAAAGAAAATTCTCTCAGGCTTTTAATATTCTGGTATTTTAAACACAAAACAATGAATTTTGCATTATCAATATAAAGAATAATTGTTAATTGTAGCCCAAATATAAGACACCTTATATTCTGAATGTTTAGCCAATGGTTACGGGTAATAGTTATTTTGAAGTAAAATAGTTTTATCAGAAGGATTTCTGACTCGAGTTCATACATGCACTGGTTAATTTTGATTAAAGCATTTTCTGAAGATTTAAATTATTATTTTTTTTGATAAAGCTGGAAATGTAGCAACTTTGATACTTTCTGAATAATTTGGGAGCGATGCATGTAAGTGTTTTCCTGGCTTACAACCTGCAGTATGGACGTTTAAGACAGTCCATTGTTCTTCATTGCGGCCTCTTTTGCCGCCTGGCGGTACATGTGTGTAACTGCAACATTAATATTAAAGTGCGACTTCGGCTTCAGTGCATTTTATTGAATTGGACACTGTTGAACCTGTTGTGAATTTAAGCCTGATCAGTTTGTCTTTTCCCAGGTGTGTGTGTGTGTGAGAGAGAGAGATAATATGTGAGTGAGAGAGAGAGAGAGACTACTGCTCCCCGCAACAATGCTCTGCCGAGTCTGTGACGTCATCCCAGGTGTGGCACGGGGAAACAGGTAGGCCTAGTTGTTTGCACTGCGTTGTTTGGAAACCCTGCGCTCACAGAGACGGTCAGAAAAGCGCCTATTCTGCAGCTGAGCGGAAGGACAGAAGCGTCTGCGGTTTGTTTGCGCCGAGGGAGGAAGTTCATTTCAGGAAAAAGCGAGGAAAGGGCTATTCTTATCTCCCGCCACGTCTTATTTTTGTTTTCTTCCCCTTACAGTTTCACAGGGACGAGTCAGTTTGAAGAAGACCACTCGGCGGGTTGACACGCAACATGGAGGGGTTGTGTTAAAAAAAAAAAAAAAAACCCACACACACAACAACCTGTCGTAGCCTTCAGCCTTTGAACTTTTGCACTTTTCAAACTGCGCGCATCGAATAGTTTGAATTGGGATCGATATCTATGTGTTTTGGGACCCCAGTGGAGCCACCGGCACTCTTCCTGTTGAAGGTTCGGGTGAGTAAGGCCAAACTCAAATGTTGGTTTCATTGAGCGCTAAAACAAAGCGGGACTTTAAATCTTTTTTTTTTTTTTTTTTTTATTTGAAGCTGCTGTTTCTCCCCGGGAATCTCCAAACCTCAAAATGAGCGACGCCCAGTAAACAGGAAACCGCCGCTGTACTGTCACTGTGCTCGTGGAAATACCGTAAATGCAACTGTAGGTCTTTAGAAGTGGAGGTTTCATGATTTGATGAGTTTTGAAACGTGTTTTACAGCGAGTTTCACTTTCGAGGTGCATTTTTGAAATACATCTAGAGAATTACTGAGAAGAAGTATCATCAACGAATGCAAAGAGTAGTCTGTGTAATTCCCTTCTCCCGATTTACATCAAGTTTAATCACCCTTTTATAATAAACTGTGTAAGAGTAAAGTTCCTCTTGTTGAATTTCTTTTACTTGAACGTTTGATTTTGCTGTCGGGTCTAGTTGTAGGACGGAGGTACTCAGCAAATTTGTTAACTTGCAGGGAATAACTTGGTTTCAAGACGTCCACGACTATGAGAGAAGTAATTATTTGAATAATTCATTTGAACTGTGGCCTACATATCAATTAATGGCGCATTATTTGTCCCTTAATTGAGAAGGTTCAATAAATTAAATAACCAGATAACGAGCTCTGTTTTTGGCTTGACAGCAAATTAAATAATTATTTATATTATAACCAAAATAATTATTTATATATATATATATAAATAATTATTATTATAATTATAAAATATATATATAAAATATAAATATATATAATATATACACAGTGGTGTGAAAGTGTTTGCCCCTTCCTGATTTTGTATTTTTTTGCATGTTTGTCGCACTTAAATGTTTCAGATCATCAAACAAATTTAAATATTAGTCAAAGATAATACAAGTAAACACAAAATGCAGTTTTTAAATGAAGGTTTTTATTATTAAGGGAGAACAAAAAAATCCAAACCCACATGGCCCTGTGTGAAAATGTTTGCCCCCTAAACCTAATAACTGGTTGGGCCACCCTTGGCAGCAACAACTGCAATCAAGCTTTTGTGATAACTTGCAATGAGTCTTTTACAGCTGTGGAGGAATGTTGGCCAACTCATCTTTACAGAGTTGTTGTAATTCAGCCACATTGGAGGGTTTTCCAGCACCGACCGCCTTTTTTTAAGGTCATGCCACAGCATCTCAATAGGATTCAGGTCAGGACTTTGACTAGGCCACTCCAAAGTCTTCATTTGGTTTTTCTTCAGCCATTCAGAGGTGGACTTGATGGTGTGTTTTGGATCATTGTCCTGCTGCAGAACCCAAGTTGGCTTCAGCTTGAGGCCACGAACAGACGGCCGGACATTCTCCTTCAGGATTTTTTTGGTAGACAGTAGAATTCATGGTTCCATTTATCACAGCAAGTCTTCCAGGTCCTGAAGCAGCAAAACAGCTCCAGACCATCACACTCCCACCACCATATTTTACTGTTGGTATGATGTTCTTGTTCTGAAATGCGGTGTTACTTTTACGCCAGATGTAACGGGACACACACCTTCCAAAAAGTTCAACTTTTGTCTCGTCAGTCCACAGAGTATTTTCCCAAAAGTCTTGGGGATCATCGAGATGTTTTCTGGCAAAAATGAGACGAGCCTTAATGTTCTTTTTGCTCAGCGGTGGTTTTCGTCTTGGAACTCTGCCATGCAGCCATTTTTGCCCAGTCTCTTTCTTATGGTGGAGTCATGAACACTGACCTTAACTGAGGCAAGTGAGGCCTGCAGTTCTTTGGATGTTGTCGTGGGGTCTTTTGTGACCTCTCGGATGAGTCGTCGCGGCGCTCTTGGGGTAATTTTGGTCGGCCGGCCGCTCCTGGGAAGGTTCACCACTGTTCCATGTTTTCTCCATTTGTGGATAATGGCTCTCACTGTGGTTCTCTGGAGTCCCAAAGCTTTAGAAATGGCTTTATAACCTTTTCCAGACTGATAGATCTCAATTACTTTCTTTCTCATTTGTTCCTGAATTTCTTTGGCTCTCAGCATGATGTCTAGCTTTCGAGGATCTTTTGGTCGACTTCACTTTGTCAGGCAGGTCCTATTTAAGGTGATTTCTTGATTGAGAACAGGTGTGTCAGTAACCAGGCCTGGGTGTGGCTCGAGAAATTGAACTCAGGTGTGATAAACCACAGTTAAGTTATGTTTTAACAGGAGGGGGCAAACACTTTTCCACACGGGGCCATGTGGGTTTGGATTCTTTTTTTTTCTCCCTTAATAATAAAAACCTTCATTTAAAAACTGCATTTTGTGTTTACTTGTGTTATCTTTGACAAATATTTAAATTTGTTTGATGATCTGAAACATTTAAGTGTGACAGACATGCAAACAAATTGGAAATCAGGAAGGGGGCAAACACTTTTTCACACCACTGTAAATATATATATACCACCATATGTCACCATTTGTCCCTGTGTGTACACTGAATATCCACTCTGCTCTGTAGGGCAGCAGCAGCAGCAGCGATGGGGGACATCGACTTGGAGCAGCAGGAGCCGTTTCCTGTGGACAGAGACGGGAGGCAGGTGACGAGGAGCGGAGACAAGCAGCCGGACGGCGGCAGGAAGGTGGGATGTTGCGAGAGGTTCCAGGAGTCCGTGTCCAGATGGATGCTCCCAGAAGACTCCCGCAGCAACTATCTGGAACGGGCCAACTGCTGGCCGCCGCCCGTCTTCATCATCCTTATCAGTATCGCAGAGGTAACGGTCGCTCCGCCCTGCAAACACACGGACACGCACGCTGTAAGAGTACTGAGGCAGTCGATATGGATTCTGAGCTGATTATATAACAGGCAGCCTACATTGGGGAGGGGGGAGGAGGAGGGGGGGGTACATGCCACCATGGTGTTAATTACTGTATAGATTTTTGCTGTAACTGTATTTATTAGAGCAGACAGTGAGGGGACGGTATGAAAAACTGCATGTCATATCATTTCATATTTTGAGAGTATTTACAGATGCAACGTTTGAAATGTGCAGTTGGATAAGAGCAGCTCTTATCTTACCAACTGCGAGCGGTCATTTCTTTCTTTCGGTCACTTTTGGGCTCCGCCTCCTCTGAATGTCCTGATTCATCATATTGAGTCCCCCCCCCCCCCCCCGCCGCCACCACCACCACCACAAGCAGGCCACAGGCACGGTGTCAATAAAAACAAGCCGTTTGAATGAGCAGAGCAGCTTCAGGTCGGACTGGGTACAGCTAATCCTCACTGGTGGGAGATGCTTTCCCTGAGTGTGTAAACAGACTTTGACTCTTTGACTTTTAGATTCAGGTAAATAAGATGTGGAATGTGGCGGATCAGCGGGCGATTTGTCGAAATAGCAAAAAAAAAAAAAACGTCAGAGGGATGCTGCGGTCTCATTTTCTCCCATAACTACGATTTAAAGATTTTATTTATGATCTCCTTTATTACAACTTCAAGCTAACGTAAAGCTGATGCCACCGGGAATGCGTTCCAGATTGCCGGCGCGTTAAACAAACAGAAGGACGTGTGGTTTTATTACAGTAGTCACGTGGCTTCTGAACAGCCACGGTACAACAGACGGTCTGTTTACGCTACGCACGGGTCAATAAATGCGCTTTGTTTTGGCTGCTGACAGTACATCAATATAATACATCGTTTATAACACAATATAATGTAGTTTTAAGTGTTTATTAATGTGTAGTGGCAGGGAGGCTGCGGCTCAGTCGGTAGAGTGGGTTGCACACTAATCTGGAAGGTTGGTGGCTCGATCCCCAGCTCCTCCTGTCCACATTGCCCAAGCGCCCTTGAGCAAGACGCCGAGAACCCTGAATTGCTCCCGATCGGCGTGTTGTAAGTCGCTTTGGATAAAAGCATCAGCTAAATGTAATGTAATGAGACGAGCAATATAACTTAGATAATAACACAGTTGACAAACATTGTACATTAAATAATACTCAAAATGATCTTTTGTGTGCTCGCAGCTACATTCAGCGTGTTAAAATCATTTATATAGTTCTTCTATAGTGCTTGTTAATACTAAAAAGCAGGACTCAAGTGCCCCCCCCCCCTTTTTTTTTTTTTTTCTTTCTTTTTTTTTACAATATACGTACATGGTTTAATTATTTGCGTGTTAACGTAGCAACAGAGTCTTTATAATTGAACTGAAATGGACATTTCTTTTACATCATCCCTGTTAGGAGATGATTCAACATCTGAATCTTGAGGTCAGTTTGGCCCTCTGTCCCGTGTTAATGTCAGAGTCTTGTCACTGTTTGCGCGCTGGCCGTTCGATGTTCGGGAACGGACAACTCGCTCTTTGTCGTCCGCAGATGTCCTGTGTCGCTGCATTTCGGTGTCTGTGAATGCCTGCGAGTGTTTCCCCACAGAAGTTCGCTGGGTTAGGTTCTCGCACAGATACAAGCAGCTAGACCAACAGTGGTGCTCCATTCAATCCCAGTGGGGGGGTGGGAGTGGGTTTCTGGGGGTCAGTGGAGTAAAACCTCAACATCTGTAATTCCCTCCTCCCACTGTTGTTGTGGTCACAGCTGGTTTGGATTCAGTTTTGTCCCCTGACTTCTTTTCTGCAGTTCCTGCGGTGTGTTTGGGAATACGGTGAACTTATTTCTCTTCTCATGCTCTCGCGCTCGAGGCCTAATCTCTGTGTCCGCTCTGATATCTTCACCAGTTGGCAGTGTTTATCTACTACGCCGTGTGGAAGCCTCAGAAGCAGTGGGTGACCCTGAGTGAAAGCATCTGGAACAGTCCTCTGACCTACAAGTCCGACCGCAGGCATGAAGCATGGCGCTTCGTCTCCTACATGTTTGTCCACGCCGGGTAGGTGTGAGCACGGCATTTAGAAACACCTCAATTAGATGATGAATTCTCCAATCGGGGCAAAAAAATAAATAAAAATAAATAAATAAAAAAGTCGCCGCTGACTCTTTCCAGGACCTGCAGTAAAGATCAGTTTGGTGAAGCTCATAATCGTCGTGAGGTTTTTGATTTGTCTCTGGTCATTCTTGAGACCAGTTCCAGCCTCTGCTGCATTACTTCATATTGTTGTTGTTGTTTTTTTTTTTAGCTGATGCAACAGTAGCTTTAGCAAATCAGTTACCACAAAGTTGAGTCATGTGAAGCCGATTGTTAATAACTTTAAAAAGAAATCTGCTGATTACTTTTTGTTTTCGGATTCAAGGCAGTTAAAAGAGGTACACGGTGCTTTACTTTGGTAAAAAAAAAAAAAAAACACTTTAAATGTGCATAATGTGCGAAAGCAAAACGTCTCGAAAACCACAAGTGCATAAGCCACAGAAACACAGGAAAACCAAACATCATGACGCAAGGAAAACTGCATTAGCAAAGAGGAAGAGCGGTCACAGTCTCCCACCAGCGCTAACGGAAAAACACCTGACTATGGACACTGGAGATGGCTTTAAATCAGTGCCACATACATCCTTAGGTTCTCACTAGAACGTGAATCTGCATCTTAGAACAGCAGAAAACAAACACAATGTTCCTGTTTGAGTAACCTTTGTTAAAAATGACAGTATCCAGGTGTTTTAGAAAACCCTTATTATTAAAACGATACTGCAGAGGCTCAGGGCCTGACAGCTTACTATGGACATTTACATTTTCCTACCAAAGATATAGAATAACACCGGTTTTAATCCATCCCACCGAATCAAAATTTGGGATTTACTGCAGGGTTGACGGTGTTTCTGTTATTCTGTCCAGCCTCCCGTATATTTTTCCCTGATTCACCTCCGTGGTGGAGAACTTATCGCCCATCTCTGCCCCTCCAGTGTGGAGCACATTTTGGGCAACCTGCTGATGCAGCTGCTGCTGGGCATCCCGTTGGAACTGGTCCACAAGGGATTTGAAGTCGGGATGGTTTACCTCGCCGGCGTCCTCGCAGGTCAGCATCGCCTTTCTCTGTCTGTCTCTCACATTTCCTCCACAACAAGAGGTAAATAAAGCCGAAAACTAAGATAAGGTAGCTGGATTTCTTCCGTGGCTGCGAGTGCTCGGCGTCCAGACATCCGAGTCATCCTGAAGTTGTTTTTTTCCTGTTTGTGTTCGAGCCTGCGTCAAAGCTGAGTCCGTGTCTCCTTCAGGCTCTTTGACCAGTTCCATCTTTGATCCTCTCAGTGCCCTGGTGGGGGCTTCCGGCGGCACTTACGCTCTAATCGGAGGCTACTTCATGAACGCAGTGGTGGTAAGTTTACAAACGGTCCCACAGGAGGATCTTCCGTTTGCTTTGTTCTTTTATATGCGAGACAGGTTTTGGACTCTACTTTGGAAACAGGTCTTATTTTCCAAGTTGTACAAGGATTACAACTGTATGATGGAGCTGCGACCTTCCGTAGTTTACTTCCACAGCGTGTCAGTGGAAAGTGTCAGTGCCACTGTGGACGCAGTTTTCAGGTTGTCCGTCCCCGTTCTTTTAAAGCGCCTTTAGGGAATTTATGCGGCACAAACGTTCACTCGGATTCAAGGATGACAAAACACTTTTGTGGCCGTAGCTCAATAATTCATACACGAATGATGACAGACACAAATGTCCATTAGGATAACGTGCTAAAGTGATGACATTTTATATACAAAAGGCCCTAGTTCACCTTACATTTTTTAAATAAATGTCATATTCATGATTTGTCGTGTCATTTAAAACAAACATTCATGTATTACTGAAGCACTGAGCAGACAACCAAGCCATTTTTTTTTTATGGATTCTTGTTATAATGCTGAAATTATGACATGAAAGCCATCACTGTGTTTTCAGGCCACTTTTTTGTTGCACGCACGCCTTGTGAGTTCAGATATTAGTATTGATCTTTACAGCTCGTGTTTTAACGCGCAGAATTTCCGAGAGATGATTCCTATCCTCGGGGTGTTTCGTATCCTCGTCATCTTGATTATCGGTACGTTCTGCTGTTTTTTTCTTTCCCCCCCCCTCCTTTTGTTATTTTACATATATTCATCTTCAAAAATTATATTTTTAATACTGTTTCCTTTTCCCAGTTGGCACAGATTTTGGATTTGCCTTCTACAGAAGATTTGCCAGTGAGGAGGATGGTTTACAGGTGTGATTTAGCACAGAACAGAAGCACAAACATGATCTTTTTAAACCTGTCCACACACACACACACACAAATACAGCTTTAAAGAGCGATCGAGCTCACGGAGCTCACCTCCGCCGAGCTGGGAGGGTTTGGTGATGGCTTTGTTTGCTTGTGACTACAGACGAGACCAGGAGCTCTTGCTGGGACTTGATTGTTCACGTAGATGCAAAACTCTCTTTACACGCTTTCCAAACAATCTCCTCCTTCATTAATAAGTTTCTACAGATGTGGACCCTTGTCCTCTGTAGTTTTAGTTTAAGTAAAACTTCCTCCTTTCCTGATGATAACTTTTGGCTGTTGAACTGTTCCTGCAACTTTTTTTTAACTCGCATCTCAGTGACGTCAGATTTCAGTAGTTGGGTGTCTTGTTAAATGTCACTTTGGTAATTCGGCCCAGAGGCTGAATCTGAACCCGTTTCTCCTCTTAGGTGTCCTTTGTGGCTCATTTCGGAGGAATTGCGGCCGGGATGACCATCGGCTACGTCTTCTTCAGCGATTACAACAAGAAGCTGCTCAAAGACCCGCGGTTCTGGTGTTGTGTCGTGTGCTTTATAGTCTTTATTATCTTTGCCGTGCTCTTCAACATCTTCCTTTCCCCGGCATCGTAGGATTATAAACTCTCAAATCCTTGTGTCACTCAGGGAACTGATTTTTACTGACCAGTTGCAGGGCAAAGTTGCTTTTCAGGGACTTTGTGAATGTCAGGGTTTGTTTTTTATCGATCACATTTTCGTTTCTGTTTTTTTAAGAGCTGAATTTGTGATTCAAAGGGCTCCTCCTGCTGTTTGTGTGTAGCATTTAACACACTTGATGAAAATGTGCTTTTAAGTTAGTAACTGATATTTGTCTTAAGGTAGATATGATCTCTGCCGTTGCTTTGTGTTTTGTTTGTTTGTCTTTTGTGCTTTTCACGATTATCAGGAAATTACTGAACACTGGTTCTATTTCATGTCTTTTTCTTGAATATAAAATCATGTAAAAAATGTTCCCCAGAATAACTTCATGCTCCTCTGAGCAATTGCAAGTTTTCTGTCGAATCATTCATTGACTTCCAGTATTCATAAATGTGCCTTAAACCCTCACCACATGAAAACACTACATGTTTGATGAAGATGATCACATTAATGTCACACTTATGTTGACATATGTTTAGTATGATAGCACAGATAAGAGGTTTACAAAGTAGTATCGGGGAAAAACGGGAATGAATCACCTATATTTTTTCTTTCTTTTGGTCAGCTACAAAGCTGCTTTATCATCACACCCTTATCATAATACCTCGTAGGACATGACTAATTACAGTAAGATGTAAAACAGCATACTGCTCATTTAGGCAGTGGTTGATGTCATACAGTACCATATCTCAACTGTAGGGAAATTGTTATTTGTAAAGTCTAATGAGGGTACATTTTCTGTGGTCTATAAAAAAGGAAAACTTTTATATTTAAATGTCTATGTTTTGTGTGACAAGGGCATTGGTTACTGATTGTAATTCAGAGCCCATTTTAGAAAATGTATTTAATTTATCTAAAACACAGGGGTAACTGCTAAAGACCAAACAAAGATCTCCCACACTTGGTTTTGCATTTCTGTCACAATTCCTTTTAATAAAGTTGAACTTTCTTTTGTAATATCCGTTCTGTCAAATTGAGTTTGAACTTCTGCAGAAACAGGATGACACTGCTCATTTTTTCTGCTGAACATATCCACCATTATCAGTAACTGCTTGCAGTTTGGTGTTGCCAGCAACTGAGTTTAACATGCACGTGATTGTTCCCTTGTGGCTGCAGCTGCTGTTTTACAGTATGTGCAAAGTACCAAACTCAGTGCATCAATATGCAATTTTTTTTTTTTTTTTTTTTTTTTTTAAACTTACCTGCCTCGACTGTGAAACAGCAAGAAATTGTATGATTTCTTATGGCGTCATGAAGCAAGATGGCTGAAAAATGAAAATGAAACACTCACTGCTATTTGTTTAATTGATTTTGCATCTAATTGAAAATGTGTAGTTTCATGTTCAAGAGTTAAATAACACCAGAGTAGCACAGAAGATTGCTGAGAATTTAAAAGACAACAGGATCAACCGTTGTACATGTACTATTGGTTCATAAAAGATGAAAGTGATGCTTGAAACAATAAATTGTGTTTGCAGATGACATCCGAATCCATAATAGGGACTGGTGTTTAAATCAAAATTGACTACCATGACCAGAAGGAAAAATGGGACATAGAATTGGGATTTCTTCCCCCCCTCCACATGTGACCCCTTGTGATCCTGTGTACCCCTAATGTGTCTGTACCAGACTAGTTTTAATCAATCGTGCTCTACTGGGCGGGAAAACAGATTTCAGGTCAGAGGGAAAGAGTTTAGGTTCGGGTTGCCTCATTTAGCTTGACACCAAAACATTAGGCAGGTTCTGGGGTTAGATTTGCTTTCATCTTTTCCTACTCTTGATAGAAAAATACTGCAATTAATAAACATTCGATGTGATGCATATGAAACCGGAATATCAAAATAAACTTTGGAAAACGAGTATATTTATCACACCGATACGCGTAAAGGTATTTAGAATTGGACCGGGAAGTTGACGACCAGCAGCTGGCCGGCACACTAATCCATCGCGATAGATTTCTTGTAAATGGGATAAAATAATGTGTCAAGTGCATGAGAACTTAATTACATTCAGAGCGGAGCAGCAGAGTATGAAATCGGACATGATGACTTATTGATTTCTTCACTATAGTCGAAAAGTATTGATGGAACATGGCCTGTGTGGATAACTGAATGGTATCGATAATTTGGGGATTCCAACTAGAATTATCTGTATTTCCTTCTCTTCATTCGGACATGTGGAGCGAACAGACTCGAACAATTGAGTGCGAACAAATCTGAACATGATGTCTGGACTTGCAGAGCATCTATTAGGAACCAGACTGTCTAATTACACCGATGCACTCACCCAAATATATACTGGCCATATGTCCAGTTCACTGCATTAATGATGTCTGTCCGGACAGGTAGAAATCTAAAAATCTTGTCATGTTGACAAACATACGTAAAAATGAGCTCCGCCCTGCGACGTTTTAGGTCAATGTCCGTGTTACAATCCGTTACAGCCCCATCGCTGTGAGGCCATGATCTAAATACATCAGTGAAGCTGTTGGTATTGACTTTCTCTGGTTAGAGTAGAGTTGGCAACCTTCCCTCAACAGCTCTGTTGTTCCCACTTTGTGTCTGGCAACACTGCAGCAGAGGCGGGTCACTGAAGTTTAGGGTATATGCAGGGATTCGCTGAGGGCGGTGACGATTTTCAAAACATTTTGGTGAGCGCATCAGGGCTGCATGACCCAAGGAGATTTAAATCACCATCGGCAGTCTGTCCATGCTGCTGCAAGGTAAAGTGTCGCCACAGCAGTCTGGCCTGGTATTTGTAGTGGAACTGCTGAGGGGAACTGATTTCACTGAGACTAAGACTGGAAAGCTGACGAGCCCAGGAAACATCTCTAGATGTCCTGGACGTTGTCCTTGTCTACTTTTAATGTATCATTCTGCAAATATGTGAAATGGTGCAGTTCTACTTCACAAGTTTTCTTCTTGTTAACGTTTTATTTTTCCGGTTGACAGGTACAGTAATTTCTTTATACTTTCGTTGTTACCGGGGAACCTGAATTATTTTCTTTCCTTTATAAATCTAAAATTGTTCATACGATTTTAACATCCAACGTAAGTCTTCAAATGTGTTCTCATTACTGCATCTTTGATTGTATTACAACTTTCATACATTTTAGTTTCAGCAGAGTTTCTTCCCTATTTATCTAACCCTCTCTCTGTTAATAACTTTCTATCAGTCATAATGGAAGAGTGAAGATGGGAGACTGGAACTTCCTGGGGGGGATTTTGGAGGAGGTGCATATCCATTCCACCATGGTCGGCAAAATCTGGCTCACCATCCTGTTTATCTTCCGGATGCTGGTGCTCGGTGTGGCGGCTGAGGACGTGTGGAACGACGAGCAGTCCGACTTCATATGCAACACCGAGCAGCCCGGGTGCAGGAATGTGTGCTACGACTTGGCTTTCCCCATCTCCCTGATACGCTACTGGGTGCTGCAGGTCATTTTTGTGTCTTCGCCCTCGCTGGTTTACATGGGCCACGCTCTCTACAGGCTGCGGGCGCTGGAGAAGGCGCGGCAGAAGAAGAAAGCTCTGCTGCGCAGGGAGCTGGAGCTGGTCGGTGGGGAGCTGGCAGAGGCCAGAAAGAGGATTGAGCGGGAGATGAAGCAGCTCGATCAGGGAAAGCTCAACAAACCACCACTGAGGGGGTCTCTGCTGCGGACCTACGTGGCTCACATCGTCACACGCTCCATAGTTGAAGTGGCCTTCATGACGGGTCAGTTCCTCCTTTATGGTTTTCATCTCTACCCGCTCTTCAAGTGTGAGCGGGATCCTTGTCCCAACGCCGTGGACTGTTACGTTTCCAGACCGACAGAGAAAAGTGTCTTCATGGTGTTCATGCAATGCATTTCTGGTATCTCCCTCTTCCTAAACATCTTGGAGATCATGCATCTGGGCTACAAGCAGGTCAAAAAGAGCATCTTGGACTTCTACCCTCACTTGAGAGACGACAGGGATGAGTTTGATGACTACTACGCCAGCAAGAGTAAAAAAGAATCTGTGGTGCAAATAAGCGCCGGTCCGACCCGAAAGGCAACAATAGCCTCTGTACCCAATGACTACAACCTGTTGATGGAGAGGGTGCAGGGCACAAACATGTACCCAGGCCTTATCAAACCTTCAAACTTTCTACCTCTTCAGGGCCAACTGGCCGCTCCGCAGAATTTGGAGGGTTCCAGGGGTTCATCTCGAGGTCACCCAGAATGTAACTACAACTCAGCCCCCAACGAGCCCTGCTTACCCTGCTGCATTTCCCTGATTAATCCAAAGCAGGAGGCAGAGGAGTTTTTGCATCATCCCCTACATTGTAAGGAGGAGGACAGCAGTCAAAGAGATAGCCCAGACTCTTCCAAATGCCCACAGAAGGGCGCTCACGCTTCCTCCTTCCCCACGCTGCCAGTAAGCGCGTTGAGGAAGCCACTGAAGGCTCCCGGCTCTAACAAGTGCTCCACAGTGTTGGAGGGCAGGAGCTCTGACACAGATTCATACGGAGGCGCAAAAGCCAGCTCTCGAACGCAGTCAAAATCGACTGGCCAACATCCGAGCAGGCCCTCGACTCCGGAGTCGCTGGATGGCTCCAGCTCAGGATCCATGAATAACCCGAGGCCGCCGTCCTCCAACTACAAAGAATCGATGGCGAGCAACGCAAGCAGCCGACGAGCCACAGACCTGCAAATCTAAACTTCAGCGGTCTCCGTGTTCAAATTGCTGGCACACAACCGTCCATTTCTGGCCTGTTGTTAACCAGACCAGAGTTCACTGTGAGAACATATAGGTCTGGGGTCGCTCCATAGGAAAACATTTCCTGTTGTTATATTCTACTGGGTGTAAAGCTCAAGTTTAACTGTTGGAGCAGCTTTTAACCGATTGGCAGGCACAGATTCCGGCTGAGACTGAACGCTGAATCGCTGCAGCTACATTTACAGAAGAAGGAAAAAAAATGCTCGACTTCAAAATCATCACACAACAACCCACACTGGTCGCTCATTGGTCCGCCCTTCGGAGTGTCTGAGCATATTGTCAATGTGAATACAGCGTTTTCAGACTATAATCACAGCAAATAAAAATGAAGCTGTGAACAATAGTCTAGTGGAACCGGGCTGATCCATTTTCTGGGTGTGAGGTCTGGATTTCTATGTTGAAAGTAAGGACAGAACAGTTCTCTACGCAGCCGTGTAACTGGTGAGAATTTGCTTATATTTCTGTTTAGTCTTGTGTTTTTGTCCAAAACTTTAGTCAATTCAATCTACTTAACGTGTCCTGCCTTAAAAAGCACACTCCTACTTTCTTTTGGTGACATATTACAATAAAAAACAAAACAAGAGGTGACTTTTTAACTTAAATGATTGTTTTTAGTGTGAATACCTGCATGTGCTAACAAGCAAACAATACATTTAGCTGACATTTATGCAAACGGCTGCAACGTATAGTTTAATACAAGATTAGTTACAGATACACTGGGCTGAATATAGATGATCATTATTGAAACTTTTGCTCTGTAGGCTGCTTACTTGTTTTCCGAGAGCAGATTTAATGACACTAAAAAGTGACGCATTGCAAAAACCTAGATTTGTGCATATGAATATGTATTATTTCATGGTGCTGAACAAAAAAAAACAACAGATATTTTTCTAGAATGTTTATTTTGTGTTTATATGAAATTATATTTTGTCTAAGATTAGTTTATGTTTTACAGCACGGGGCCTGTATTTTAATCTCCAGTGACAAACGTGTGTTCTGTCTCAGCAAAAACCATCAATCACTGTCATCGGATTCCTGAGCATATCAATAAGCAGTTATCACGACGCTGTTTGTTCTCTGTCCTGTTTGGTAGTTTTGACTGTTTGTCCCTGATGAGATAAATGAAATGTGGTGGAAAGCAAAATGTGTTCGACACCTCAAGGTCTTTATTTGTGTTGTGTGTTTTATTTCTTAACTTTCTTTTTAAAATGTACTTTCTTTCTGCAGGGAGTTTTGTTCATTTTGTCGAGAACTGACTGTAAACAGCTGTAACTGACCACAGTAACCATGGTATCAATATCCTGGGACATCTCAATAAAAAGATATGTAAAAAAAAACAGGTACTTTGCTGTTCACAAATTATTTCACTAAGTCATACAGCATAAATCACAAGACTGCTTTATTTTAACAATGACTGTATCTCTTAAGAACAAGGAGAACAACACAAATATATATATACACACACGCACACACACACACACACACACTGTATGTACACTTACAGAATAAGTTAGTTTCTACTTTGTAAGTTAGAATCTAAGATTTACATACAAGCAAACAAAAAAACAACAACACAATTACACTTTTGGTTTTCACGCCACAGTGTTGTCTTGTCTTTAAATTAAAAGTGGCAGCAATATAAAGAAAAATAAAACTGAAACCAAAGAGCTGTTCGGGTCTATATAGCTGTACCTCCACCTTCAGATAGAGGCTCATAACGCTGCAGCTGGAGAGATGGAGAGAAAAAGTACATTTACGTTAATTCTTTTTGTTTATCATTGTTTGGGGAATTTCTTGTGTGTGCGCGCGCAGTGATTACGGACGTTACAGATACAGGCAGACATCAAACAGCACAGTGGTCCACAACAACAATAATCAAAAATCAACTACAGCAAAAAAAAACCTCACAAGTGACAAATATCCGAAGCGGAGTTAAACGCTAGAAGTATCGACGTTTTCCCCGTCGGACAGTTAAGAGTATCTACACAAATGAACGGCAGTGATGGCTCCTTCCCGGTGTGTCTTTTTTTTAATTTATCTAGCTGAAGATAACTTAAACAAACTCTTCCACAACACTTATTTTTTTTTATCTTCAATAACCAAACCCGCAAATGCTTCGTCATCGGCAAATTACACTGAAAAAAGCGGATGAGCTACATTCCTTCTGAATAAAACAGGAGCTACAGTGCTCCCTTGTGGGGTGTGGTGGTAAAAAAATGGGGATGGACACCAGCTCTAACAAGACTTTTCATGACTTGGGTCCTTTAATTTGCGCACCCTGTTTTTGAGGTCTTTGTTTTCGTCCTCCAGACGTGCACACCTCTGCCTCAGGTCAATCATCTCCTTCTGCAGAGCCTCCATGTCTGCTGAAGTCTGGCCAACAGCACCAAGGTGCTGCTTGACAAATCTGGAGGGAGCTGGTTAAAGACTTCCAGCAAATATCGGTTTCATAATATATTAGTTTACAATGGTGGGTGGAGGCATTAACTTCATTCAAATGTTTCCAACTCACTACCACTGAAGCCAAGAGAGAGTTTCTACAGCAACACTACGGTGTCTGGGAGTCAGATCGCGTCTTCAAAAGGATACTCCAGAGCATCAGTGGGTTTTTCTGATTGTTCATACAAAGCCAACAGAGCTGAAATCCAGGAGAAAGAAAAGAGTTAAACCAAACACCAAAATAACTGTAGAAGTAGCGCTGAGCGTCAAACTTACGGACCAAATCTGTTCCTGAAACTCACTGTTGTCAGCAAATGTTTGGACTCTTGGCCTTATTTACTCATTCTTTGATTCTTTGAGGTTCATTGATAACGTTGGACTGTATTTATTTAGGCAAAGATCTTCTTTTGTTCTTTCATGTTAAAACTTAAATCTGATGCCGTTTAAAAGTTTGAAAGCACTGCAATTTTTGTTTTGTTTTTTTAAAAAGTTTTTTTAAACAGAGTCTGGTGGCTTTAAAAGAGCATACTGTAGATGGATATAATGGCTTCACTTCCCGGTTGGAGAGGGCAACATGCAACATAACGCTAAATATAGCGTAGGCCTACACTTAAACTGATATTGATTTTTTTTTTTTTTTTTTGGATGGGCTTTTTTTAGGAGGCTAAAATAGATTTTTTGTCGCTGACCCGTCCACAGCAGTACATTGCTTAGTATCTGTGCCAGTACAGCTGCCTGCTTTTCCAAACTGGGGACATGCCCACTCTTCTCCACTGCAGGTGTCAGGAGGACAACTTTATTTATATTTCCAAATGATGCATTGCCCTAAAACTGAAGCCACCTGATGTCATATTATTATTACTAATTACAGTTGAGAAGAGGGTCTGTTTTTCCGGCTGTTTCAGCTCGTCTGAAAACTCTCCCCCGGCTTACTTTATTTGCTTTCCATTGCAAAGTGAAGTTGGTAAGTGCTCCTCAAGCCCAGTCAGAAATTATTTATACAGAAAATACATAAATGTGCCATACCAGTAGTAAAACTCTCAACGACACCAGCTTTCTCCAGGTATCTCCGAAACTTCTCCCTGGCGTTTGGAGCCTGTAGGAGGAAAACATTTTATTAAAAAAATAAAATAAAAATAATAATCATAAAACTGTCAACATTTAGAAAATCTAAATGACTAACAGCATGGTTAAAAATTGTCCTCCAAGTTAGTAATTCCCTGGGTCACTATACGGCCTGAAGCATAAAATGCAGCTGTTGTTGGTTTATTGACATTTTCTCGTGGGTTTTAAAGTTTGATTTATCCATAAACAAATAGAAGCCCCGATCAATATAAAAGCCCAAACATGAGCAGTGTCAGGTGGTCAGGTCTCCTCCTGATTAACCCCCCTGTACAACTCCCAGCATGGTAACATTAGCTTAGCCAGCTTCCTGAACATATAACAGTGACTCAAGGAAAATAAAAGCAGCAGCAAACACACTTACTCCACGATGCGCCATAATAATGTCGGTTATAGAGCTGACCTCTTTCTTGAAGCTATATTTGTGTCCCGCTGGTTGCCGAAGCCTCTAACTTTGAAACGCAGGTAAACTGCCGACTCAAGAAAAGTTCACTTTCATTTATCACTTTTTTTTTTTTTTTTTTAAACCGGTCGGCTCAGCTGGATTTGATGCTGCCTTCAGGTGTCCCTGGTAAAAAAAAAAAAGAAAAGAACATAATGTCAATGACTACCATCGGCTTTTTGTATTTTGCTGAGAACGATGGGCTCATGACATGAGTATTTCCTAATATTAAATTTAACTGTAGATAAACACGTATATATATATATATATATATGACTGTATATAAGAGGTACTACCATAGATGTTTGCCAAACACTGTATTGTCTGTCTTTTTCAATATTTTCAAAGCTGTCAGACACATGCACAGGAGTAAAAATTTACAATGTTTCCCATAATGAAGTAACATAAAATGTAAATACTCAAGTAAAGTACAAGTAGGGCTACAAAGTGGGCTACTTTGAATTTGTATTTAGGTAAAGTACTTGAGTTACTTAGTTACATTCCACCAGTAGGGCCTTAAACTCAAGTGTGTATTATGACCTTTTTTATTTATTTATTTATTTTACGTTATCTCCACTGATTGCAACTAAGACATGTGTATCATGGACTGCTGTGGAAAAAAAAAAAATCTTACATATACCCCGTCTTATTTCTTTTATATGCGTTCTCTCTCTCACATTAAACACCTCTGAGTTAATTGGAGGCCATGTCGGAGGAAATGACATTGTTGGGTCTTTGATTTTTAATAATAACCACATTTTAGAACAACCATGAAGGTCCCGACTTTACCGTTGAAGTAGTTTGCCTCCATCTGCTGGTAACATCGGTTAACACACACACACACACACACACACACACACACACACACACACACACACACACACACACACACACACACACACACACATCTACAAATATAGACATCTACATCTATACATATACATATATAGATGTATGTATATATATATATATATATATACACAAATATATGGATTAACACCATAATTACCCACTTTCTGTTGGTTTTTCACAACCTTCATTTAATGTTCTCTTTTAACAATAAATAAAATGCTCGACTATTGTATAATTGTTGAGAACTCAAGGTATTTTAAAAAATATATCTGATTAAAAAAAAAAAAAAAAAGGGTTATTCGCTTCTTATTCCGGCGACAGGTCACAAAACAAGTCGGAGTGCTAGTCAGGTGACAGTGTCGCACGTCAGTAGAGCGACAGGCAGTTTAGGCCAATCACCTTTTATATTGTGACACAGACAGCGAATCAGAACGAAGGGGTGGGACCAAAGAGCTGGGTTTTTTTTTTTTTTTTTTTTTTTTTTTCACGGGAGAGGAAATCCTAAGGAAATGTGTGGGATCACGCTTTGTGTTTGTAAGTAGCAGAATTGACAAAACTATTTTCCACTACGTGACGCTAGTTTGCGTCGTCCGGCACAAACACGGCCGTTGGTGACCGACGACTTAAAAAAAAAAAAAAAAAAAAAAAAAAAAGTGTGTGTGTGTGAGTGTGGGGTGGGTGGTGGTGGTGGTGGGTGGAGGGGGAGAGAGCAAGAAAGCGACCGTCGTTAGGTCAAAATGTCGATTCAGTACGAGGTGGAACAGCTGGCTGACAGCTACGGGGTTGCGGACTCGTTCCCAAAAGACTTCGGCTACGGGGAAGAGGAGGCCGACATCGAGGACAGCCCGACGCCATCCGACAGCAAACCGAGGATCCTGCTCATGGGCTTGAGAAGAAGTGGCAAGTCGTCGATACAGAAGGTGAGAAAAGAGACGGAGAAAAGCGCTTTAAAGCGGGTTGTTGTTGTTTTTGTTGTTGTTGTTTTTTTGTTTTTTTTTTAGGAGGGCGCGCGCCGCCTTCCTCCTCCTCACGCGACCAAACGGGACGTTAGCCAAGATGCGGCTAGCGAGTTAGTTTAGCACGTCGCGAGCGATGAAAGCTACCGACCCGCAGATAAACACACCTCCATCTGCATGAGAGTGCAAAAAAACAACAACACAACAACAACAACAACAACCTAAATTATAGATAATGGCCACCTAGCCTTTCCGCGCTAGCTCTTGCAGCCTGGGGGGTGCATCTTCACTGAAACGTGGACATGTTTGGATTTGACCCGTTTGGTTAACAACGCGTCCGACGTGCCACAAATATATAAATATATATATAAATATATGACTATATATATATATATATATATCTCCTCGTCCCACTCAGCTGTGAGGCAGAGGGCAGGTCTGACGTGTGCCCCCCCCTTCCCTTTTTCACATGACAGCCAAGCCGACCACACCTTCCGTGCTTTCAAGTCGGGAACACTTCTGTCGCAAATCAGTGCAGCACCTGCAGTTCACAACATCCGCTTTCCCACTGGCGTTTATAAGTCAGGCCGGGGTTTTTAGGATGAGGGGGATCGGGCCTCTACTCATCTACTTACCCCCCCCCCTACCATCCTACCCTCCTCCTGCTTCCTATGCAGCATGTATGCCACCATGTTCCCACTAAGTGCTCTTCTGATAAACCACTTCAGCTCGTCTTGTGATCAAGTTTTACTCAAGTGGCTGAAGGCCTGATCACAACTCAAATGGATGACATCAGCCGTGGCAACCGACGCTTCAGTTTCTCCCTTTTTTTTTTTTTTTTTAATGCTTACAATTATTTTCACGTTTATAATGTCGGCGCTTGGTCGTTTTTTTTTTTTTTTTTTGAAACTGAAGGAAGACCTGACATCTATTCTCTAAGATGATGGTTTTCATTGTCTATTCATGTATTGAGTTGATAAGCGGTTTGGTTTTTAAAATGTCAGAAAATGGTTACTCCGCAACCAAAAAAAATATGTATTTGGTAGATTATCATTGAGGACTAAAAAAAAAAACCCAGAAAATATTTATATTAAACTGGATTTTTTTGACATATTTTATAAATTAAGAATGACTCGAACCATATAAGCGATTATCAAAATAGTTGGCAATTAATTCCACAGCGATCGTTGTAGCTCTATTCTATACAGGAATATTATTTAGTCTGCGTTAGTGATAACTTAGTGAACAATAGCGCAGATATAAATATGCCTCATGCTAGGCTAGATGTCTCTGAATGCATTTCTTTTAAGTCTTGCAGACTAAGACTGCGGTTGAATAATGGATGAGATGCAGTTGTACCTTCTATGATATTTTATTATTTATGTTACAATTCGAGGGCGAAGTAGAAATCGGGATGGATATAGCAGCGTGGCACGCCGCGGGCCTTTTCTGCACATTTGAGAAACAGAAGTAGAGAATTGCACTGCACTGAAGTCTACCTCCACACTTGTACTGTGTTTGTTGTAATCCGCGCACCCTCAAGTCCCAAGATTAATGCCCCCCCCCCCCTCCTGTAAACCTCCAGGGTGGCCTCAGGAACATGTGATTCGGCTTTTTGCCGATTCATCAACCTGTGACCCCCCAGTGGTCCACGCATTGATTCGAAGTGGCGGAGGTAGAGCAAACAACTCCCACGTCCTCCGTCACAGTATTCACAAGGCCTCCTCCCATAAGACTCTCATTAACAGTTTAATCTACAGCTGCCGTCTTTCTGTCTGTGGTTTCAAAGCTGAAAACTGCTGAGTAGGGTGACTCGTGTTTCATCGGACTAATGAGTCAGCAGTGTTTTGGCCCTTTCCTTCTTGTTCTACATGTGACGTCCGTGGAATCACAACACGAGTATAAAAAACAAAACAAAAACAAAACGGCACCGTTGGGATGAGCCGTCCCATTAAAAACTCGATTGTTTTGGCCATTGGATTTTTGCAAGGTGCGACATGTTGTAAGAGCCTTTTGTAAAACATCATTATTACGGGTGCAACTACTGAAACCCCCCCCCCCACTAAAATCACTTCTTCAAAAAGCCGTACTCAATATATAGTGTTAGATTTGTTTGATGTTTTATGAAATGCTTCTAATTTGCCACAATACAAATAAAAAGTGTAGAAAAAAAAAGTGTCTTCACTCTCAGCCGTTTTTAACACAAATGTCACATTTAAAGATCATTAAAACAAAGAAGAATACAAAACGGAGTCGACACTGAATGTGCTACACAGCATGTATGAAAAAAAAAGCCAAGTTTAGTCTCTCGCGCTTTAATTTTTGGGTTATCCAGGTGAAGAAAGGATCAGCTCCAAATCCTTCCGAATTTTCTCACAAAGCTTATATTTTTCTCCGTGTGACCAAAACCGTCGACGAGAAAGAATTCCAGTCCGTTAAAATCAGCCCCGACAACCAAAATGGTTCTTCGGCCGTAGGTGGATGCCAAATCAAACTTGGCATAAAACCCAGAATGGCAAACCCTGAAAACAAACTAAACCCATGACTAATAAAGTTAATAAAGTTGCCATACTCGGGGAAATAAGCAATAAATCACAAAGCGATGGATTGCGGTATTGAAATATTGATCAGGGGCATCCGGTTGTCGTGTGTTTGTGATGAAGGACTAACTGTCCTCGGATCGGGACCTCTGCTTCTTTGTTTTGTTTTTTGAGATAGACAGTATTTTCTGTCTTTATCCACAACGTAAACTGTCCGATAAATAAAGGCAAAATGACAAGAACAACAACAACAAAAAAAGAAACATTTTCTATTTTATTTTTTTCCTCTGCCACCATTCCTCACCACCACATTGTTGGTCCGTAGGTGTTTAAAGCTTCAACCAGGCAGATTCCTCGCACACAAACTCGCCAAGACAGGACATCTGCATTTATTGTACTAAATCAAGAGCTCGTGTGTAATTTCAGGTCGTGTTCCACAAAATGTCTCCCAACGAGACTTTGTTCCTGGAGAGCACCAACAAGATCTACAAGGACGACATCTCCAGCAGCTCTTTTGTCAACTTCCAGATCTGGGACTTCCCCGGCCAGGTGGACTTCTTCGACCCCACCTTTGACTACGAGATGATCTTCAGAGGAACCGGGGCTTTGATATTTGTCATTGACGCTCAGGTGAGGAACGGAAACAAAATCAGCTTGCTTTGACGCAGCCACGAACACAGGAAGTTGTTTCACAGCAACACTTCTGTTTTTTTTTTTTGTTTTTTTTAACCAGCCGTCAACATAGATAAAAAAAAATTTTTAAACCAGCGTTGTGTTGCAAATATGATGACGAAACATACATGACTTTTGCTTTTCTTTGTTCCTTCTCGGTAATGACAGCACATTTTATTTTACAATAACGATCTCCGGCAAAACTCTCCCACTTCAATTTTTCATTTCATGAAGGGGATCATAAAGACAACAAAACTTTCCGCAGCGCTCTCCGTCTAATGTAAGCCACGGCAGAAGTCCATTTGAACCGCCAGAGTGGCTCGAATAGAAGACAATTACGTGCCACGGCTTTTATGCCGGCGCTCTCCACGCCACCCAAAGTGCTTTCGAGAAGTAATCCGAGCTCCGATACGAACCGCAGTAATCTCGACGCAGGGTTCATTTGTGCTCGAGGTGCATCGAGATTCAATTTGTGTCAGCGGTCGGTCACACGGTGATACGAGAGGAGAGCTGCTTTCCTCGTGTTGTTCTGGAGGACAACGCGGACGTGCATTTCCTCATACCCGGCTTAAAACTGATGAGTTATAAACTCCATCCGTCCTGGAGCAACAGCGAACAATCGCCTCGAGCGCGAGGGAGTGTTGTCACTGTGACGGCTTTAATGGGTCTTGATTTTCCTGTTCATTTTAACTGACGGGAATTCGCTTTTGGGGGAATGGAATTTTTTTTTTTTTTTTTTTTTTTTTTTAATCCTAAATTATAAGCTACAGCTGCACTAAAAATATTTACAGCGGCTGTTTTCTGGGAAATCTAAGCAGATTATATTCAGAGGTTTCGGTAAGACATTTCATTTTCAAAAGGGGGCCTTATTAGTTTATAGTGTTAAGCTCTTAAACTATTTAATGCAGCGGATTTTTGTGATTTTTTTTTTTATACAGCATTGCAAAAATGACGTTTTGAATGCCGGTTGTGTGAATGAACGCAGTCATCGAAGATAACCTTGTTTTAAGATTCACTCTCTGAATATGTACCCACTCCCCGTGTGTGTGTGTGTGTGTGTGTGTGTGTGTGTGTGTGTGTGTGTGTGTGTGTGTGTGTGTGTGTGTGTGTGTGTGTTCACGTCTGTGCTGCAGGATGATTACGTGGAGGCTCTGGGCAGGCTTCATCTCACCGTGTCGCGGGCCTACAGGGTCAACCCGGAGATCAACTTCGAGGTGTTCATCCACAAAGTGGACGGCTTGTCAGACGATCACAAGATCGAAACCCAGCGAGACATCCACCAGAGAGCCAACGACGACCTGGCGGACGCCAGCTTAGAGAAGCTGCACCTCAGGTACACGACCTTTAACGGTTGCTTTTCTTTTACTCAAACACCTGCGAGAGAGCCAGGAGAGGAATTTTATGTTTTCTCCGTCAGCTGTTAAGAGAGTCGGAGGAGAAAAAACCCCACAAAAAAACAACATTCGCTGACGTTTAGAGATTCTTCGTTTTTATACTAATGCGGTGATTCCTGAATCGACGTTTAAGTGATTGTTAAATCTTGAGCTCGTGCCGTAAAGGGCTTTTTGACTTTTTGCTAACTTGTTGTCCGACCTGCCGCTGAGTCGACGCGGCGACGACCCCGACCCCTCGGTACGTCAACACTCCACCGATATTTTAAAACGGCGATACGTATCAACTCGGCACTCAAACCTCGCGATGGTACCGCATCCGCAGACAAGCGTACCCGGCACCGCCGCACGTGCACATCAGGTAATTACTGGGGATGTTGGTGTTGAGAAAAAAAAAAAACAAACAAACATGCAAACACATCATTAGCTCACGTGTAATCTTCGCATGCTTAATCTTAGTTTTACTGACGTTTGTCATCACGCAGAGAGACTTACTGACTGAACAAATCGTATTCCGAGCCGGAAACAACGTGGATCAGCCACGGATAAGACCTGGAAAAAGTGTGTAATCCATCAATGAAATACATCGGAGTAAACAATGCTTTAATAACACACACACGCACGCACGCACGCACGCACACACACACACACACACACTGCAGCACAGAGGCAGATCAGTTACAGTCGCTGCAGAGGAGTCAAAGCGCCTCTATTAAAAACCATGAACCAACAAACTGTCACTCACTGTAATTGTTAGTAAAGGATAAACACAAAGCTGCACACAGGTGCTGGATTTTGACTCGTAACACGCGGTGGGTATTATACACTTACAATAATGCTGCTTCTTTCTAGTACAGTTTTTCTCCAAATCTCATTAAAAAGAAACAACAACAACAGCCGCAGCTTAAAAATGAGCTGCAACAGGCCGGCGAAAAAAAGCATTTCCTCAGTCAAAGCTAACTTGAGTCGAGCTGCTGAGATCATATAACATCATGATGTTCGTTTCGCTTGACCGAGCGGACGAACGGGCTCAGACATCCCACACGGGCATGTTTCAGTTTTAGCTTTTGCCTCGGTTTGATTTCCTTCAACATGTTAGAGCACAGAGAAAGACCGACTTTATCCTTTGTTTTTTTTTTTGTTTCTGTTTTTTATATCACTCAGATAAGCTCCCCCTATCTGCCTTCACTTTCGTGATGCGGTTATAATTGCAGTAAACGTGAGAAGGCAGCGCAGGCGTGTCAACAAACGACCCCACCGAGCGGCGATGCTGTGTAAGCATGAGACAAAGGACTCTTTGCATAATTTCACTCAGAAAAATGTGAAATAAAGCAGCATGTTTAATGTAAAAACTTGGGCCCCGTCAGAACACAAAACCTTCACCGATGCCAGCTTAATGTCAGCATGAAGCAGCAAATGAAATATAAACACTTTTCACAAAGGCAGGTGAAATTACTACTGTTGTTAAGCCAGTGCTGAACTTGCGTGTCTGTGTGAGGGTTCCTTGCAATGATTCAACAATTTTATTTCTTTTATCTTTATTAATCACAGCAAATGAGAGGTTAACCCTCTATTGGAGTCTCATCTCGTGATACAGATACTATAAATGTGAACGTCTGCTTCCTTCTACCTGCTTCCACCCCGTTTCTTTTAATTGACCCGGAAAAGTCTTTTTGCAAAACAAGTTGTTACGCAGACAGGAAGTAGGTTGGTTATTTGTTTCTGTGGTTGCTTAGTTAAACGCATGAATTCAGTATTGTTGTGCTCCCAAAACTCCTACTTACTGTACTATCCTTTGAGCTTTCAAGCAAATCCAGTGACCTTCGTCAGTTGAGAGAATTTTTTTTTTTTGGGACGACGGGAATTAATTCACCCAAAAATTGACTCGTCTTGTTTTTTTTCTGCATCTGTCGTAGAAAATTTGGGCTTTTTATTTTGAATGCCACAAGAGGAGAGGAGACGTTGTGATCTTTGTTCTTATTCGTGTTGTTTGTGTGGATGCTAATTATGTGGTTAGATTACGTATAGAGTGTCCTGTGCTCTGCTGCGTGATACTCTCAGTGCTCCTGTGAGATTCCTCTTTGACCTCCTAATGAAGCAACAGTGACGTTTGCTTCGGATACGAGAGCTGTTGTGACTCGCGCTCCAAAAGGCACACATACTTCAAATGTAGAAGGAAAGCTGAAGTGCGCATCTACTGTTTGCTTCATGTTTCATTTGAATCTTATGAACCCCCACAACCTGCCAGAGTTTAAAAAAACAACAAAAAAAAAACACGTTTTCCTTGACAAATTACCAAAATTAGACCATTTACCAAAGCCAGAAACGGTAAAAAAAAATAGAAATGATTGTCAGGTTTTCAAATTTCCTTCGGTCCTTGAACTATTCAGGGACCTTGTGTACCAAACGCTTCCATTAGAAAAGGGTACTAAATCTAAGCTTACAATAGTGATCTTTCATCAAAATTACTTTATTCAACATGTCGCATTTAAAACTTTGCCAAAAATAAACGGTTTGCATGATCCAAATTTGGAAGAAAAAAACAAAACAAAACAGTCGTGCTCCTCACCGCAGCTGGGAAACTCTGAATAACTTGGCTGACACCAACAGTCACGTGATAAAAGTTCAGCAATTTCTTTTGGGAGTGAATTGCAGGCTGGAGCACCGAGGAGAGGACCGAGAGAACGGAGAGAGGTTTGTGGCGGTTATAAAAATGTAAACGGTTCAATATATTTAAAATGTGGAGCCTCCCCTGTTCTCCCCCCAATATTGGTAACACTTTGGGGCACTTGGAAAAAACTTTGTTTATATAGATTCTTCCTTTTTTTTTAAATTTATTATTATTTGTAAAAGAAATTATGAAAGAAATTACGCTTAGTTTTTTCTTTTCTTTATTATTATTATTTATGACATTTGAAACTGTGTTACACTGCACAAAAGACACTTTTGACTCTCCCGCTAGCCGCGATTGTGCTGTTTCCATAGAGATGCAGGACTCGCTGGTGTTGTGAAAAACGAGCTCACAGTGAGTAAAAAAAAAATAATAATAATAAAAAGCCCAGAAACTGTTTGCGGTTCAGAGGGTTAATGTCACTGGACACAGTTCACTCCACTGTCTGTTGTTTTCTCAGGAAAATATTAATAACACCACTTCAACCTGAAAATGCCCAACGAATGTTGGAACAATAACTTGGTCGATGTGTCACTCAGCTGACAGACAATGAATTGATGACAGTATTATTAATTGTTTAAAGAAATTGTTCACAACTTTTAGTTATATAGTTGTGAACAGTTTTTGGCCATTTTTACACTGTAAATGAAATATCCTTCGTGTATTTTTTTTTTTTTACTGGTGATCAGTCAAAATACGAAGAATGATTGAATCATTCATACATAGATTGATAACAGCTGAAAATCATTTCGAAATGACAAAACTTCTTGGGGGTGGAGGGTGTGTGTGTGTGGGGGGGGGGTTGCAGCCTCTTAAATACAAAACCCAGTTCAGTATTTAGCTTTTTATTTATTGTCAAACAATTTAGCTTTTTCTGGACTAAAATTAATCACATTAGTACATCGTAAATAGTGTGCGGCAGGCTTTAATAAAAAAAACAAAAACAATAATAAAATAAAAAAATGAAAGTGGCTGTTAATGGCAGCCCTCGCCCTGACACGCCGTGCAGAAAGCATAAACGTGTTGTGTACCACATTAAGCAGGCGGTCCCGGCTCAGCCCGGGCAGCTCTGAACAGCTCTGCTGGCACACGCTGCACCGTATTTTATGTGGGGTGAGATTGTTGTTTATTCGGGCTAGACAGCCTGAGCAGTGCTGGATATATGGTGAAGCTGAGAGAGCTTTTTTTTTTTATTTTTTTTTTTGAGGGGGGCTCTCTGCTTTGTGGCTCTCTGGTACCTTCGTCACTGTAATACATTGTAAAGTTGAGCTTCTGCCAACTGTAAGCAGACAGTTCCAATTGGCTCGAGCCGCTGCTTCCTCAAACACTGACCTTTTATTTATATATCTCGGGGGACCGAAGTCCATGAGTCATGTGCGCCCGGCTTCACGGCGCTCGTATGATGGCAGTTTTTGTGCCAAGTTAACATTTAATTTCATCCTTGTGTCTGTACGTCTGAGTCGGGCTTAAAAAGGACTTTCGTTCAGGCGTCTTCTCTACAACCCTGCATCCGTTCGTCACGGCAACTCGTGACTATCTGTGTTTTTACCTGGTTTCATATGCATTTAGAGGAAGCGAGAAATGTTCCCTATAAGTCACTGCTTATTCACTTCCTGTTTTGTGTGTGTGTGTGTGTGTGTGTGTGTGTGTTTTTTTCTATCTCATTCAGCTTTTATTTGACGAGTATTTATGACCACTCCATCTTCGAGGCCTTCAGCAAAGTGGTGCAGAAGCTCATCCCGCAGCTCCCCACCTTGGAGAACCTCCTAAACATCTTCATTTCTGTAAGTAGACAGCAGCCAACTCTTTTGTAAATGAACCTGGTTTTGTAACGGCGTCATTTATGCGCGACGGCCGTCATGATGCAAGTCACTGCCGTGTTGTTATTATTACTACTTCCTCCAATGCCCTCACAACCTTCTCGGGACGTGTCTGTGTCCTGACGCTCGATGGTAACTCTGATCATTTCACAATACAGAGGAATTCAAAGTCACACGCCGTTCTAGAAATACATTTTGAATTATGTCGCTCTTTATAGTATCCACAACACCACTTGAAACAGATTTATTTCAGGGTATGACTCTGGGAGAGGGAATAAGAAGTATTCCTTAATGTAGTTATTACTTTGCTAAGATTTACTGTATCTGAATGAATTTCATGTTCTGCCGGAAAAACTTATGTTTGCAATATTCTTCGTCTTGTATTGTTTGCCATGTTAAGAGCACTGCATTAGTCTGTCAACACAAACTCAACACCTGCTGTTTCCGTTTCAAATTAAAAGCCTTTCGATGGACAAAACCTTTCGTTACTTTTAAGGCTTTTATTTTGAAACATTTGCGGGAAGCTGCTGTGACTGAAATCAGCCATTAGCATTTTAAACGAGTGATCCGGAGCGATTGTTGAAAATGGCATTATTACATTGTTGACCTTATTAAGTCAAAGCAATGGAAATCTGCATTATTGACTATTGTATGTAAACGTTCTGCTGAAGGAGCAGTGGGTCACACAACCATAGAAACAAGACACAACTTCGCAACTTGCACACGCGTCACAGATACGGTCAGGTGCTTAAACAAATAGCTTTATACCCCTGACCCATACACTTCACGCAAAGGAAAGAAGGGTGACTATATATATATATATATATATAACAAAATAACTGGAGAACAGAAAGACCTCTTCTGTATAAGGCAGTGCATTTCCATCAACGCTCAGTAAACATTATAAACTTCGTAAATGTCAGATTTTTCTTTTTGCAGAACTCTTGTATCAGACCGCATCGTTCTGAGCTACGTTAATAAACAAGTGTAGGTGTGAACGGTCAGGCGTGAAACTCCAACTCTGTTTTTAGACTCTGCTTCTCAGACCAGCCTGTCAAGAGTTTCTTCATTTCTGTGGTGCTGCGGAGTCTTGGCATGCATGTTACATGTCATGATGAAGTGATGACAAATGCTACGAAGAGCCCCGAGTATTGACTTGTGTCTTTTAAACTCATTGTCTGGACTGATTTAAAAGATTCAGGTCAATTAATATTTATGGTTGCATTTTGATTGTGTGTGTGTGTGTGTGTGTGTGTGTGTGATCTGTTCGTGAATATCCCGTCATGACTGGAACATTAAGCTGTATTTTTTTTTTTTAGGACCGCTTTGTCGCCTTCAGGGGGATCTACCGGCAGAAATGGAAAATGATATTCATTATTACGTTTTCATTATTGTATAATCAGCTGAGACAAACAATCATTCCCTTTTCGTTGCCTTGAAAAGACCCGTCATGTCTGCCGCCATATTTCTACAGCAGCCCAGAGGGTGACATTAACATGTGTACTGTAACACAGACACACCGCCCACTGTCTAAACGGTTTATTAAAATCTTTGACTGGAACAATTCCATTATTTAATCAGTTAGTCACTCGTCATAATATTAAACTGCAACAGTTTTTGTAATTGATTATTTAAATATTCCTTTTAAGCAAAAATGCCAAATTGTGAAACATAAATGCTCGTTATCGTACAATAGTCATCTATGATTGGTAATTCATTATCCTATTTATTTTTTTTTTTTCCTGTTGTCTAGAACAGAAGATTTCCTCATGTCTTTTTATTTATTTTTTTATTGCCTACATGATTATTCACTGAAACGGTAGTCGGATGATTTTTTTTCACCAGTCAAATTCGCCGAGTTCGCCGCGTCTGTCTGCACGTGTCATTTCCATAGTGCCCCCCCCCCCTCCCCTCCCCTCCCCTCCCCTCCCCCGGTCTGCATTTCAAACCTTCACCGTAACACATTGCAGCGCCGTGCTCCTTTACCACGGCATAATTTCCCCTTCTTTCCTTTGTCTTCCGTCGTTCTTCCTTCTCGCTGCGGGGCAGAATTCGGGGATAGAGAAGGCCTTTCTGTTCGACGTGGTCAGCAAGATCTACATCGCCACAGACAGCTCACCTGTAGACATGCAGTCCTACGAACTGTGCTGCGACATGATCGATGTGGTTATTGACGTCTCCTGCATCTACGGGTGAGTGGATTGTTTGTTCGCGCGTTGGTGACGTGCCATAAACGTCAGAGCTGAGAAACGAAAGTGCCCTCTGCTCTAATAAACGTAAACTTGATAATAAGCGAATTAAAAAAACAACAACAACAACAACACGCAGCCAGTACTGCCTATAGATAGATTTCGAATTACCTTGATGTATAAATTTGCATAATGTATTCTAAAGACAAATCTAACTCGAATCTTCTGTAATTTCTCAATGCTTTAAGATATAGACTTCACCCATGTGTTGTCTGAGGGCGCTTTCATTGAAGCATAACCTAATTTATGCATAATTAATGACCTCATGGACAAGCTGCAATTTATTTCCCATTTGGCCCCTGATTATTTCGGTGTTGTGCTGTGCCGCGCCAGTCTGAGGGAGGACGGCAGCGGCAGCGCCTATGACAAGGAGTCCATGGCCATCATCAAGCTCAACAACACCACTGTGCTGTACCTGAAAGAGGTCACCAAGTTCCTGGCCCTTGTCTGCATCCTGCGGGAAGAGAGCTTCGAGCGCAAAGGTACGCCGTCTGATAAATCTGTCATCGGCAGCTCGTTTTGGCTTAATTTGGCTCGCGCTGATGTGGCTCGAGTCGAGCGTTTCCTCATTTAATTCCACATCGTTTAGGCACCGCAGAGAGCGTGAGAAGCCCAAGACAAGAACACCTGGACGTTGTAGCACAAAGTATGTTAAAAGTAAAAGTGTTACTCTTTCGTGAAGTTTAGGGGACTTCCAGGAAACGGATGATGAAATAGATTGCGAGAATGAATCACAGGAGGCTCTGATGCCTTCTAGCTCCAAAAAAAAACAACTACACTTCCTGAAATGCATTTCGGTAGCATTTTTTTTTTAAATTTTTTTAGACCCTTTTTGCTTGGTTTGAAAATTAAAAAAAAAAAAAAATCTGTCACACTCTTATGTCCCTGTAGCTTGAACCAAAAATAATAATGGTGTATTTTTTTTTTCTCAATTCATTATTACATACACTCAGATCCCATTTGATGTTGTCATACAATATGATACAATAAGACCACAGAGTTAAAGCTGTAATTTCTAACTTTTTGACAAACACACACACACACACACACACACACACACACACACACACACACACACACACACACACACACACACACACACGAAAAAAAAAACTTGGTTTATGGAAATTATTTTGTTGAGTTGTGTACTTAGATAATCCCAAATGTTTTCAACAATGTTTATTTCAATTTTATTTATAGTGTTAAATCACCACGGAGCATGGTCCCAATACACTTTACAATTAGAAAAACTACAAGCTAATGAAAACCAGCACATTACAACATCGGTTAAATAAAATAGGAAAACAACCGGCAATAGTGGCATACATACAAATGCAAATCCACGGAGAGCAAAAGAGGGAGCGCTCGATGCACCACGGGAGGTCTGCAGATAACCTCGGCTCATTCATCGAATAAGAAAAGCTTTGAGCCGAATCTTAAAATGTTCAAACCCAGGGAACTCTAAACTTTTAATCAAGGTAATGCTCCCTCGCAAATTTGGTCGCCCGTCAGTGGCATCACATCCACTTTCCCCTCCGTCTACTTGCTGTAACTTTGTGGGGATATCCTGAGCTGAAAGGGAGAGTGGCAGCTACGTCGGGTCGGCAACACGGCGAATAAACTACATTTATAAAGCCGCATGTATTATTATTTATTTTATATGTTTTTTTTGCCTCTGCAGGATTAATAGACTACAACTTCCACTGTTTCCGGAAGGCCATCCACGAAGTGTTCGAGGTGGGCATTTCCACCCAGCGACCAGCCGGCCCACAGGCGGTGGGCTCGCCCTGCAGCAAGGCCGTCGCGCTCAACGGCACGCCGCGCAACACTGTCTAGACACTGATGCAAAGCAAAACAAAACAAAAAAACAAAAAAAAGAAGCAAAAAAGAGGGGAAGAGGAAAAGGAACGATGGAGGAGGGCCAGGGAGCCTGTAGAGGAGAGACTACTAAACTGGAGCTCGCTCGGCGCACCAGTCACATTCCCTTGCTCCCAGCACCCAGAGCACCGAGAGACGCCTCGAGCAGAGAGAGTGTGGGGAGCATCACTGGGGCGCAGAGGGGTCAGGCTGATGTGGAATGGAAATTCAGGCGTCTGTTTCAGGTGAATGCAAAAGCACCGCGTTGGCTGTGAGGAAGTCGGGGAAAGCTTAACTACACCTGGACGAGGAAAAAAAAAAAAAGAAAGAAAGAAAGAAAGAAAAAAAGAAAAAAGGTTCAGGATCTTTCTCCGGATTTCCTAAAGCAGTCAAAGGCTGTCACAATTCGCTGCTGGTTCCTCCTTGTGAACAATGTGAGGAGGAAAAAACAACAACAACTACCCTTTTGTTATAACCTCTCGATATGGGCAAACTGTGATGCGGGATTCTGTCGAGTCGTGAACCCACCCCGACCACTTCTGTACTGAAAAAGATGGCGGATGTGAACTGCTCGTCCTAACCCACACATGTTCAGAGATGGCCTTATGTAGACGAAGCTTGATCGCAGCGCAAGCTTTCTCTCACCACCGCTCACCTCACCCTACCTGAATGCTGCCCAAAACTCACTTTTTTTTGGTTTCACTTGTGAAGGGAAAACGAAGTTTTGTGAGCAGATTGAAAAGGGATCGTGCTGTCCATCTAGTTTGTTTGTTTGTGTGTGTGTGTGTGTGTGTGTGTGTGTGTGTGTGTGTGTGTGTGTGTGTGTGTGTGTGTGTGTGTGTGTGTGTGTGTGTGTGTGTGTGTGTGTGTGTGTGTGTGTGTGTGTGTGTGTGTACACACGTAGGTATCTATGTGAGTGAGTGTGTGTGTGTGTGTGTGTGTGTGTGTGTGTGTGTGTGTGTGTGTGTGTGTGTGTGTGTGTGTGTGTCTCTCAATGAAAGTTGGTTTTGGTTTGATCCCAGACTGGACTCCTTGGCTGTGTTAGAGAAGGACCTTTACAGAAAGAGTGTATGTCCTTCTGCTTAATAACAGCAGCTTAGCAAAATTAAACTCTTTTCAATCAGCGAAAGTAACTTTTCTGTGCGCGCTCCACTCAAAATCAAACTCTTGATTGGCTTTATGGTGGGTTGTAAAGAGGAGTTGGGCTGGAAATTTGAACACGATCTTTGCAAAAGCACTGCCAAAAAATTATGAAATGAATCGGAGCCAGTGAAAATATGCCACGATTAAAACGGAAGACAAATCCATGAAGTCTGGTTGATGTTCAGGACTGATGCACGGGTTCTCAATCCAGCAACATTTTAGGATTATCATATAAACTGCATGTATTTCCACCATTGATTTCAGTCCTGCCCAAAACTATTAACCCGTGATTTGTTTTTAGTTTGGTTCTGATCTGCAGGATTTACAAGAACAATAAGAAACCATTCCAAGCATGCAAACATCAGCGTGTTATTCTCAACCATTACACTTGCTCATTCTATAAAGGTGAGTGAAATTAAAGAGAGAAAGACCAGAAAAAGACCAAATTTCATTAATAATGCCGTAACAACGACGCATACGATGTTCATGCCTGAATTTTTCTTATATCAGAGCTGAGATGTAAAAACTGCATCTAAAAGATCAGGAGCCTGAATCAGGAACCAGGACAACTGCGTTGCCTGGATAACTTTCCTGAGTAGAACCCCGTATGTTCCAGACTCTTAAGGTGTCCTTGGTTTTATTCAGGAAAAGTTAAGGTAACTCGGTGAACCTGCTTCCTGAAACAGGCCCAAGATCTAATGAAGTTATTCTTTATCACCTGACAACAAGTCACCACTTCATTGTTGCACATCTGAACCGTGACGGATGATTGATTTCATGTATTGTGATGCTATAATGTGTGAAATAAATGAAAATTTAAATATTGCTTTTGCTATTGTATTGATTGGACAACAAAAAGACATCATCTTAACACCATCTTGATTTAAAAAAAAAAAAACAACTAATGAGAAAACGGTCTCTGGTGTTGTTGTAAGAGCCGGAGTCCTTTTCTTCCTATCTTGACATAATGCAAAACTACAAACAACCACTAGATGGTGCTGCAGGACTGCTCAAGTGTTCCCCTTCCAACGTTTCATTCATTTTTCCCTCCGCTCCGACACCAATGAGTGTTTCCAGTCTTGTTAAATTTAAAGATAGTTTGCATCAATTGCTGATTTATACAGCCTGAAAAGTAGAACCATAAATGTCAGCAGCATCAGCAACGACAGCGAGACCTTCCGCTTCATTTATTGTTTTTTTTTATTATGAGCGTGACAATAGAACGAATTGCATTACGTACTAGTGATGAAACGTAGGGTCGCACAGCAGTAAAGTTCATTTCAAAAATCCAAATGACCTTTTTAACCTTTTACTAGTTTGCTGCTATTTTCAGTGACTTTCTCGTGTAAAATGAAGCAGACTGCTAAATTGTGAGTTTTCTTGAGTCGGCTGTTGTTCAGATGGCATTATAATGAGAGAAGGGGCAGGAAAAAAAAACAAAAAAAAAACAATACCCCCCTCACTGGTTTACTGCACATAAAAACAACTCGGTGAATAGCTTCGCCATGCAAGTCATTCACCAGTTAAGTTAAATAAGCCTCACAGCTACTGTCACGACCCATTATGTGGGGAGTATGCGAGACAGCTAAACACCACTTCCACACAATTTAGATGCAATAAAACACTGACAGCTTTTTTTATCCACTTCATTAAGCCAGTAATTTCTTATAAAAATCTCCCGCATTAATCCTGCCGATGGTTTCCCTGCGGTTCCTTAAGCTCTCCTCCAACCTTAGCCGCCTTGCTTTGATGCTTACTCAAATAGGCGCTAATTTGAGATAAATTATGCATCCGCATGTAGCCTACCCATGCCAAGGAATATAAAGTGTGACACTCTGAAAGATGGTGAATTAAAGCAAAGTGTGATATCTCGACGGGCTAATGGCAGATAGGTTAGGCCTGTCAACCTGATGGTTTGTTGATCTGCAAGTCACTTCATATTCAGAGAAGGGGAGAGGTCATGTTTAAGACGTTTTGAAGGTCATTCGGACTCATTGCAAAGCTGGTTTTTGTTGTTGTTGTTGTTGTTGTTGTTGTTTTTTTGTCAGACCTCGGGGTGGATGTACTTCAGTGAAGTCTCTCAATGAGTATAAACTGATATTAAACTATTGTAATTTTTTTTAATTTTTGCTTTCATGCCTTTAGGATAAAAATTTAAAAAAAAAAGGGTGCAGGGAAATTCAAGCGTCTCAGCAGCAGAAATACAAAAGCAGATGCACGCATCATTAACTTTATAAGAAACCGAAGTACTATATATTATGAATATCATTTAGAGTCAAGTGCAGCCTGAACAAACTCAAATAAAAGGTGCTAAATTCTCTGTACACGTGATGTGTGTTTAGACAAGAATAGTCACAAATAAAGTCAGGCGCCAAGAAAATTTGAATTAAAAAAAAGTGACACTTGTGGGGGGGGGGGGAGCAAAATTGTCTGGTGGTTAAAGTGTCTTGTGCCTTGCAGACAGTAGCGTTAGCAGCTCAAAAAGCAGTTATTGCACTTTGTACTGTCGCAGCACAAACAACGCGTGTTTCTAACGCTGCACGTTAGTGGAGCAAAAGCTGTGTTGTTTACGCGATCTCGACTAAATAATGGTTTACTGATGCCCTTATCCCGAGCATCTTGTAGCGTCGTTCGATAAGCATATTGATTATTGATTCACCATAAAAGCATAACGTCATTTTATTAGAATGAACAAAACACATCCCTGCTGAATTTAAAGTGATTTAAAGCAACAACAACAACAACAACAACAAAAAAAGTCAAAATGAAGTTCTAATCCATAAATTAGTCAAATCACATCTCAAAAATGAACTATGTTGAAACGATAGAGTCCACATGGATCATTTGAAGTCCACTCAATAATACAGTGACTTGATGCAATCTGTAGATGGGGCTGTTGTCTGCTGTTGCGGCTGCTGTCTCTCACTCTCCGGCCTGTCTTTCTGCTTCACAGTGCAGGCAACATGGAGATCAACATCACATATAGAGAGTCCTGCTGGAGAGAAAAAAAAAAAAAAGAAAAAAAAAAGCCAGACTGAAGGGGAAGTTGAGGAAGCAGCGGAGAGGCGGCTGCATGATGTACAACTGTAATTTGGCAGCGTAGCAGCTGCTGAAATTGCCTTGCTTTATCAACGGCAACGCTGCCTCGTCCCCCGTCCCCTAATAAGGAAGCTCAACCAATAATGAAATAAAGCGAGCGGAACATACTTCTGCCTGTGATGTCACGCTCACTTCCGCACACCTTCATCTTAGATCTCTTAGTATCATTACAACGGTGATATTGCCTTTACGTTCTTAATAAAAAAAAATAATAAAAAAAAACTCAGTCAGTGTGTGTAGTATCTCCCATCTTTACATTTTTTATTAACCGTGCTTATGAGAGATGAGGGGAAAATGATGTGACTAAGTGAGACGTCTCAAGTCGGTGACAGATGTGACACAGACTACATTCGTTATATGGTGAAAGCCAGTGCGTCTCCAGCGAGTGTAAATTACGCAAGAGGAGTTGGTAGTGAGACGAACAGGCTATAGAGACGGTCTGACATTACTCTGCCACAGACTGCAAACACAACGGTCAGATTCACGTTGGAGGCAGCGCTGCTTTGATTTGAGTCAAAACGAGAGTTTCCACTTATAAAAGTAAATCATGCGTTAATGAGGCTGCTGAGACGGTATCTGCAACGTAACTTTCAAATCTCAAAATACTAATACCCAGTAATATGCACAAAGAGTGAAGATATGGGTTGCAAAAAATGTAATATTTTTTTTTTTATATGTAGATATTATAGTAGTGGCACAGACATTCAAATTGAAGTGTTATGTTTGGCAGAAACCTTCTATTTCACGTCTCTTTAGTACCTCTCTTCTGTTAAAATGGCGTTTAATTGGACTGAACACATTTTTTTTTTGTTGCACAGTAATTGAAGTCCATAAAGCTGATGGGATAACAGATTAATGGTCAATCAAAAAAAAAAAAGAATAAACAACAAAATATTTTGACAGTAATTTTGTGAGTAAAAAGAAGAAATCAGTTTCTTGTTCCACAAAATGTGCTACTGAGTAAACTGACTGACTATCAGGGCTATTTTCACTCTTCTTTGATATTTAATGGATCAAACCATCCCTCTGGTAAATGAAAAAAATAGTTGGCAGATTTATTTATAATGAAAGCAATTTACAAAATAGCTTGTGTCATTGATTAATCTGTAACAAAAATCTGCATTAGAAAATGCTGGAGAAAAACAAGTTGCCAATTTTGCAGGATATTATGTTGACAAAATAAAGGATTTATCCTAAGAAAATCCTGCTTTTCAAGGAATCTCCCTACATTTCCTGTGTAGCTGACACACTGACAGAGAACCCACAGTAGGTTTGAGGCTTCTGTTACATCATCAAACCAAAACACACCTGCCATTAGATGTTCATCCTCAGGTTTACCAAACTGCTCTGCTGCCCTTACATCTGCAGCAGTGGGAGGAGCTGTGTGCGTGTGTGTGTGCGTGTGTGTGTGTGTGTGTGTGTGTGTGTGTGTGTGTGTGTGTGTGTGTGTGTGTGTGTGTGTGTGTGTGTGTGTGTGTGTGTGTGTGTGTGTGTGTGTGTGTGTGTGTGTGTGTGTGTGGACAGGAGTGGGGAAAAGGCTAATGAAAAGTGGGAGTTAGAGGAAGGGACAGGCGTCTCCTGTATTTTCTGGTCAGGCAGCAGAGCGTGGAGCGAAGGGGCCAGCGGGCCAGCAGCCAGCTAATGGGGACCAGCAGTGAGCAGGGGCCGGGGACGGCGCTGACAAAAGGAGCAGCGACAGATGCCATTATCTCAGCCTCATGCAGATACAATGGAGCTGGACAACACAGGCCCTGACACTGACAGACGTGCATGTGTGTGCATGTGTGTGTGTGCGTGTGTGTGTGTGTGTGGGTGGAGGCCCTGTGTGGGCTGAGAGAATGTGTGTGTGTGTGTGTGTGTGTGTGTACACTGTGAGGTTAATGGAACACGATAGAGGAGAAGTGGATTATCGTGGAGACTACAATTTTTTTTTTTTTTTGGTGTGTGTGGTAACACTGAGCTCCACTGCACCCCCCGCATGCATGTGTGTGTGTGTGTGTGTGTGTGTGTGTGTGTGTGTGTGTGTGTGTGTGTGTGTGTGTGTGTGTGTGCGAGTGTGCAATTTCACGTGTGTATTTGAGTATAGCCTATGACCTCGTCTTGTTACAGCAAGACAGCTGGATCAGTCACCCGTCACTTGCTTAGAATTCAGGGGCATCGTGAAAAAGCACATCACATTTGGTTCCAAATTTCACTGCTACTCTTGGACTCAAATTATGCAGCATTCACTTCGCCCAAGGATGTTCTGGTCATTTGGACAACCAAAAACGTGTCAGGGTGGGGTTTAGGAGGAAGGGTGGAGGGGGGGGGGGGGGGGGGGGTGAGGTACGAGGGGGATATGGCAATGCTTTTAGCAGGATTGGCAAAGGCAGAGAAGGGCTGTTAAGCAGCAGTTTTTGGGAGGGATAAGAAATGTGAGCTTTAGCCAGTGTAGTGCAGTGACATGGGACAGCGTTATTGACTGTGGCGGCGCATGCTGACAGTGGATTGTCAGCCCCTGCAGTCATTTGCCAGACTGAGCGAATGCAAGGATCAGAGTTCTTGGAGCTTAGAGAACGAGAGGAAAGATGAAGAAAGTGAGAAAGAGGGGGATGACATGAAGAAAAAAAAAAAACAGAGCAAAGACTGGCAGTCATACAAATGCTCGAATATACACATGACACACACACACACACACACACACAAACACACACGCACAAACACACACACACACACACACAAACACACGCACAAACACACACACTGAGCTGTGGACGCCCCGCTGAGTGTCTGACACTGATGCTGCCAGACTAATCAGGGTGCTCTCTCTCTCTCTCTCTTTCTCTCGCTCTCTCTCTCTCTCTTGCTCATTAGTGTTTGAGAAAAAACCAGACAGTTGTGACGTTGCTATGACGTTTTGTCTTGCTGTTGTACCCGTGCTCGGAGTGAGATGCATAAGTTTAGAGTTGAGTGTCCTAGTCCTAGTTTTTATGGAGTTCCAAACAGGTCGGTGGCCTACTTCGAAAGTATCCTCACATGACCCGACTGGTTGTATTATTAACTTTCTTTTGGTGGTCATTTAAATTCTGCCGGCTTTGATAAATTAACAACTAATAAACCAACACATAAAGCTCGTTACAAGGATTTTAAAGACTGACAGAAAAGTAGGCTGATAAAATCTGCAGAGGTCGCCTATCAAAGATTAAAGTCTAATTCTGAATAGTAACTGCTGTAGCCTTTTTTATTTTTTTATATCTATATAAAACATGGGTTATTTAAGACAGTTTAGAGGAAGGCCGGTAGTTTGTTGTTGACAAGGCATCAAGAAAACGTTGAACTCTGAACTTTTAAAATTGAACTCAATGTAAATTGGGGGCAAAAGGGACCAGGGAGACAAGTAAAGGTGAGACACGACCAGTAATAGGTTTCATCAGCTGTTCATTAATACATCATTATTGTTTGAGCGTAGTCCTTCCTCGGTACTTTGTAATACTAAATTGGGCTGCATCACTAAAACTTTAGAAATGTCCTTAGCAGTCCAGACGACAGTAAAGTGCAAGTTGTTTGCAAGGACGCGTCTGTATAATAAAATAAACACACTAACTTCTATAGAAAAATATGCACCATTCAGTGACCCCTCCTGCCTTATATGTATAACAACATCTACGTCCTTCATGTTCCTTCAATTGTTTATTTCAGTTTTTTCTTTCTTTTGTTCCAATAACATTAAAGTTCTGCACTTTTTTAGGAGACTCTTTCATTGCATGAGTAGAGAAGGGATGAACAAATGAGTGAGAAAATTGCAAAAGCCCCTTGACAGCCACTCAAAATAAAATTTTACTAAAACTTCCTCTTCCATTAACCAGTTTAGGATTTCGGCAAAGAGTTCTTCACAACACTCCAGGACACAGAAATTGTATTAGTTTTTCCCATAAATATGCAGCTTTTAAAAAAAATGTTTTTAACGTTTTCTCTTCATAGCCCAGGTGTGTCTTTTTTAGTTTAGTTGTTCTTAATTTTTTTTTCTTTCTTCCTAAAGGGAGAAAAAAAAACCCAGCACAACGAATAATGAAACAGCTGCTTCCAAAACAATGAACAGGCTCCTTGGTGCTGAACGGCGAGAGTTGTAATAGCTGTTAAAAGGACCTCTGAGAATTTTTGGACAGTGATGGACTTTAAAGGTGATAGAGTGGACTTGTGTATAGAGACTTAGGAGATTATAATGCAACAGAAACAAAGATCCTCAGGTCAGGGGGGCTCATTATTGGGGCCATGCAAAATGCAAACATTGTTCTGTTTCGTACACATAACTCAAAAAAACGGATGCAATTAAGAGTAGGAGGGCAGTCGTAGAAGAACTACTAAGAATCCTTTGAATAAACTCATGACAATATACATTCAAAATGGTGTTTAAAGACGCAGACATTTTACCAGCAAAATATACTTAATGCCTCATGTAACTGGTATATTATTATACATCCCATTATTTTTTTTTTTTTTTACTGATGCACCAGTGCACACATAACATTTTATTGTTGTAACTGGCTGGTTGGCAGTTCGTTTTAACGACTTTGTATACTGGTTATTTAGTCAATAGGTTCCCAAACTAGGGGTCAGATCAAAAGGTCGGAGTAGTCTGGAGATGATTAATGGGAGAGAAAAGAAGAAAAAGGTCTCCTTCACAATTTTATTTTCATTTCTTGTACTTTTCAAGTCTTCCTTTCTTTATTGGAGAGATACTGAATCATGTTAGGGGTCTGAAAAATGTAATAATATACCGTCCTGATTCTCTATATCAGCAGGTAAACATCATTTATCTGTGCCTTCCCAAAAAAAGTTGCAAATTATTGTTGAAACATAAATCAGTTTTATGATATAACAATACTAAAGTTAAGATTTAGTTAGTGTCGGTTTAGGCATGAAAACCACTTTATTTGTTATGGTTTGGGTTGTTAGGTGACCTTAATGGCTTGCATTAATAAACACATGGTTAAAGTTGAGGAAAGATCTGTTGACTGTTGTGTGCAAATAGAAAACTTTGTAAATTTAATGAGAGAAAAAAACCCAGTTTCCTTCAAAATGAAGTGGAGCAGAAGTATGATATTGATGGAAATATCTTCTTCCGTGCTCTGAAAAACTTATAGCGAATTTTGTGGACTGCTGACAGGCGACAGACATGGATACTAAAATGAAAAGAGGACTTACCTTCAGGGAGTCGGTGGCCCTTAGAGGTAGCAGATGATCAAAGTAGCCCAATGTCACAGACTGTAGAGGTGTCAATCATCAAGTGCGGAGGTGACTGCTGGACTACATGTTCACACTCATGTCTGGGTGCTCACTTGTTTTCCTGGAAAAAAACAAAACAAAAAACAAAACAAAAAAAACTTTGCAAACTTGGGTGTAATTTCTGACTTTCCTGGCCTCCTTCCTCCCTTCCCTGCTTCCTTTCCTCTCTACCTCTCAATCTGGCAGTCATGCTAATGACCCTGCTGTCTTTCCTGGCAGTTTCTCGTAACACAACTTATCAGCACCGAACAGGAGTATGGGTATTTTTAAACTCTCTCGCACACTCACTCACACACACACACGCACACACACACACACACACACACACACACACACACACACACACACACACACACACACACACACACACACACACACACACACACACACACACACACACACACACACACACACACACACACACACACACACACACACACACACACACACACACACTTGCATGCATACACTCTGTTGCTATTCAGCAGGCTCGCTGGGAACCTGTGCAGAGGCCCAGATTGAAAATGTGATGTGTGCTAATGCATTCAGAACAGAGGTGAGGCTGGTCCTTTCCTTTTCTGTAAGCCAACAGTGGGAACACCAGGCCCAATATGGTAAAGCTAGAAAGGCGAGCACATTACAGTGGATGAGTAATGAGAACCATGGAGCTCCAAGTCATTCCCACATTCGCACACACACACACACACACACACACACACACACACACACACACACACACACACACACACACACACACACACACACACACGCACACGCACACGCGCACACACACAGGCTGGTCTGTGGGAGTGTGTGAAGCCGCGTAAGACTCCAGCAGAGTACTACCAGTGCTATGCTCTCCTGATGGTGATGCTGTGTGAAGTGCAGAGCTGTTCAACACAGACTCCAGCTGCTGCTGCCCTGTATTCAAATGGCACCACAAGACATCAGCACGCTGTCTCTTGATTCTTATTAGACTCAGCCTCTCACTCTTTTTGTCTCTGTCTTTTTCCTCCCCAAACCTCTCAACTTATCTCCACCCGCAGCATCCCACTTTTGCTTTCGCTTCCCCGCCCGTTTTCTTCTTTCCTCCACTTGTCATGTGTGCTGTGCTCTTGTGACTGTTAGGCATCAATTTGAGGCACATCACAAAAAGAATAAAAGAAGACGCGTGCGGAGAGAAGTTCACAAGTCTCATGTTATTTGTTCACTGTCTTCAAAGGGACATCTGAGGATCTAAGTGCTTTATTTATGTCAGTTTTGTACTTTTTTTTTTGGTATCAGCCATGTGTCAGTGGGTTTATATTTGTGTGTGAGTGGGTGTTCTTTGAGCGCAAATATTTTCAGAAAGTGTAACAAAGAGATGGAAGGAGACAGATGGCAGTTTACGGCTGTACATTTTAATACCCGAGGACGTTCACAAAAGTTAACATTTATTGCATGTACACTCGTTTTTCACTATCTGGTCTACTACTACAAATAATGAGTCAGCCATATATAAAATGCATGTTGCATATGGCACTAAGGTGCATTGCTGTTCACCTAAAGGTCAGAAAAAAACAAGGAAACACAAACATAAAGTAATAAAACAAACAGAAAAAAAATGTAGGTTTGCAAACAAACAATGAACCTATGTTTTTCATTAATGACTGATTTTATTTTCTCGCTTGATTTTTTTTTTGGTCTAAACTTAAAAACATATTTATCAGTCGAGAGTGATGCCATATGTCTTAATGTATAATGCAATACAACAAATATTCAGTTTAAATCTATGAATTCTCACACAGGATAAAAAAATAAAATAAAAAATAAATAAAAAAATACCAGTTTTGCTTAAAGATTGTCCTCAGATTTTTCATTTTCAATATCTTTGTGGAATTTTTTTTTCTTTGAAGAAAAACTAATCCTGTCACAAGGTGGCAGCGCTGGGCATTTTTTTTTTTTTTTTATTTTTATTTTTTTTGCACCATCTTGGCTTTTGCGCAGCTTAGTTCAACGTCATTTCCGGTTTACCTGTTTGCCCCTTCAAAGCTTGAAAACGGACATGATTTCTCCCGAGAGGCCGTTTGAAAGTTAAAAATAACTTCCGGTGAGTTAGTATTTTTAACCGCTGTCGCAGGCAGCAGTATTGAACGCCGCCATAATGTTTGTGTTAATTTACCGTCAGACAAGTGAAGAAATTAAATTGAGGGGCGCATAGTGAAGTTAACACGTGGACAGTCATCAGCACCATCACGTGGACAGTCATCAACACCATCACGTGGACAGTCATCAACACCACCACGTGGACAGTCATCAACACCATCACGTGGACAGTCATCAACACCACCACGTGGACAGTCATCAACACCATCACGTGGACAGTCATCAACACCATCACGTGGACAGTCATCAACACCACCACGTGGACAGTCATCAACACCATCACGTGGACAGTCATCAACACCACCAGGTGGACAGTCATCGACACCATCACCTTCCTTTGAAGAAAACGTGGGCCACATTCAACTCTAAATAGTGTGATAAGTAGCCCGTCTTCATGTTGTTGGCTTTATATATCGAGGTTTGCCTTTAACTGTGGGACACATTTAGACATTGACATGGAGTAAAAAAAAAAAAAAAAAAAAAAAAAAAGAGGCGGTTTTGCTGCTTTTAGTGAGGCCCTCTTTCTCACAGGACAGTTTTTCTACATCTCAGGTGGAAATAATGAGCAGATCCAGGTAACTGCTTTGGTTTTCAGGGGTCCAGTTATTGTGCGTACTGGCTCCCATTCAAGTTTTTGATAACGCCTGTATCTTCTGTTCAAGTATGCTTTGAAAAAAAAACAACCAAAAAAACTTTTATTCTAATTTGAGCATTTGTTCTAGTCTTGCAGCATGGACATTGTCAAAATGGATTATAATTTAATTTGAGATGTCAGCTGCTAGTTTCAGCCAAAGCCGAAGCAGTGGTCTGATTTCTTAAAAGGAAAGTAGTTTATGTAATTGATGAGCGGTTGTTTGTGTATAGGTAATGTACACTGGAGTGGACTTCAATGCCCTGCTGCCTCTGGGCTGAAGTGGGTATATGTAGTGGATGAATAGATTGATGCTTGTTTGTTGTGGCTGGTAAACAGTGAGTTCGCTTGCTCTTGTGCTGCTTGTTTATGTGTTAAGATGAAGTATCTGTGGGTCCCTGGTTTGTTAGTAATTTGCTATTCCTCTTCCTTGTCATTGTCCCTCATGTTGTATTTATCTGGTGCCGGTGTGTTTGGCGATGCCCACAATGAGCTGTCCAAATGATTTCATAATGAAGGAAATGCCTAATTGATTTAAATTCTGCTGTCGCTTGCTATGCCTGATTTAGTGCTAAAGCAGATGGTTTTTAATGAAACCGCTTTGCAAAGACAGGAAACTTAAAAATGGGCATTATTTTGATAAGTGAAAAAAAAATAAATAGGGACCTTTAGCTTGCAATCAATACTCTGTCCATCTCTGGTTCAGTGTTGTACTCCTATTTTAAAGGACAGGCAGCTCATCCACCAGAAGGGTCTGGGGTCACCAGTAATGGGGAAGCTCCTTGTACTTTCAGTATCTCATCACGTAACCCAACAGTGACTGTGTGTATTTTCGACTCTGCTGCCGCCTTCCCTTCTCTCTTTTGCCGTCTTACCGCTCCCGTTCCCTCTCTCTGTCTTACTATCTTTTCTCAGACTATGATGTATGTGGATGTTTGAGCACAAGCAAAATCACCTCAAGTCAGACACACACACACACACACACACACACACACACACACACACACACACACACACACACACACACACACACACACACACACACACACACACGCACAGCAGGAGTGGGGCCTGCAGCTCCTGGGTGTTTTGCAGGTTGGATTCACACCGATGCTTTCTCTGACTGCACTATTGTTATTTAAATGTGGGAGGGCGATCAGCAGCAAGCATTAATGGCATCCTCAGCACTGCGGATGCAGCACAAGACACACACACTTACACACGCAAAAGTATACACGCACACATGCATGCACGCGCGAGCGACACACTTTCACGCAAGCCTTGTGGATGCACCTTGAGGGCCATATGAATAACAAATACCTCTGCCATCTGCAATACCACGGAGTATTTCCAACCATTTCGGCACATTAGTCAGCAGTCCTTTGACTTGGGCTCTCCACGCACTACTTGGTGTATTAGCAACGCTTTTCCCCGGCAACGATACGCTGCGTTTAAGAGTGCAGTTTGAAGAGAAGTTTGTTTTGTGAGATTAAACTTTGTGTCGCTGGTGATCTGACCTTGTCCTCCTGAGTTTGATGTAGTGGGAGGCGCTTGAGTCATTTGCTGCGGCAATGTTTTGTTCTGTCAAGGCCAATCTGAGCCTAGCTGGAATACCTGTGGTGATGGTATCGTTTTAAACTGTTGAAGACCTCCCCCCCACCTCTCCGACACCACCAGACCAAATGGGATTGGACAGGCACCCCTGGCCATTAACACTTGATCCTTACCTGATTTCTCCAGAGGAAAACGCAGCTGAAATAGTCGGACGTGTTGCCTTTCAATTTCACATGAAATCCGAAGATAAAGATGTTATTTCAGTGTTGCGGCAAGGGTGTCTACGGAAGCTAAATAGTGGTCATATAATGCTGCGAATTAATTTAGAAAAGCAAAACCCCAAAAGTTAGGTTGTTGTCAAAGTTCATAAAGAGGAAAACTGCAACTCAAATAATTAAACAGACAAAAAACACAGGAACAGGATAGAATCATTGTTCCTGGATTGAGACAGGAGAGGAATTTATTTGACTTCGTCGTGGGTTTTGGACGGGCCAGGAGTATTCTGCCGAGTGGGATCGGAGAGGAGTTCAAATCCACAGTTGGCTTTGTGATCTAACTGTGCTAACGATGCTATAGCTCACTGTCATTTCCCCTGCTGCTTAGAACAGCTCAAGAAAGTTTATAACACTTAACATAGTTAGAAACCAAAGTTAAATAATACATTAGTACAGTCCTTCACAGCGCAAAGTGGCATGCATAGTGTGGAAGTCTTGTTTTGTCATTACAATATGAATATTTCTGAGGGACCCCTTGCTTCAATCTATTCTAAATGATGGTGATATAACTAAAGAGATGGTGAAAGACATGGCCCCTTTCTAATCCCCCTTTTAGATCGGATCATCATTGTTTCGATAATACTTTTCATTCCGCCCTCCGAAGAGATAATTAAAAGCTGGTATATGAGAAGATAATGTAACTCAGGGGTATTTCAGTAAATATTTGAATATTCCTCTTCGTTGAGATTTAGGCGATTCTTCATTTTCACGGCTTACCATGGAGCCTCTCGTTTCTGTGTGATTAAACAAACACGGTTAATTAGCTGCTCAGAGTAATCTGCTCACTACAAAGCTACCGTTTCCACTGTAATGTCTCTAAAACAAAGAATTAGCAGTGTTGTGTAATATACAAACAAGAGCCATCACTTTTGAAGCCAGTTCTTGTGAACGTGATGCTGAGTGTATCTCCGAGTTTGTGCACAAGCATCACTTTGGTCTGCTTATTTTTGGAGGTTTGTGCTGCATTGGTGTTGCCGTTTATCAGCATGTGGCTTTAAATGCAGGCATTTTGCAGGAACAAGCACGAATATGTGTTTTGGTGCTTTGTGTGTGTGTGTGTGTGTGTGTGTGTGTGTTTGTGTGCGCGCACGCACGCAGGGGTGCATTTGTGTGAGTCTGAGTGTGTGTTGCGTAGTGTTGTCAGAAGTGATCCTATTTTCATTACTCACTGGCTCAAAGAAGGAGGTGAGGCCCTGGCTTGCAGCAGTGATAAATGCATTACCCCAATAAACCCTGTCTCCACTGAGGTGCTGAATGCTGACACGCAAACACACACACACACACACACACACACACACACACACACACACACACACACACACACACACACACACACACACACACACACACACACACACACACACACACACACACACACACACACACACACACACACACACACACACACACACACACACAGGGAGAGAAAGGAGGTGGTGACTGAGAGAGAGAGGGATGGATGTAGAGATTGAGGGAGTAAAGAGACAATCAGATAGGAAGAGAAAGACAGTGACAGGTAAGAGGAGATGAGAAAGAGGAGATGGAGGAAGAGAAAGGGGGGAAAAAAACCCCAAAAAACAGATTGGAATACGGGGAAAAGCGAAAGGAAAAAGTGGCGAGGAGAAGAGAGTGACAGGAAAGAGAGGAGACGGAGGAAAGGAAGCAGACACACTTGGCGAGAGGAAGGAGGAGGCGGTGGGTGCAGAGAGACAGAAGGTTAGGGGTAGAGGGGTGCTAATGGCTGTATGCAGAGCAGGACTGTGGGGCATGCAGGGGGCAGTGGAGTGGGTGGATGGATGGATGGATATAGAGAGGTATAGATGGAGTGATAGGCGGGAGGTGAAGGATCAGTGGTGTCCAGCTGGCCTCTTTCTCGGCCCCTCATTAGAGCAGCACAGGTCTGTTGCGAATTGTAATCCTGGGGCGGGGATGGGGGTGGGTGGGTGGGGTGGGGGGGAGGGGCTATACATAGTGTATGTGGAGTGTGTGTTTTAACCCCATAACATAAAATTTTCTCTTTTCATTTCTCCTTAAGTAGCTTTGAGTTTGTTAAAATAACCTTATTTCCATGTGAACTTATCTCGATGATGCTCACATCGAGACATACTGAAACATAATCTTTATGGAGTGCCATTTTGGTACTTGAGCACCTACCTTTTCCATCAGGCATGCATACCTATATTCTGTGTCTTGCGCTTCAAGTTGTATAAATTCCACCAACATATGGCCTAGCATTTTTTTTATATGTAGAAACTTTGGGATCTGCACGAGAAGTTGAAGAGTTGAGAAGTTGATGCACAGCTGGAGTTTGTAACGGTGGAACAACTGGTGGGCCACTGCTTGTTGTGAATGGAGTCAGTACCCCTCACTGTGTCTATGATGTCATGTATGTCTGCGCTGATATGAAGGTACGCGGGATGACCTGAACAGTGAATGTAGTTGTGTGTGAGTTAATGTAAGTAAATGTAATTGCTAAAGCGTCATTTAATGTACGTGTAAATGAGAGGGAGATTGTGTGTGTGTGCGCGCGCGCGTGTGTGTGTGTGTGTGTGTGTGTGTGTGTGTGTGTGTGTGTGTGTGTGTGTGTGTGTGTGTGTTTTTTGACTTATGAATACACCTGAGTGTGTGTATAATGGTGTGTGTGTGTGTGTGTGGCATAACAATATTAAGATCTGGGCTGTGTACAGTGTGTTTTCATGAATATGTGTGTGTGTGTGTGTGTGTGTGTGTGTGTGTGTGTGTGTGTGTGTGTGTGTGTGTGTGTGTGTGTGTGCGCGAGCGCGCGTGCGCGCGTGTGTGCATGTGTGCATGTGTGCATGCTAACTCCTAATCATCAACTCCAAACTCTCTCTTTCTCTCTCTCTCTCATCCTTGCCTCCCAGCCCACCACCTCTGGTAATGAGGTGAGGCTGGGAGCGGATCAGAACCCTTAACGTAGTGGACCGGCCCCGTCCTCTGTCCCAACTACATGCGGGTCAGGCCTCCCTCATTAGCCGCCATCACAGTGACATCACAGGTGAAAGCGGCGGTGTGCAAATTGAAAACACAAGAGTTCACCGAATCAAATCAGAACATCAGCAAAGACCTGCTGAGTCTGAACTTAAAAAAAAAAAAAGAGAAAAGAAACAGTTAATCAGGGCTCTCTCATGTCTTTTTGGGATTCTTGAGGAATTAGAGGAGGCGGAGGACGTTGCGTGTTGAGGGGAGGGGTGGGGGTCAGATGGGGAAAAATGAGAGTCTGAGCGGGTGGAGGGCAGAATACAATTAAAAGGGAGCAGAGAGTCAAGGGGACTGACCTGGTGATGGGAGAGAGGAGGAGGAGGAGGAGGAAGAGGGGATGGGGGTGGGGGGGGGCAGTTCTGAGTGCACGTGCACCACATAATGAAAGGTTGAACTTTTTGTGGCCAGGGTGGCATACCAAATCAACTCACCCTGGGAGTGTTGAGAGAGAACGAGTGGGGGACCAGGGGAGAGAGAGCTCGTCCTGCAGCATGAGAGGGAGGGAGGGAGGAGAAATGGAAACATCAGGTGACCTGAATGAAAGAGGCAAAGGCGAAGGAGAGGCAGAGACTTTAACGAGGGACAAGGGAGGCAGAGAGGGACTGAACATGGGAGGGACAGAGGGATTCAGGCCGACTCGCCGAATGAGTGGAGAGGAGGAGGAGGAGGAGGAGGATGGTGAAGGAGAGGAGGGAGACGGAGAGAGTGAGAGGCCCCCGCTACATGGCTGCCACGGGGGCCTGAGTGACAGAAATTAATAATTAGTGACAATGATTGACAGCGCTCCCTCCATCTGCGGCTCTCCGCCGCCTCGCAACGCCTGCCTCCGCCAGCGACCGCGGGCACAATGAGCTCCAGAGGGATTGTGGGAGACGCACTTGATTGACAACTGCCTCCTGGAGAGACAAGGGGAGGGGGAGGGGTGTGTGGAGGGGTGGGCTGAGGCAGAGAAGAGAAAGGAGAGAGTGAAAGAGAGGACGGGTGGTGTATGAGAGGGAGTGATGGAGGGGAGAGGTGGGTGACAGGGGGCAAAGGGGGACAGAACAAGAGAGAGGGGAGGGGAGGACGGGGGGGTTGGGAGTTAAGGAAGATGGTCAGAGTTTTTTTTGTTGTTGTTGTTGTCCCCCCCCCCCCTCACTCCCCTTCAAACATTGAGGAAGGAATTGCTGCTCTCAGCTCCTCCATTACCATCTCCACTTTCTCCATCACACCTTGGGTTGCTCATCTTGCCATTCTTACCATCCAGCGCCTCGCGCCGCTCCACACCAGCGTACCGCACCCATTATGCAAAAGTGGCAAATTTACCACAGAAGGAAGGAAAGGAATAAATAAAGAGGGAGAAAATGAGAACTGGGGGTTGAGGCCTCAGGTTTTCTGCAGTGAGGGAGGGAATAGCCCGTAAATAGCCATCAGCAGGGAATTTGTCACTCTCTCCGCCCCTGTCCCGTCGCTCCTTCCTTCTCCGCCCTGCCATCACTCCTGCTAGCCATCTCCACTGTCTTTCTCTCTACTGTCAGCGGGGTGACACCGCGAAGTGTCTCGGGCTTTCTATACGTCTTGTCTTTTTCCGGATGCGAAAATGCATCCGTGTAGGAATGAAAACTTGTATGACGACGCACAAGCCGAATGACAAGTCACGCACAAAAATGTCATTTCTCTGACTTGCTTTTTTTTTTTTTTTTTTTTTTTCTTGTCTTGTCATTTTTTTTTTTCTTCTTCTTCTTGTTTTATCTCTGCTCCTCTTCTACTCCTCCCTCACATTTCTCTGCTCTCCCTCGCCTGTTTTTCTTTCATTTTTTATTCTCTTTTGATCCCCCTTTTCATCTACTTCCCTCTGGTGTGCCCCCTCTCCTCATCCTTTCCCCTCCCGTGCCAGGCCCGTTTCAGCCTGCCATGACATGGCCTGAGCTAATGTGCTCCAGTACGGCTTAATCGCTGCACAGGTCTCCAAGGCTTACTGCAACACACTGTAACAAAGTACACTATTTACCTCAGGGCCACACAGAGAATAGGTTTGCACAGAACACAGCCAAATCCAGTGGGAATCAGTTTCACATCACAACACATTATTGATTTTTTTTCTCCCCCCCCCAAAACAGGCATGTTTTTCATTGTTGCCTCAACCCAGCTTCCTATCTCTCTGTCCCTTACAGAGGTGGGAAGGCAGCTCAGGATTAAGGTCATGCCCTAGAGGTAAACACTGTAATGTGTCTCATTTTTCCACTAAAACTATCCGTTTTGCTGGTTAACGCTTGTATCTACGGTTACTGAGCCCATCCCTTGTTCGTTGGGACTTTTTCCTTGAATATCATGTCGGAAGAGCTTAATTGGTTCGTTACAATAAGAGCTACATAATTTGATGATTATTTTGTCAGTTAATTATTACAATTATTTTCTCTATAAAGTGAGAAATTATCATGAGTCCATAAAGACTCGGGCAATACCTTTAAGCCACTTGTTCTGACCAGGCAGTAGTCCAGTTTTAAAAGCGAAAAACCGCAAATCGTCCCATTTGAGACGTATCACTGTTTCCCTTGGAGAATACATGTAACAATGAATGGATTGCCAGTGTTGTTAAAAAGGAGTTTGTTGTACATTTTCATATTTGAGAACCTTTTTTTAGCATGATACGGTCCCCGGTGGTGTAAAGAAAACTAGACATCTTCACCAAGTTTTCAGCATACTTATTAAAACCATGCAAGTGTTCCTAGTTAATTTGGTTTGTTTAAACATTTGTTGAATGCAAGTAAATGTCCTTGAAGGCTCCGCATCTTTGTCTTCCTCTCTGTCAATGACCCAGCTGACGCCTGTAACTTTGCTGCAACCCTTTACTCTCCTCACACACACACACACACACACACACACACACACACACACACACACACACACACACACACACACACACACACACACACACACACACACACACACACACACACACACACACACACACACACACACACACTAAACAGACGGCACAGAACACGTGGAGTTGACAGCTGGTAACTGCAGGGCCCAGCAGGTGCAGCGTGTGTGTATGTGTGAGTGTGTGGTTGGCCCCAGAGGGCCCCTGACTCATGGCCAGAGATGCAAGCAGTGTGTGTGTGTGTGTGTGTGTGTGTGTGTGTGTGTGTGTGTGTGTGTGTGTGTGTGTGTGTGTGTGTGTGTGTGTGTGTGTGAATATATGTGGTTGTAATGGGGGCCTGGCTGACTGACTAGCCTGGAGTTGACTTCACTTCAGCTCCAGTGATTGATTGCAATAGGGCTGGACATGGGGCGTGTATTGCCCGTGGTCACTACCTTTGACTACCTTCATTACATCAATATCACTCTCTCGCTCCTCTTTCCTGTTTTCCTTTTGTTTATTTGTGTGTTCCTTTGGCCTTTTACTGAACTTCGAAAGAGTTCACTTTATCATAATAATCAACACTAGTCCAGAACTTGATGGGAAGACTTGCTTTGTGATCTGCCTCATGAAATGGATCGCTGCTTGTGAGCTCAATTACAGCAATAGTTTGACTTGAATGTCCTGGAGATGAGCGGGTTGGAGGCCTTCGCCCTCACTGAAAACTCTTTATCTCTCTATCTGGCTCTGTCTCTATTAATTTCTCTCTCTCTGTCTCTCTCTCTCTCTCTCTCTCTCTCTCTCTCTCTCTCTCTCTCTCTCTCTCTCTCTCTCTCTTCTGAACCAGCTTGTTCTTGGTCAGTATTCGATTTGATGGAGTGTGCTCGCCAGCCTGCCTGCCTCTGGCTATGGTGCCATCTTGAAAGGCGCCGCGGCACACACACCTGGCCCGCCGGCTGCCTCTTTGGTCTGCCTCACCTTTTGTCAGCACCATGTTAATGAAGGCCCTGTCAGTGTCCACTGCTCGCACACCGGGGCGCCTTTTAATGAGTTCGCTATTTGATCACTATAGACACCCGGCATGGACCGTGCTCGTTTTTTTTTTTTTTTTTTTTTTAAATCCCTCATGGATGATGCTACTTTGCTCTTGTATATGTATGCGTGTTCACAAAAGTGTGTGTGTGTGTGTGTGTGTGTGGGGGGGGGCTAAAGGGGAGGGAGATAAGAAGGAGCGGGCTGGTCAGCTGATTAGGACTAGTTTATAATAAAAGGGGAGGGTGGTTGGCTTTTAAAAAAAAAAAAAAAAAAAAAGGGGGGGGAAGAAAAGAAAATTATTATTTTTATTCCCTCCTCCCTCTGTACCCAAGTGAGTCGTGGCTCTCCCTTTTCAGGGGTAGATGAAAGCAGCTGGGCGCAGGGCTTCCAACAAAAAGTGCCAAGCGATCACAAACAAACCTTCAGATGAATCACATCAAAGGCGCTGCCCCAATTGTTAGCCCTCTCGTATCTGCGGAAAATTGGCTCATTAAGGGCAAAAAATGACATTGTTTACATTAGCCGGGGCCCTGATTAGTGCTAGCCATGTTTGTTGTGTTGCTCCGCTGTCCGCTTACCAACAGACCACTTCAGCCGCTCTGCACAATCGCTCCTTTGAAGGCTTTCTTTCTGTGTGAAAAAAAAAAAAAAAAAAAAAGGAGATAGAAAGAGTGAGGACAACAACAACAAAAAGAAACAGAAAAACAGAGTGGAAAAATACACACACACACACACACACACACACACACACACACACACACACACACACACACACACACACACACACACACACACACACACACACACACACACACACACACACACACAGTTGTGGTTCCAAACCCACACAAATTGACATGATAGCTTTTCTATCACTGCCTCGCTCCTCTCGTCTGCTTATTGGCTTTTCTCTCTTTAGGACTAATTAGGTTGCTTGTGGAAATAAAGGTGATAGGAGAGGACAGTTGGGGCAATGATGAGTCTGTTTGTGCTGTAATTGCACTGATAAAGAGGGTGGTGTTGTTGGCCACAAAGAAAAGAAAGAGCTTGACAATGAAAGGGCCCGGTGCTCTTCTTTGCAGCGACGGCCTCGTGTCTGTGAAAGTAACACCTTTTGTGGAGCGAAGCTTTTGTAAACTAGGATGATTTCTAATCTGTGGAAAGTGCCATGTGTTTTAGACGGGCATGTGTGTGTTTGATCTCATAGATCTGAGGTGTAAGGGTCCTTCTCCCTTCTCATTTGCCACTTGAACTCTTATTTTCACTCTTTTAAGCCCCCCCCCATTTTTTTTTTTTTTTTTTTTTTTTTTTTTTGGATGAAACATCCGGGATCCGTTGAATTATTCAATACTTGAACCCCAGATGAGATCAATTTAATCTCTAATCTTTTCTGCATGGACTTCTATACCAACAAAAAGCATATATCATGTTGTCTATGCATATACAAAACTATATATATATTATTTTTTTTATTGCATACTTGCATAACGGCAGAGTAAACATGCATGACAGTGACGCCCCCAATTAATCCGGTCAAACCGTACTTTTCCTTTTGGAAGCACCATTTCATTTCTGTCTTTTTGATTCCAAGACTTTTTGATAAACTTCTTCCAACAAGTTCCCACAGTGAAATATGTGACCTATTAAAATTCAGGAGGGGACATTTAATCTATCCCAGCTTGGTGTGTCAGCAGCGGGAGAACAAAACGGGAAAGATGGGAAAAAAAACAAAACGTGGGGAGTAAAACTTCGAGTTATGGGTGAGGAGGTCAAGCTGCATCGCTAACGACAGCCACCGACCTCGAGCTCGCCCCGTGTTACCCTTCACCTTCCTCTGCTCCCCAGGCCGCCTCACCTTTGCCCTGGGAGAGAAATGGAGTCTGAGATGGAGGGGAGGGGGAGGGATTGAGGGAAGGATGGAGAAGACCTTCCCCTCAACATAATGATAACCGCAGAGATCTGGTCACCGTCCCCCACTGGCCCCTGGACACTCAGCCCCGCGGCCCCCAGGTCAGCTCAGCACATTATACCTGCTCTCTCCTCCTGAACTCTCTGACTCCACATTTACATACTCACAACTTTTTTTTTTCTTACTTTCTCTCCCTTTTTTTTTTTTTTGATTTTATTTTTTTATGGTTTGCCACACTTCCTCCATTTCTCCCTCACTCCACTTCATTTTCTTTTCTGCCTCTCCCAGAACTCCTCCCTTTCTCCTCTTTGTCTTTTGCATTTCATCTGTATAGTTCAGGTGCTGTGTATGTGTGTATGTATGTATGTATCTATGTGTGTGTGTGTGTGTGTGTGTGTGTGTGTGTGTGTGTGTGTGTGTGTGTGTGTGTGTGTGTGTGTGTAATTACCATTTAGAATACTAGCAGATCTCTGAGGGAGGGAGCCCAAGTTTGCCAACACCGAGGCATTGTGGGAGCTGTTTGGTTTGTGTTTAGGTGCCCTTGGTGTGCTGTGCCGAGGAATCAGAATTTCCTTGACTTTTGACCGTGTTCGGCCCCAGGGGGGAAGCAGGGAGGGATAAAAGGGCAGAGACTGACTTCCATTTGCCATTTAAGGACCCATATGGAAAATATAAATTGGTAGCAGCAGGAAAGACTAAAACCATTGGCATTCCGGGCATCCAGCATTTGAATTCATGAGGTTGTGTTGTGTCTCTGCCCACTTCTCGATTGGAATATTTAAGAATGTGTCACACGAGGAAAGATGGATAGAGATGTCGACAGAGCTCGCTTCTATCATTGTTTTCTGTCGCAGTGTCTTTTTAGATTTTTGCTCTATTTCTTGGCAATTTCTGATACATAAAGAGAATGAATGTTGACAGCTGTGTTGAGTTGATTTAGTGTATTTTTCATATTTACAAATTGCTTCAGCCCGGAGAAAAGCTTGTACATCCAAAATGTTAGTTGTGCTTAAATTTGCATTTGTGACATCTGGCAGATGCTCTCATCGAGACTAACTTTCATAATGCTTGATATTTCTAATTAAGGCAACATCATGAGAACAAGTGAAAAAAACTCTGCAGCAATCAAACCAAAATCTTTAACTTGTCAACAGTGTTTGGTAGGCTAATGTGGTAAACTTCTATTTGAGAAGTAATAAAAACAAGTAATACATTTATAATTACTCCATACCAGTGTTCCCCAAGAACAAGCTGGGATTTAAACATGTCACCTGTACATGCATCACAGTGACTCTTCCTATTCCCTATTACAAGCCTGTAAAAATGTTTCTCAAGAACAAAAAACAAAGGTCTTAAGAATTTTGCAGCAGAAGCGTGAATCTCCTCTTTCCTATCCCACTAATCATTTTGGCGCTTAGTTACTTTGCATCTTCATCTTGAAACTCATTTTTCCTGCCTTTTGGGCTGCAAGCTGTACTATTCTATATTCTTTCAATTGATTCTTTCACGTTTTAGTTGTTAAATTGCTTGAAGTGATACAATATCAAGTTGATGTTTTCAAATTGCTCACTCAGCGCAATAAGAATAAAAAGCAGTCTGAAGCCCAAAGCTCTTCAAATTACAAAGCTATAAAACAGTGACAAGCATCCACTTCTTACATTTTGAGAAGCTGGAAGAAGTAAATGTTTGCTCAATAAATGACTTGCATACTTAATCTATAAAAAAAAAAAGGATACATTTTCTGTTTATTGTTTTTAATTAACTACCTGTTAGATGGTACCATTTATTTTCAATTTCATGGCCATTCAATGTTGAAATCACCCCTAAGTACTCAATAAAAATGAAACACTACCTTGTAACACATGCATAGTGTCTTATGTCATGAATCAGTATCACACTGACGACATAATAGACTTCCTGCCTTACATTGCATCTCCCGCTTCCAGGAACCACACTCGACTTGTGGCTGAAGGGAATAAAGCTCGCTAGATGGATGGGCAGCGTATAATATGTAGTGTGTGTGTGTGTGCGTGTGTGCGTGCGCGTGTGCGCGCGTGTGCCTCAGGGGAGGGGTGGTGTAATGAGTGTGTGGCTTCACAGGAGCAGGCCTAGTGGGGGACTGCATTAAGAAGGGGTTGTGTCCTGCTCATGGGACATGGGACCAACTGCGACCTTGTGGATGATAACTGGCACCAGGGGTCACAGCCAGTCGCAGAGGGAGAGCGACAGAGAGCGACAGTTAGTGTGCGAAAGGGAGAGAGGACAATGCTTCACGAGTTCCCCATTCTCTCCATCTCACTCTGCTCATGTCACCGCTATCGGTTTAAATGGAAAATTATGCAAAATGGAGATGATTTTGGCTTCGGGGCGAGTGATAGGGAGAATTGCGGGTTAATGTTAGGGGAGAAAAGAAAAGAAAGATGGGGATTTTGTTGGGTGGGAAGAGAGGGGTTTGAGCGATAGGATGAGGTTTGGTTGGAGGTGTTGGGAGGGGAGGGGGGTATAAGAGGGTTAATAAAAGTGACAAGTGAGTGTTTCATTCTATCTAAGCCACCCTCCTAGACAGGTAACTCACTTAGAGGATTCGCTGAATGAGGGAGTCAAGCTATTGGGAAAGATCGTCACTACGGTGTCTGTCTCAATATAAGCCAGAGGCAACACAGGACCCCGGGGTCCAGCCTTCCTATATAAAAGCCCACCTGAGAGCCAGCACAATAAAGGCCACTCAGCCAGATGCAATATACCACCAAAGAGAATTTCCTGAAAAACTTGATTTAAGCCGGAAAGAAATTGAAAGTTATTTGCAAATAGCGATTTCCTAAAATCATATACCGCAGGTTGACTTAGGAGAGTCATTCATATAAGATTGACTTTTATCTACAAGCTAAATGGATTTGGTTTTACCTGACTCAAAGGAAAAAGTTATTGGAAAACACACTTTCCTGACTCTCCTGTCTCCTCCTGTGAACTGTTGGAGTGCTGCATATACCCTCAGAGGATTTTCCATTTTAATCACATACACTGTTTTGAAAGGGACAACTTTTAAAGATGCTGTCAAATCTCAGACTTCCTATAAGTTTATCGTACTTGCTTCATCAAAGATGTGATTATCTTAAAAGCATTGTGGTTAATGAGAATTTTACCTTAGCCATACGTTCACCAATAGTGAATTGGATTGTTATTGACTGTGTGACAGATGATTGCAGCTTTTTTTTTTACCTGGGGGGGATTAAAACTGTTTTCTGTCTGTTGGCTGTTTTGTCAAATACAGTATCCCTTCATTAGACTCCTTTTTTTTGTTTTTTTGTCTATGCCGCTGACGTCAATTCTTCAGTGAGCCAACAAACGAAAGCACAGACATGGAAATTGCTTGTATAAATACTTTTATTTAACAAATATTTAGATATGCAATAGTAATAAAACATAAAAAGTTTTTCTTTTAGACATGTTTTTTTTTTTTTTTACAATACCATTTACTAACGTGCAGAAAATATAAATGGTCACAGCAGGTACAAACCCAACCACAGTTTCATATAAAATCGAATTACACGGTTGCATTGTTACTTGATTAGCGTAAGCTGTTGCATATGACGTAATGGCCCCCAAAACATTATTATTTTTGATCACTGTTACAGTGTCTATAATATGTCATAAACTAGTATAAAAAAATGTCCAAAGGGACTTTTCCCATTTATAATGGAATAAAACTGAGAACATCCTCAGTATGGAGATGCTGGTACCAGAGAATGGTTGGCATTTATTTGATGTTAGTTTGAGTAATCAGCCAGCAGAACTGTTGATTCATTTATGCCACTATACTCCCATGGCACAAGCGGGCTGTGCAACCAATTTTTGCTGGTAAGAAACCAGAGCCCACCATCTCCATGCCATTAAAAGGCTTTAAATTGCTCTCACAGCATTTCCCGCTCAGTTTAACAGTACAACCAATGTTTGTACTGTATGTCAGACCTCACGGGCAAAAAAAATTAAATAGATCTGGGAGCAGGTGGCTTAAACTGTGCAAAGACAACCATAAAATGCGAGTCTGGATTTTTGGGTAGTCTTTAAAACAAAACATCTTAAGATACAATTTCCACAGTTTGCACATCAGAAGATATTTCATTATACCTCTTGTTGGTTATATACAATATTCTGACGAATTTGTTGGGTAAATCGAAGGCACGGCTCACCTGAGATCCGTTAACTACCACAGCGGAAGAGCTCTTAAAAAGTAAGAACTTCCTCTCTGTGCGCTGACGCAATTTGTGCGTACGAGGCTCCAGGGATCCCCCCGGGGGTGTGTTAAATAGTTTCTGTGTATTCCTATTACAGAGGTTAACAATTATTTTCTCCCTTGAAATGAGGGGCGCTGACCCTAATATGAGGCCACTTAACACCCATAATAAGATGATAATTGGCCAGTGATGATGGTCTTGCCCCTCCCCCCACCCTCAAAGCTGTCAGTTAATTGTAATAGATTACCCGTGTATTAGTTACATTTGTCATTTCTGAAATGAAGCACATGGAGACCTGTGTGCACACACACTTTGCACGCGTGTTTGAGTGATTATCGTTGGGGGGTGCGGGTGGCCGAGACTTGAGATAATAATACTTCAAATCATTTCCTCCTTCTCCATCCTGATATTTTGTTTCTACGCTTAACGTCCCGCTTCTTCATGTGCGCGGTTCACTGATGACTGTCGTAATTGCGTGTTCACGGGTTCGATTTCCCCCGAGGGGTTCCCCAAATTAAAAGAAGTCATCCCACTCTTTCCCTCATCCTCCTTTCCTCCAGCATCCTGTTTTCTACACACACTCTCACACACGCATACACACACACACTTTAGACCCCCCCCCACAACCTCCCCTTCTTTCTCCCCCTCTTTCAATCCTGCTCCGGGGATGCCATGCTTATTTGAATGGAACTTTCTTGTCTTTTTTCTTCTTCCTTTTCAAGCCGCGTGTCACTAATGAATAAATAAAACACACACAAGCAGTGGATTGACTTTCATGCATGGATGCACTGGCTTTGATGAGGACACCCCCCCCCCCTTTACCCCTCCCTCTCCAATCTTATAGACAAGCTGCTGAGGACAGTCACTATCTGCTCTGCTAGGCTGCTGTTAAACATTTGTTCTGAATGCAGATGATCCACATTTTGAAGTTTACAAGGCCTCCAGACCGGAGGTCAAATAACTGTAAAGACGAAAGAATACAGTCTTCAATTCAGTTTTGTGACGGACAGTTAATAATGACAGATCTCTACAGCATTTGAAACCATTTGTTCCCCTGTATGACTGATATTTGGCCTTTAAAAACACGTCAGGTTTGGGCCCTTTTGTGATGGTTTTCAAATTTAAAAACTACAGCAGCCATGGTTTGTTGCGAATCATTTCAGTTAGTGATAGCTGCCAGAAACCGAAACTCAAACCTTATCAACAGAAAATTAAAACATTGAAGTACCAAATTAAACCGATTGCTGCTTTTTAAAAAAAATTTTTTTACACACAAACTAAAACAATCTACTAACTACTAAAAGTGCAAGCAGTGCTAGTCCTGGGATCTACTGGTATGTTGTTACTTTCTGACGTGGAAGTCTTTTGTATTTCCCGACCTTTATGACCACAGTTTAAAAGGGAAACGGAGGCCTGACTGCTGCGAGTAGCCTTTGCTAGTACTTGTGCAGCTAATGCCAGCAGTTTGTGCTCTCTCCTAACTGCCAAGGGCCCGGCATGCTGAGCAGGGCAGAGGGATCCTGGCACTAATTAGCTTGTAATGGCATCATAAATTATGGACAAATGAAGGCGGCGCATCAGACAGACGTTTTAATGAAAAGTTGTAATGGGTCACCCCCGGAGGCCTGAGGGCTGAGGTCCTCTCGCCTGCCAGGGTTATCCATCACATCACAGCGAGCAACAGGAGCGGATCCACAGAACGATTCAGAGACGGCGCGACTCGTCTGGAGGCTGCGGTTTTCATTTGGCAGCTTTCTTTCTCTTCAACCGGCGATACCTGTTTGATTGCTTTATCACGTTGAAGATTCTCACCCTGGCAGAGCTGATATCAGATATTGCAATGAAGCAATCTTCTCCCTATTCAGCTACGTTACATCACCTTGCGTCATTCCTCAATGCATGCATACTGTACATGGAGCCTCACGCACATGGCCACACACCACGCATGCATGTGATGCCTTGATTTTTTTTATTTATTAATTTTTTTTTTCCTAGACGGAAGTGCCTCTCTTTCACCCCAGAAATCTTTCAGGAACTGGACATCAATCTGCGGAGCGGATGGTCAAATGAAATTGTTCAGGGACTTATCGATGTTTCTTTTGTCCCAGTGTGCGAGACACGAAAGAGTTGTGGCCGCGGCTGCCAGATGAACGTCTGAGAATCATTAGCAAAGCTGATTTGATTTACGTCCTGTGTAGATGGGGGCCACCCAAATGATCTACCTCGCCATAGCCATCATCAATCACCGCCAACCAGAGGGCACAGCAAGCACGCATGGGAAAGAGAGCGGGGTGGCACACTGAAAGCCCCCACAGGGTTGTGTGTATATGTGGGCATGAGTGTAGGCACTGCACAAATGTAAATGCTGTAAATGTTTTGTTTTCTCTCTCTCTCTCTCTCTCTCTCTCTCTCTCTCTCTCTCTCTCTCTCTCTCTCTCTCTCTCTCTCTCTCTCTCTCTCTCTCTCTCTCTCTCTCTCTCTCTCTCTGTGTGTGTGTGTGTGTGTGTGTGTGTGTACTTGTTGAGTGGAATCTTGTGTGTGCATGTTGGTGTGTGACTGACGGTAATAAGGCTGCTATTGTGAATACGGTTGTGTAGTTATTAATATTTAATTATAATTTCAAGTTTTAGTTTCATAAATTAATTAACAGATTTATACTTTTTCTCACATAGGATGATGATTTGTTTATGTCAATGGTTCCCAACTAATCGGGTCATTTCTCTGGGATGTTTAATTAAATTAAATTTTTTTTAATTGTAATTCACACATAAAGCAACTTGATTCCCCCCAAAATGAAAACAAGCATAAATGCGGTGCATGTGGCCCTTAAAACTCCACAAAATAAAAACTATTGCAACATGAATGTTCAACTCGGGTTCAAAACTCAATGACATCGAAAGTATTGAACTAATTTGGGCTTTCTTAAGCGTTACGGCATAACATCGCCAGGAGGTCTAACAATAACAAGAACAGGACAATGAAACGGTTACTTTTCTGGGAATGATAAGCAGATGAAGACACTTTTTATCAATAAAGTCAAGCTAAGTTATTTTAGGTCATTTATTAGACAACGTCTCAAAGTACCTTGCACAACAAAAGTAAAATCCAGTTGAGTAAATTCTGTGGCATTTGTTGTTGTGTTTGGTCTTTGCTGCGACTCGGTCCAACATGGCTCAAAACAAATTACTTTTGTGTTACCTTGCCATACCTTTTGCTTTTCCTGTGATCGACAGAGGAAGGCTGAGCTGGACTATGGTATCACATAGTAGACTCCTGCTGTTTGTGACCACCAAGGGAGCCGGTGCATCTTTAAACTGTGCCGCTCAGCAGCACGTCGGTATAATTGTAGCAGATAAATAACTAGCAGAGCTTTCTAACCGAGCTCTTTACACCGTGTTGCACATGCTGATTGAAACACAATGTAGCTGTGATTGTGCTTTGGTTGTTGTGATAGTGTTTCACCAGTTGTAAATTGTCAAAGATACAAACTGCATGTGAGGATTATGTGTGCGTGCGCGCAGTGCGTTGACATGATGACACCCACTGCGTGAACTGGGGGGGAACGCAGAAAGCCTCGCAAAGAAAACTTAACAAACACTGTGACACTTAGTGTGCTCCAAAGACACCAGCTAGTCACTTTGCACTTAAGAATGAACTTTTGGTTGTTAACATGACTAATATTACCAGAGAGGCATAACTTAGAAGGGGGGGCGCATACATTTTGGCCCAGTATATAGTTACGCTACACATTTAACAAATTCAAAATAATATCAGTTTTATTGGGACTCGGTAAAGATGGTTTCTGGGTGCTTACAGAAAAGGTCTAGCTGATGCACGCGCCATATACTTTTGGATTCTGTCCAGCGAGTCAAAAATATATTCTGATCATGTCTGACCCAAGGCAAGTGAGCTGGTGAAATTCCCATGCTGTTCATGAGGTCTTGGAATCACAGCTGAATTTAGTGCAGCAGCTCTGGATTAATCAAGACATTCTGGTGACTGATAAAAAAATGGCCCCTTAAAGTACTCGCCCTTTTTATTCCCATCACTTTTAGCGCCCCTTTGAGTGTGCGTGTTTGCGCGCATGATTGTCCGCGTGTCTATCTGACAAAATGAGTTAAGTGGCGGGGCTTGTGAGAATAGGGTGCATTTCCATTCGAGGGTTAATGATTGACGGCCAACTTCAGCTTCCCCGGGAGTATGTTGTTGCTGGCAAGAATCCATGGTGCCTTGTTCACTTACAGAGAGTTGGCACAGCTTCCGCTCCACGGTGGTGCGCAATTCACATGCCATCGCACTGTTGCATCAGCAATAATCTCTAAAAGCCAAAGGAGACGGGGGAAATGGATCGACGCTGCGTTAATCGAAACGCCTTTATCCAAGCGTCCTCCCCTCGTAACCACCTCCACGCTTAAACACCATGGCACTCGTATTATTGAAACATGCATGCTCAAATATCTCCCTGTGATATGCTAATGAAACACTAATCCTTTATAGTGTGGGTCTATTTGCACTTTTATAGCATTCAAAATCCGGTGATTCCATTGGATTCAGGTTAGAGGAATACCAAATTAGATATGGACTATCAAATCCGGAATTTATGACTCACACATAGGTCTATTTGTTTTTTTGTTTTTTTTTATAATCTACTGGAGAAATATTAGCTACCTTCATCCACGGAACACTTGAAAACACTAACCAACATGAATGTTGCGCATTGAGGAGAGGAGGGCTGCGTGGGCATGCAAGAGGTGAAGGCCAAATTAGCCAGGTTGTATAAGCAATTATTGGGGCACACTCTGTACCTAAGCACCCTAATAGGTATGTAGAGAAGGCATTATTCAATTAGAGTGGTGGTTTGCTGTAGCGAGGAGCAGAGCAGTGGTGACAGCGCCGGTGTCTTCTCCTTATGAAACAACCTATTTAAGCTAAATCAACTCCCACTTAAGAGCTGCGGTAATAAGCGTGCGGCGACGCTCGCCGGCCCGCGGGGGCCCATCCGTCATGCTGTAATACGGCATCAGAATGAGTGATAACACCTAGTGCTGCTACAGCGCCTTAGCTGCTGCCGCAGGAACGGCTCTCAAACACACACACACACACACACACACACACACACACACACACACACACACACACACACACACACACACACACACACACACACACACACACACACACACACACACACACACAATAACATGCGCACCTGCACAGACACACTCACATATCACATACACATTGCTAGAAGCAGCAATACTGCTGGATGGCTCGGCTCATCTCTCTCTCTCTCCCACCCACCTCCTGTTCCAACTTGCATATGTGGAAAGAAATTGTGTTTCTATGGATTTGCAAGTATGAGTCTCTCCTTTTTTTTTTTTTTTTTTTTTTAAATTTATTTATTTATTTATTTTTTTACTTTTTGCCTTTGCCCAATGTGAGCACACTGTACGGTCTCTTGATTTAGTTTGTATGGATGTAAGTGTGGTCGTCAGTGCTTTTCTATCAAGTTCAAAAAAGATTGTGCAAAAAATATTTTCATAGTATATTAACAATGTAGTATTTTTGATTTTATAAAATGGGTTTTCAGAACATAAGCAAATGTGTAAAGCAGACTGCTTTTAGGCAGTTCAATATAAAAAAATTCCCAAATGTTCAATTTATAATATAAAATAGATAAAAACAGCTACCTAGAAAATGTTTGAAGTTTTTGCTTAGTAAAAGATTTAAAAAAAATAATCGTGATAATTTTTTTGTTGCTTCACCAACTAATTAATGGATTGTTCCAGATCATATATTGTGAACATCTATACTCCACTTAGTTACCCTGTTAAGCAGTAGCTACTGAAATACTAAGTTAATCAGTTACATGGAAAGTAAACTCTAAATTGCAGTGTTGTTGTTTTAAATCTGGCAGATCAAATCTGCAGGGACCTGTAAAATAAGAAGCAGCCGCTGTGAACTGTGCAGATAAGAAGCTGCAGGCAACAAGCACGCTGCAGATTGAGTGAACCTCAAAACTACAACACGTCATTACGATAATAAACTTTTACCAGACTGTTCCTGTCGTACGGAGAGCCACATGTGTCGTGTTGACATCGCTGGCTGCTTCGCCCTGGACCGTAGACGCATAAGTAGCATCACATTATTTAAAGTTTCTACTGTACAAGTGCTGCTAACCACGGGCCTGTGTGCAGATAAAACTTATTACAAAGAACCACAACAACAAATCCAAACAAACAGGAAAAAGATGTCGAGAATTTTTCCCCGAGTTAAATTATGGATAGATGAATGAACAGATGAAAACAACAACAAAACATCTACACTGATGAAAACAGAGGAGGGAAAAACACAGTCAATAAGCGGCATGTTTGAGATGTTTGAGAAGGCTGATTTCATGGGCGTCCCTCTTTCTTTTTTTTTTTTTTCTTTTTTTTTTAATATCTTGTTTGTTTTTCTCCTCCATTCGTCCCCCATCTCTCTCTCTATATCTCTCTCTCTCCCCCCTCTCTCTTTCTTCTATCCCTCTCTCTCTCTCTCTCTCTCTCTCTCCGTGGCTCATCAGTGTGGTTGTTCATCGGTAATGACTCCCACTGTGGCAGGGCCCCTTTAAGGTTGAGGTCCCCTCCCCACCCCCGCCCCCACCACCCCTCCATCGTTCCCCCTCCTTCAGTCCCATCCGCCATGCATTATTCATGGCTTCACAATCAAATGAGGGAACAACGGTTGGTAGCAGGAGACATGGTGCATGGCTCTTCCTCCCCAAAAGTCCCCCGAGGTGCCCCAGTCTGGTACCCACCATCACCCACTCCCCTTAACCCCCACCCTGGCCCATCCCGCGACTTCACCCTGGCCCCTCCCCACACAGTGACAGATTTTTTTTTTTGATTGCGGTGGGGGTCCAGACACATTGACTCCATCCTACCCTTCCCTGGGGTTGTTGGCAGTCACGCTGGTCATTGGTGACCTCTGTTGCCCTTTGGGGCACTCACCACTTCCTCTTCCCCTCCACAGGGATGCACCCAAAGTGTCTGGCACCTCTTTGGAGAGTGGCTAAGGATGGGTGGGTTCTGCTTGGGATAGGTGGTTCTCTCCTCCAATGGATTCTTTACAAAAGCCATTGCATTGATTTGTCTTCACTGACAAGCTGTTAAACTAAAGATGTTATTTTGCCCAAACGGACCTTCCCACCCCCCATTTGTTGTTCTTTCTCTGTGCTCTGTAGCAACAGGCAACTGTGTGATGTGATATCATGAGCAGGGTGTCTCTTCTAACTTCTGCTCATATGATTTCATAGTTATCTTATTACCTTTCCCAGTAAACACATACGGTGAGTTTAAGCTGTGCTTGCAAATTCAGTCTGTTTTTGTTTTTTTTAACCTATGTTTACATTTTGATCATATTTGACAGTCTTTATTATGAGATCCTAATGCACACTTCCATCACTGACCCTGATTATGACATAGTTTATTTTTTTTAATTTTTTGTAATAACGGGATTATTTAGCTGACATTGGAGGAATTGGAGCGCATGAGAACTTTCCTCCAAATTTTAAGATTTCTCCAGAATAAAGTTATTCAGTGATAGTTCTCAGCTTATCCAACGATACACAGCAAAGGCACTGTTAATAGTTACGTGTAACGACTCCACAAACTTTATTTTCCAAAATGTCTCTCACGGTGATCATTGATGATGTTGGTAAACCTGGGCCCTACCCTGTGGCTGTTTGCTGCAAAAACACTTGGGAGATCAGATTGTTGCACATTGATGAAGAAAACAAAATTGCTTAATCTTTCATTTGAAAGCACTTTTGCATCTGAAATGCTAGATAATGGGGATGGGAAGTGAGGAAGAGAACCCAGAGCGCAAACAGGCAACTAAGAGGAAGAGAAGATATGAGCAGGTGAAATTAAACCAAATTGAAACGTAACTATATTTGGTACTTTATTTGCTGTTTCACACAGATGGGAAACAGAATTGTTGCACACGCACATTGTTGGTGGACTCCGTCTCTCCACCACCACACAGACACTTTTGGTAAGTGCTTTTTAATGCAAAAGCTGACGCAAGTTTAGTTGAAATGACTAGGTGTTTGGAAGTTGATCGGGATGTTCAAATGATTAGTCGGTTAAAAATTTCCGGCCTTGTTTCCCAGCACTCGTCGTTGCATCCAGTGCCTGCGGTGCAGCGGGAACTCTTAAGATTAGAGCACTAAGGAGAAAGACAAAAAAAAAAGGAGAAAATTCCTTCAATATGGTGCCTGTAGTAGAATAGTTGAATGAAGAGGAAGATTACAGATTAACATAAATAAATGCCAAGATAGGCCCACCTGGTGTGTGACAGATCTTTCACACAGCGCAGCCAGTAGAAATGGAAATGTAACATAACTAGGTCCCATGAGTGATTTTATTCTGATCACTCCTGGAGTACTCGTTTGCTGCTTCTTTTATTACAGACTTTATGTGTGAAGGATTAAGTCCTGTAATCGTGTTTCTAATTGAAATGGCAGGCTATGATATTATACATTTCTTAAAGCCATACAGTCTTCCAGTCACCTGTCTGAATCCGACTTCTCCCCTTTCCCTGCCATTCGGAATAACCTAAGACACAGCAGCCAGTCTCGTCCCCTCCTAGCCAGCCCATAAATATGCCATTATTGTACTCTTATTATCCTCATTATTGGGGTGGCTGGAGTGGCGCCTGCGTCTATCATGGCCCTCTAATGTGGGTCTAATGGTTCTGACCTGTACGGGACACAGGTGGTCCCCAGAACAGCCTTGATTGGGTCCATTTATTAAGCTGCTCTGGCGCCAGAAAACGGTCCAGTTAGTCATTTGTGTGTGGGGCAAGCTCCATTCCCAAAGCTGGTGATCGGCTGGAACCCCCCCCCCTCCCCTCCACACACACACACACACACACACACACACACACACACACACACACACACACACACACACACACACACACACACACACACACACACACACACACACGATAGCCCCCATCTTTGTTCTTTCCTAATGGCTCAATTAAATGGGTTAATTCAGAATGGAGACCTTCTTCAAATCTGTGATTATCATCTAGCCCCCTTCCCTGCTTCATCACCACCAGTACACACACACACACACACACACACACACACACACACACACACACACACACACACACACACACACACACACACACACACACACACACACACACACACACACACACACACACACACACTGTGCTGTTGCACCACTGCCCCCCCCCCATCCCTCCTGCAAGCCCACTCATTTATTATTCATCGCAATCAAATAAGTGAGGTGGTTGAAGAAAGTTGCTTTTCTCTCTCTCGCTCACTTTCTTTCTTACCTCTCTCTCATTCTCTCTACCTCCATCCCCTCGCTGCACCTCCTCTCCACTCGTCACCTCTCCTCTCCCAGGGAAGAATTGCTTTTATTGCGACAAACACTCCGTGGAGCCCTCGGCTTTTGGCAGCCCCAGCCAGTCATTGATGCAGGCAGTCAGGGAAGCAGGCAGCCAAGCAGCCTGGCAGCCCTCCCCGTCAGGAAAATGAGCAATTCTCTCATTGTAATAATGCGCCTCTGTCATCTTCCCATTATCGGCATGATAAAAGATGAAATATTCAGGGAGGCTGGCCTCCTAACCTGATCTGGGCGCGATATTGGGCCTGTGGAAAATGAGTTTTATCAGCTTTAATATACTCCTTGGCAGACTGACCCTTGAAATTAAACATTATTACAGAGCGGATATTTAAAAAACCGGGGCCACAAATTACATCAAAATGAAAATATTAAGGAACATTACGAATATATCAAGTGGCGCTTCTCTCCCTCTCTTCTCACGCTCACACACTGGCTCTCCTCATCCTGACACCCCCTTTCTCATCCAGCCTCACCCGCCCCACCACTTCGCCCCCCTCAGCCGTCTTCTATGAGCGTGGTCGGGGATGCGGCAGGCGACGTTGTAAGTGTCACTGTTGTGTGTGTGTGTGTGTGTGTGTGTGTGTGTGTGTGTGTGTGTGTGTGTGTGTGTGTGTGTGTGTGTGTGTGTGTGTGTGTGTGTGTGTGTGTGTGTGTGTGTGTGTGTGTGTGTGTGTGTCTGCAGTGGGCTGGCAGAGAAATAATAACAATGCTGCCTGTCCCACCAGCTTCATACGTCTGCATAAACTAATTAGACCTCGGCGCTCTCATCACCTGCTTTATTGAGAATGGAGGGGAGAACACTGGCAGGAAGTGTGGGACTTGAGCGGAGTGTGTTCCTACACTTGTGTGTTTCCGTGTTCGAGAAGGAGTGTGCAATGAAATTAGTGTTTGATGTGCATTTAAGAGGGAGACTGAAAGCATGTGAGCTTCTTTGACTGTGGTGGTGGGGCTTATAATACCTGATATTATGTACATCAGTGTCTGAGAGGTTCAGTCACAAATTTGTCTGCTAAATAATCCTCCCTCTTCGAAATAACTTCAGGTATTCCAACTGCATGTTTTTGTCGGGTGGTATCTCTGGAACAACTCGTACAGTAATGCTCATGGAAAATAATGGAAATACCAGTAGGAAGTGAGTTTCGATAATCAGTTTAAAAGTAAAAATCCCCCAAATCTATCTGTCCCCCAAAATGGAGAGAAAGTGATGTTGGTTCTCTGAAGTGTGTGGTGATTTGTCACTTTGTGATGGGGGGATATGAGAAATGCAATAAAAGGCGGAGGAGAGATGTGATTTGAATAGATTTCAGAGGAAGTCGGTCCTTGGGGGAGTTGGATGAGTAAGCAGTGTCCCCGAGGACCGAATTAAAACTTTACTTTTGGTCACGGCGCCCCCTCCCCATAGTGCTCCTTTGCTTATCGCCTGCATGTGCGAATGTGTGTATGCATGGTTTATTGTGTGTGTGTGTGTGTGTGTGTGTGTGTGTGTGTGTGTATCTGTCGGCGTAGGAGCTGGACCATGTATGTGTCTGACTTCTCTGTTTGTGTCCCTGTGTGTGCCAACGTGTTTTCAGATGTGTGTTTTCACTTGTGTATGTGTGTCCTGCACAAATAGAGTGCCCTCCCCTGCCCCTCGCCCTGAGGTTATGGGGGGATACACACAGCTCCCTCTGCCAGGCTCAGATGAGTATTCACAGCAGCACGCCCCTCTCCCTTAACCCAGCACAGGGGAGCTTTGCATATTGAGGCCGTGTGTGTGTGTGTGTGTGTGTGTGTGTGTGTGTGTGTGTGTGTGTGTGTGTGTGTGTGTGTGTGTGTGTGTGTGTGTGTGTGTGTGTGTGTGTGTGCGCGTGTGCGCGCGTACGCACTCTAGCCTCTCTCCCCCGGCCCAGAAATGAACAGGGGGGTCCAGATGATTCCATGCACATGCATTATTATTATTCCATTGGTGATTCAGCTGGCTTGGTTGGTGCCAAACTCACAGAGCTGCATGCGTACATGCACAGTAGCTCAACATAAATTGATGCATGCTACCAGCTTCTATTTTGCTGTGTGTACACTATGTTAATGCTCGAAACTCCCCTTCTCATGGGGAGGGGGTGAAGTTGTATGTCCAGACCGGAGACAGAAGAAGAAGAAGGGGGGGGTTCAAATGAGCTCTTGAGTGCTCTGCTCAGTCCAACTCGGCAATGTTTGAATGCTTGGTGCTAATGATGGTGGGAGCGATCTCATCAAGCCAAGCGACGTTAAAAAAAAGAAAACGGAAGGAAGAGGGGGGAAAGTAGGGTTGAAAACAGGGCACAGTCGAATACAGGGAATAGACACTGCAGGGGTTGGTTGCCATGAGGGGAGAAAACAGCAGAGGGAAAATGGCTATCTCCATCCATTCCTCCTCTCTCTCTCTCCTCTCTCTCTCTCTCTCTCTCTCTCTCTCTCTCTCTCTCTCTCTCTCTCTCTCCCTCTCTCTGCCTGCCACTTGATTCATTATGCTGATATACACAGTATTTGCTTCCTGAGTGAGCCCCTCTGCACTCCCGCCCTCCTGGAATGCACACACTGGGTGTATGTACACATTCGCCGAGACACACACACACACACACACACACACACACACACACACACACACACACACACACACACACACACACACACACACACACACACACACACACACACACACACACACACACACACAGACAAAAACACACAGCAAGGTGGTGGTAGTGGTGCCATAAATATAGCAAACGACACATCCTAGCAGCCGAGCAAGGTCAGCCGCGGCCCAGGATGACAGTGCCGTGGGCGCTGCACCGAGCTCTTGTTAGAAATGCACACAGATAGCTCATTAGGACGGGCCCCCGAGGCCCCCCAACACACACGTGCACACGCACACAAACATATACAAACATTGATTTGTTTACTATTTAATTGCAAAGTTACAGTGTGCGCTCCGTCGTAGAACATGGATCGCTCTTTGACGAGATTTAATCCGCTCCCCTCATCAGCTACCACGTTATTCCACGTGCAAGGATGTCTGCTGCTTTTCAGTGCGCGTGTGTTTTGAAAACGTGCACTTGCAAGAGTGAACATGAAAAGTGTGTTCTTAATTTGAATATCTTCAAGGTAAGCGTTAGACTCATGCATTTACACATTACATGTATATGTTGAGTCTCCTTGTGTGTGATATTCCACCCCCCACAGCGCTGGAGCTACTGTATATTGAAAGCAGCGCGCACTGCCGGCTCGGTGTCGAAGGATAAGCATTTCTCAGAATGCAAAAACCTGTCATGTTTACATTAGCACAGGACAGCTTTAGAAAACATCACATCGATATAAACACAGAGCTGCCAGCGTGTTTTCGTGCCTCCTCTTGTTAAAGAGTGAAGGTGAGCTGTGGAATAAGGAAGAAATAGTGTTTGAGAAAACCCTTTTGAAGGCGGCGCTCGGGCCCACCGGAACAACAGAGGAAAATGTACTCGTCCATTATGAGTCCGCGTGAACTTTATAGCTGGCGGGTGAAAAGTTTGAGTGCGCGTGTCAATGCGATGAACTGCGAGCATTTACACCGTTGTGCGTTTGTGTCGGTTGAACCAGACTCAAGGATGTTGATCAATTTCCTGCATTTCTGCATTTTATTACTGCGTTTTATTTCTTAAACTGCACTGCAACTTTTATTCTATTTTGTAGGCTGTTTAATGTTTTAATGACTGTTTTTAATGTTTCGATCAATGTTCTTAATTGTTTTTAAATTTGCTTTTCCTTTGCCTGATGTTTTGACGCTTTTAATGGTTTTATGTGAAGCACTTTGAATTGCCTTGTTGTTGAAATGTGCCATACAAATAAACTTGCCTTGCGTCTTGAGTGTTGTCCGTGTGTGTGTGTGCGCACACGTGAGTGCGTCCGTGTGCGCGTGTGTCCGTGTCCGTGTGCGTGTGTGTGTGTGTGTGTGTGTGTATACACACGTACTTGAACGTAGTAGAGGTACTTGGCTCATGCTCTGGACACGCCTGAGAGACTCTGTGAGTGTTGCCCTCCTTCCTCCTCCCTCCTCCATCCTCCATCCTCCATGCGAGCCTCAGACACATGCTGGGACACACACAACTAGTTTTTCACTCCTTTTATCCTTGTTTCTCCCTCATCTCATTCTTTCGCTTCTCTCGCTGATAATACGCATCTTTTAAATTTTTTTTTTTTTTTTATTATCAGCCACAGCTGCGGCGGTGTTGTTTGCTGTATTGCTATCTATCTATAATGCGCTGAGTAACTTCTTTCTACACCGTCCCTCCTCCCCCCGTACGCCATTAGTGGGCACAGTGGCACTGCATCGACTGTCCCTTCTCTCGGCGTCCTCTCCACCACAAAGCCCACTATACGAGATAGATAAATGCATTGGATACTGATCGTGCCCTATGCCAACCTCCACACACCCCCTCCCCCGCCCCCTCTCTGCCTCCTGCCTGGCCGGGGGTAGTGTCAGTCTGGCAGGCCTTGGGGCCCGTCAGGCGACCAGTGGGCTGTGACGGGCAGCAGCTCTGCGTCCCTCTCCCTGCAGTCTGGCGCCCGCTGGGGTCTCGTCCGGGAGCCCAGCCTGCCAAAGTGACCTCAGTCCAACTGAGGAAAAAAAAAAAAAAAACTCATCCCGTCCACAGTCCACACCGTTTTCATTCTGCCAACTGGACAACGCTGCAAACAAATCTACCAATACTGGTTACTTTAAAATAGGAATTTCATATTTTATGCTCAAAATGATAAATCCTCTAAATACACAAAATATTCCAACGAATAATGCCGACTCCGCTTTCAAATTGATTTAACTAATATTGTTACATATTGATGGATTTACTGATATGGAATCACTGATGTGTGTTTTTAGCCAAAATAATAATTTGCATTTGTGCTTTCAAAATCTTTCCTATCATGATTAACATGTCATTATCACAGTTTAACTAAAATGCTCCAGGAAAAGATTCGGGAACACAAAGAGCACTAAAAGTACAGCCTGATGTGATGTGCTTTTCTATTAAAGAAAAGGTCATTTCGTGACTCTTATAAAGGATCATCATTTTGTGTTTACTGTGAAAGAAATTTGTTACGATCATCGTAAATATTTTGGTGCCATATTCAACCAAATTATGAAATATGGCTTTATATGATTGGATGTCAATAATTTTCACTTATTTATGATCAGTTCAACCAGTGTTAGAATTCGTGAACAAAGATTTTAATTTTCATTGGAAACAATTGAAAATATCTATACTGATGCATATTTCTTACAGAAAATCGAGTTTCACAGATTTTCACTGCATGTCAGGAACTTTTCTGTCTGTTAGTAGTAATCGTAATGTGCATGCAGGTAATCTAACCTTGTGTTTGAAAGGTTTCTCACTCATTTTCAATTGTCATCAAATGGAGATACGCCAGGATTCATTGTCATTTTCGAGGACTTTCGAGGCAACGTTAAGCTGCTCTTGCAGCAGATGAGGGGACTAATTATTAGTGTGCCAGAAAGATCCAGGTGCGTTGCACAAACAATTTCCCTACCACCATCTCTGGTGGCAAAAACACAACATCGCAGTCTCTCCTGTGACCGAGCGTTGAGCTGTGCCTGCCGAGGCGAACCTCCCCTCCTGCATCCCTGAGAGGGTGATGCAGCGAGGTGACACTGTTAGGGAGGAGAGCTCTGGGTTGTGTGTGTGTGTGTGTGTGTGTGTGTGTGTGTGTGTGTGTGTGTGTGTGTGTGTGTGTGTGTGTGTGTGTGTGTGTGTGTGTGTGTGTGTGTGTGTGTGTGTGTGTGTGTGTGTGTGTGTGTCTGTCTGAATTAAATGGAGTGTGCGTGTCTTCTGCAGCAAGTGTGTTGTTTGTTTTTTTGCACTTCCTTTTTTGTGCGAGTTGTTGTGACTTTACATCCAGTTCAGGCGGTCTGTCTCTGGTGTGTTTTTGATACAGACCGTGCGCCGCTTGGTATCCCGCTGTATGTTTGCCTCGAAAAGTGCGTTTGTGTGTTTGCAGCGTAATGCACTGTGCTTTACTTCCAACCCCACCTCCCCCCTCCTCTCCTGGTGCCCCGCCCTACCTCAGCCCCATGGAGATGCGTCGGGGTCAGGGAATATGGGGAGAGGAACACAAGGAGGCCGCACTCCACAACTTGAAAGGAATTCTAATGAACCAGCACAGTCGCACTGCCTATTCCCACGACAACAGGCCCCAAACAAATAGCTGCATTTGAAGTCCCCTCGTTTTATGACTTTGAAAATGCTGCGTGTGTGTGTGTGTGTGTGTGTGTGTGTGTGTGTGTGTGTGTGTGTGTGTGTGTGTGTGTGTGTGTGTGTGTGTGTGTGTGTGTGTGAGCGTACGTGTGGTTGTTTTTGTTTTTGGCGTACAGTAAGTGTGAGTGTGTGCACACACAAGTGTCTACCTCGACATCTTTTTTTCCCCAAGAAATTGGCCAGGGAACTGATTGACTTTAATGTCTGCACTCGACGATGTAATTATTGTCTGCTATGACCAGAGATAGCCCTTTTTTATTTTTTTTAAATTTGTAATTACTAGATTCATCTTGGTCTGGTTCCTCCCCCAGTAAACACCCCCCATAAGCTGTGAGGAGAGTCTGCTGTGCATGTATGAAGGGATAATTAGAGGGTAGTTTCTGTTTTATATTTAATATCAAGATACTTATTTAATCCAAGAGGCAGGTAATCTTTGAAACATGATGCTACCACAGCACTGCCGTATTGTTTTTTTCTTTTAACTCTCGGTATTGCTCATTTAATTATTAGATCCTATCAAAAACAAGGAAATTCATGTATAATTGCACATATTTAAGTAATAGACAAAGTATAATCATTTGTGTGTTTTTAAATTGATCATAATTGAAAATGCTATGTTTTCCTGCAGGATTTACAAAAATCACTAACTTAAATGCACCTTTAGTAGGATGTCAAAACATTATTCACGTTGAATTTTTATGGCGTTAAAACAGGTTTCCGTCTCGTGTTTTGAATTTAAGTGGTGTGGGGAACATTTTCTTAACACTGGATTTCAGAGTCGGCTTTACATCATGTTGCTGTGAATCCATTCTGCAAGAGGAAGAAAGTGAAATGTTCCCAATCATTTAGTCGTAGGAGGGGATTTCCTTTATGCTTTTATAGTATTTTATAGAAAAGTAAAAGTAGTTTTATGCCAATCTGACTGTTCTCTTTGGGTAAAATAACCCTCCTTGTGTCATATGATACTTCTGTTAATCTTTCGCTCTCTGTGTCTGTATATATGTATGTAGGTGTATGTGTGTGTGTGTGTGTGTATATATATATATATAAATATATATGTATATAAATGGATGTGTCACCCTTTCACACCTCGTGCACCTGTTATCATGCAGGTTCACACCCCTCCTTTTAATTCACACAAGGACCCCTTTAAAATAAAATAAAATCCGAATGAAGAAAACAGATGAGTGAGGTGGTGGCCAGTTAGGTGTCTGCATAAATATTAATATCGGTACCCCCTCCGTTCCCTCGTCCCCCCCACCCCCGCCCTTATCCAACCCCCTCTGTGTGTGTGTGTTTTTTTTTTGACAACCTCAGGATGCGTGTACAACAGCTCCTATGAACCGAGATGTCTTTTATTTCTCAGTCCAGTGCCTTTGCATGAACTGAGCGGTGGCGTTGGAGCGGGTGGCTGCCCGGTCTGGTTGGCCGCCTGCTTCGGCTGGCGGGAGCAGCTTGTCTGTCTGCGCTGTTTGTTGTTTCGCCTGCTCTGCGCAGACGTTGCGGGTGAGACTGTCACTCCACAAAAGCAGCATGACTTGCGCTGTGTAAACAGTAAATAATAAACAAGTACTCTAATACATTATTGAGAGAATCACTTTAGGCAACTGGGACAGCATGAAACACAACCCCCCCCCCCACCCACCCACCCACCCACCCACCCACACAGACACACCCCTCCCATTCCCCCGTTACCCTTTTCAAACTCGCACTCGTTATGTTTTGAGTCGGTGATGCTGCAGATGGGCTATGGTACTGTAGTTTTATGTTTATACTTTGATCCTTTGACATGTGTTCTGGTCTTTGTATTTTGAGGTTGTGATTCCTTATCACACTGACAAATGATGGTGCTGTTGCTTTTAATGTGCAACTAATGGTTATTTTCACTATTCATTTAGTCCGTAAATAATTTTCTTGATTTATTCAGTTCGTAGTTTAGTAGATCAAATGGCGGAAAACTATATGAAAATGCCCATCAGAATTTTCTAGAGCTGAATATGAAGTCTTAAGTGGCTTGGAGTTTCCAACCATCAGTCAAAACCTCAGCAACATGCCATTCACAAAGTTGAGAATCAGAGAAAATCTGCAAATCTTCACATTGGAGAAGTTGGCATCAGCAAATTCTTGACCTTTTCGCTTTATAAATAACTTGAAATGTTTACGTTTCAACTGATTGACTAATCGTTTCTACAGTGCTGTCTTTTTCACACATTAAAATTCTCCAATTAGATAATTTTCTGCTTATCAGTTTAACGTTACCAACAACTCTGAAATATATAAATGGTACCAAATCTTACAAATGAACTAACGGCAAAGCTGTCTAAAAATGCATGCGTAATTTTTTTTCCCCCTTAACTAACAGCGAGTTGGCTGATATTGTGTGGACATAAAACAGCACCTGAATCTACCTGCTTTAGAGCTTGTAGTAAATGGAATATCCTCCTCCACTGGCTTATTGAGCAGAATAATTACATTGCATATATTGAATTCCACTAATGCTCCAAATGTAGGTCTTATTTAATACCACAACTCCCCGAGGGTTCGGAGCATGATTTGGAGCACACTTCTTTTCACTGTACCTAATGCTCCACATAGATTTATAGATAAAAAACATGTCCAGAGCCATTCTTACTGTAAACTTGGCTGAATTAGTCTGAAAACTACCTGGAAATATAGTCAGGATTTCTATGAAAATCTCTGTGATGCTTTAAACCACAGTGATTATTTTGCTTTCAGCCTGCCATATATTTACATGGTGACTGTTCTGCGGTTCATTTCCCAGACATAAACCATTCATGCTTTTGAGGAAAATGATTAAGATGTGTATAAATCTGCAAGAATTCGAGCTGATAATGTGCATTTATGTAAACAGATGGCACACTTAATGATTATGTGTAATGTAAGTCTTAGGGTTATGGCTTCTACAAATCCTTGAATGAAATTAAAAGAGATTAGGGGTGGGGATGTCTAATTTTCATGAAGGAACAATCACCATGTTTCGCTGTAGGGCTTTTAAATCATATCTATCGTACGAGGGAGGGTAATACCCGCAACAGCCTGAAGATGGCAGCCAAAACCTAGTTAGCTGTCATGTGAATTTACAGGCCTGTTTTCAAAATATTACTTCATAGGTCAAATGTATCGTCTGTTTTAGAATCATGTTTTCACCTGCATGCGTTCATATCACTTAAAATACAGCAGTGAAAGTAGCAATAAGACAAATTTAGGCTTTGTTTGTTTTAAGTGAGATGCATTTTCAATGTACTGCAATAAAAGAGAAGTTAAACATGATGAATGACATTCAGAAAAAGGCCGTGTAGTAGTTGCTACGATGAAAACAGGAGGGAGAAAATTTGTATGATTGGGCAGAAAATAAATTGAGGATGTCTGCTGTTTTATCAACACTTTCAGAGCTGAAAATTTAAAACTTGTGAAAGGGGAATGGCTTAAAATATGAAAATTACTCAAGGTCTGCGTGCATTAAATAAAAAGGCAAAAGAGTTATGCAAATTTCTAATTAAATAAAGTGTGAATTTGTTTTCAATTAAAAAGAAAAAAAAAAGAATGGTAGTGATGCAGGTAATTTGCTCCCAAATGGGTTTTTCCCTACTGTGGCAGTCTCACTTTTTTTTTTAAGTGGCGTGTTGGCAAAGAACACATCAGCAAACCTTTTTCTTTCTTTTTTTTTTTTTTTTTTTTTTGCCACAACATGTTTGGATGAACCTTCCAGTAGACAGTTCTCTGCATCAGCATCCTTCTTTCACCGGCTGTTCATCCCTCCATTCTCAGCTGAGACAATGGAGGGGAGGAGAGGAAACAATGGGAGGTTGGGGTGGACGAGTGAGGGTAGGGGAGCGACAGAGGGGGCACGCACGCACGCACACACACCACCAAGGAAGGGAGGCGAGGAGGGATAGGTCACATAGGTCAGCGTTCAGGCTCTCTTGATCTGTGTGTCTTTTAGTGCACTTGCATGCTTGTATGGAACTTTACACACACACACACACACACACACACACACACACACACACACACACACACACACACACACACACACACACATATATATATATACACACGTCACAACATGGGCAGTCTGGGTCATGCCTGCCCCTTCACAGTCCACTGCTCCATTATTGACGGCTTTAACTGATACCCCAACAATGAGGGTGTGCACGGTCAGATGTTGTGTGTGCATGTACGTGCACATGCTGATGTGTGTGCGCTTGAGTGAAGGTGTGAGGATGAGGGGATTGGTTAGTACTCTTAAAGATGTCAGAGAGACCCAGGGTCCAGATTCATTCCTCTCTCTATTTCTTTTTCTTTCTGTCTTCTGTAACACACGCACACACACACGCACGCACGCACGCACGCACGCACGCACGCACGCACGCACGCACGCACACACACACACACACACACACACACACACACACACACACACACACACACACACACTCTCTCTGAGCCTCCGCTGTTACACCAACTGCTGGTATTTTGCACACATGCACACGCAGGCACAATAGGAGCCGGGTGGGGAGCCGAGGAATGGGGCCCCTGCGGGAGGGGCCTCCTCCTGGTCCAAATCAATATATGAGAAGCCATGCAAGTATAACAGAATCATTACTCTCACAGGGCTTAGGAGGGTACAATACACAGTATGGCTTGTGTGTAAGAGATACTGTGTGCGCGTGTGCTTTGACACCTGTTGTCTCCATCCTGCTGATGTCACTTTTTAAGCTGATTTTCTTTGATATCATTAGTGTTAAGAGCAGAGGATCGTCACCGTGCATGCTCATTGGCTGGCTCCGCCGCAGATTTAGCGGCAGTCCCGTTCGCGGAGGAGAATTTAAAAAAAAAATGCAACCGCCCACATCTAAGTACCCGGTGTCAAACGTGCAGTACTGTAGGTTCAGCGTGAGGAACAAGCTACCGCTGCCTGAACCTGTGTCTAACAAGACTTTGTATTTTTCTCACTAATCATGATTACTGCCACAATCTTCCCCTCCAGCCCACCTCTTTCTACCCCCCTCACACATCAATGACAACCTCCTTTCATCTGCCGACGTGCAGCCCCACATCCACGATGTATTTACAAGGTCTGAAATGAACAGAGCAATTATTATCAGTCATGCTAATTCTGCAGATAATGATCAAAAGCCGAGTCCTGCTCTTCTTTCTTCTTCCTCTCCCGCTCTCTGCCTGCTCTGGGGAGCTAACAGTGGTGACAAACCTCCCCTTTTATTATTTCATGGCCTGTTTAAAGATTTAGTGAGGCCCACAAACCACTACTTTTAATGACCAATTAACAGGAGCAAAGCTCTCTTCGGAGCACTGCGGCCTCGTTCAGGATTTGCTAGAGTAAACAGTGGTGCGGTGTTGGTTGTGGTGGTGGTAGACAGGGTGTATGTCTCATGTCTTGGCTCACTGTTCAAACTCGCACACGTACAAACACACACACACACACACACACACACACACACACACACACACACACACACACACACACACACACACACACACACACACACACACACACACACACACACACACACACACACACTGTGCTCCACTGCTTATTAAAACCTGGAGGAGCAGCAGTGCCTACCAAAACCTTGAGAGAGAGAGAGAGAGAGAGAGAGAGAGAGTCAGTCAGCAAGAGTCAGACTGAGGAGTCCCGCTCCCACTGGGTACGTGTTTTTTTTTATTCTGGGACCCCCCCTCCCCCTCCCCTACGAGAAGAAGGGGGTGAAATCTGAAATGATAAAGCTTGCAGCAACGTCAGCCCGGCTAAAACTGATTTGAAAGCCGGCGAAACGGTGTTGAAGAGAGAGTAAATGAGTAGCGCCTGGATCATTAGCATTGCTCAATAATGTAGCTGGGGGGTAGGACAGCACCACTCAAGGCCACAGGCTTTCTGAGCGGCTAATTTGGGCCCGTCTTGTTTATGGGTAAAGCAAGCAGGCCCCTCAAGATGACTGTCAAGCTGAGGCTCGCTCCCCAAACTAAACAAACACAAATGAACACACACTAGTTGAAATCCACAACATGCATGACTGATCAAGCATAAACCAAAACACATCCATAGATGTTTCACCACTGTAACTTCTTAGCAGCTTGGTTTTAAAGTACGCACGCTGCTATTTAGACTTCATTTGTGACGACGCTACAGCTGATTTTGTTTCATCAATGGCTTTTCACAATTTACTTTGGTTCTAATGGAAATGGAGATGTGTGTTTTGGTAATGTGTGGAATTTAAGTAAATTGATTGATGGATAATCAACAATTTCAATAGTCGTAAGAGGTTGAGGTCACGTTTTCTTTCTTTTTGCCATCATTACCCCAGTTTTATTATACTGTGTCTATCTTTGCATTTTAGGCATTTTTCTTTTTTTTACATAAACACCAGTACAGGAACTGTGCATTAGACTGCACCCCCCTCCCCTCCCACCTCATTTTGTATTTCAAGCTCTCTCTTTACTTTGTTGATTGACCTAATAATGCTTCGCATTGCGGTCCCGATATCACCTTACCTTTTCCCCATTGCAAATCAGTGTTGTGGTGTGTGCATATGCAAACCTGTATTTACATTTGCCTCTCTGTCTCTCCATCAGCACATTGCCGTGTACAGAACACACAAGTAGACAGGTTTTTGTCGAGCAGAGGAGGTGTTGGGGAGCATCAGACAACCTGGTTAATAAGACAGTGTCCTGATTGTATTTGTTTTCCATTTGTCTCATATCGTTTGCATTAAGGACGCTCAGCGGTAATTAAGCCACTAAGTGAAACTGAAACAGGCGAGTCATGGGGCGAGCTCCAAAGCAGCATTATGAGACGAGAACAACAGACGCAGAATGACAAGAGCTTGGTAGAACAATGCACGGAAATGGAAATCCCCCCATCAGGAATATCCTATTGTACTACAAAGACAAAACTGGAATAGACAAAGAGAAAAGAAGCAAATAATACCACGGTGTCGGACTGATGCCAAAGTCTTTAGCATAACGTAATGCAAGCATGTTGTTTGTTGGTGCATATAGTGAAGCAAATCATATAAAACGTAGGAAAGCCAGACAGGTTTAAACCTGTGTGGGAAGTTGTTGGGTGAAAGAGAGAAAAGAAAAAGAGGAACTCACAGAAAAAGCTACACGTAAAATAATATTTGTAAGAATTCCTTGTTCAGGATACTCCAGAGAGGCCTGGTTGATTGTGAGGTGGTTTGTCATGTTGTTGACATCACGAGGCGGCATACCCGTTTCTCCTTTCTGGACCTTTAAAAGTGAAACTCATCTCAATTTTTAACTTTTTTCTCCAAGGATGGTTTTCTTGCAGCCAGTTAAAACGTGCATTTAATCCAAAAATCTTAAATGCAAACTGTCGTAATTATTTGTCCTCTAGATTTGCTAAGTATTTTGCAAAATTGATTTGAAACGATGCCTATCACATCTTCTGAGAATCAAAAGGTTTTTAGTTTTCAATTATATACTGTAAAGCAGAGAAAAGCAGCAAATCCTCACATTTGAGACAATGAAACCCAAACATATTTGGCACTTAAATTATTAATGCTCTGTTCTACTGATCTAAACAAAGTGTGTATTATCTTTTCAGCAATAACATGCTTACATTTTCCACATGCGGATCCCATAAAAGACAGCGTCCATACAACCTGACCTAAAAGATGGTTTCACTGTACAACTCCTCATCCCTCCCTCCCTCCATCTCTCCCTCCCTAACCTCACCTCTCTCAGGAGGTCCAGGAGAAGGACGAAGACCCTCTGTCGGCCTCTCTCGGATTCCGCTATTTGGTCTACCTTACCCCCCCCCCTCCCCCTCTCCTCCCCTCCTACACCTTCCCCCACTTACCCAATGAACCCCAGCAACAAATCAATGGCCAGGGATAAACACAAATCCCCCGTAGAGGTGACTTATAGAAAACAATTTGAACCTGCGCACCCCTCTTAGGCAGCGCTGCCCAGCCTTTTTACTGTACGGTTCTAACCTCAAACCTCCTCTGTCTGGCAGTCAATTGAAATTAGATTCCCAGGTAGATGGGGGGAGGAAGGGGGGTGGGGGGGGGCTGAAGGGATTCGCGGAAGAGTGTCAGGAGTGCCGTTCCTACGCTGGAGGAATACATAGTTGTGTAAACACAGTCGGCAAATGCTAATAAATGCTGCGGTCTTTAAAAGGAAACAAGGTGTTTAAAGGAGATCTCTCCTTAACGGTGTGGATTTATTAAACATTGAAGTAGATGAGACACTGAATCAGTGCAAGGTGTTTTTTTTTTTTTTTATATATATCTTTTTTTATTTTTTATAAATTACTGGTAAACGTGTATGAACGTAGAGGTGGTGTGTGTATATATAGGTGGTGTGTCTAGAGAGTTCAGTGTCATTATTGGCCTCCCTCTGGCTAATTCATCGTGTATTTGAAATGATCAAAACTAGTGTGTGATGTGTAAAAATCGTCAACAATGTATGACACATCGCAACCTTATAGCACCTAATGACCTACAGAATCAGCCATGGTATACGGGGTCTAATGAGAGCTGGTTTGAAGAAGACACGGAGATGAGGCCTCGGCTTCCTTCGGGGGAGACCGGGGCCCGGGGCTCGCACCGGGGAACTCTGGGAGGCGGCGGGGGAGTTGGAGGAGCTCCGGTGAAGAGGCTGTGAAGGAGGAGGTGGAGGTTGGTAAGACCAGGGCCTTGTGCTGAGTGGGCCCTCGGAGGGCTCCATCCCTTATTTGCAGATCCGGTGAGGTGGGGGTGCTTTTGCATTACCTCTTTCTTTATTCTGCTCCCCCCCCCCCCTCCACCTATCCTCCCTCCACTCTCTCTCTCTCTCTCTCTCTCTCTCTCTCTCTCTCTCTCTCTCTCTCTCTCTCTCTCCTCCAGTCTGTGTCTCCGTCTCTCATTCTCTCTGGTCATGCTAATTGCTCCCAAGGTCAGAGCGTCGGCTGCGCTCCCCTGAACGCCCCACCCCGCCCCCGCTCCCCGGTCCAGGCTTTGAATGGCATGTTTTGATCAGGCCTAATTTGATTGGTCGACGCTGTCTGGGGTGGATAGGGACAGCACTTTACAGCCCACTGCTTTTTGATGTGTGTGCATGTGTGTGCGTGTCAGGGTGATGTATGTCAGGTTATGAAGTGTCTGTGGATGAGTGCATGAGAGTGTTACACGTCAGCAGGGAAGTGTTTTTTGAGGGGTGTCAGAGTGTGTAAGGGGGAGTGTGTGTAAAGGGTGGTTTATGTCACGGACGAGGGTGATTTTGTGTACTTGAGTGTCAAGGAGAGTTTGATGTGTTTTGATACAGCATATGGCAAGAATATTGGGAAACGCGGTCCGACGTGATGAAAAGCTGCTTTTCCCAACAGCAGTCCTCATGTTATCAATATTTGACAAAACTCAAAATGTGTGGTATGAAAATAGTACCATAATATTAGTGTTATTGTAGGAAACAATTACAGTTCTTTTGATATGGTTTGAATGTTGGCTGAATGGCACGCTCTTTATTATATAAGGCATATTATTAAAGTTTGTATTTAATGGTTTTTTTTATAATAAATGTATAATTTAATGTATTCGTTTGCAGACAAAAAGGTTGATTTGTGTGATTTGTTGATTTTTAGGGTTGTGAGTATTACTAGTTTAGACCCCTGACTTGGAGTGGTTTTTAGTCTGATCATCATTTTGATTGGTTGGTACAGTGTGTGGCTCTACAATAAAATTGGTGATTCATATTGTTTTATTAACAAAGCACAGAACGCGTTAACTTTAATGATCCGCAGATTATAGTGAACGGGAATTCAAACTTTATCATTTTATTATATTAAAATATAAAAACAGCTTACAACTCCCCAGTTGATAACATTAAACATGCTTTTGTTGCAGAAATATTGAAATCACAGACATGAAATAGAGAAAAAAAACAATTAGTCAAAAATGAACTTCACTGGCAATGGGATCAGTAAGTAGGATCATAAAATTCAATGCTACACTAATGGCAGAAAAATTGTGTCCTCCATATATGAAATTGGAAAACTTTATTTCAAGTCATTGTCAGTGCTTAAAAGGATAAATGTGTGTGAACTTCACACCTCTTTTTTTTGGCTTTAACTCATTTCACCCGTGTTATAGTCCTGCCAGCCGCCTCTGGATGAGTCGGACTTAAGTGTTTCCCTCCCTGGAGTTCAGAAACAGCAACGAATCCCCTCTGTGGGTCTCCCTCCCCCTCTCTCTCACCATCTCTCTCAGCTACAGTCGGATCCCCAGTGAGCGCTAGTGCACTGGGTACAGTAGGAAGTCCTAGCCGTTCCAACGGGCCATGTGTGTCTGCTATCCGACAGCAGCGCTGATCCGGACCCTATGAGTGAGATTGATAGGGCCTGTGATCAGGGACGCCGCGCTCCCTCCATCGCCGGCGAGATGGATCACATCACACTGCCGTCTCCTCCGCTTCTAGGATAAATGAACTGAGGGGGAATCTATCACTCCCCGCGAAGCAGAAGGAGAGAGGGATGGAGAGAGTGACGGAACACCGTAAAGAGATACGAGGACGTAGAAGTTGGAAACTAAGAAAGACAAGCTGCAAACGAGACGGAGGGGAGGGAGAGCGGGGAAGGAAAAAGTGATCGGGACAGAGGGAGAAGGAGGCCAGTGAAAGAGAAAGAGAAAAGGTGGTATGATGGAGACAGCTGTGGTGGTCTGCTGCTAGGTCAGCCCCCCCCCCCCCCCATTCCTCCTCACAGGTTAGGTGTTAGGGTGTGGGCTTTTTTTGTGTTCGGCTGTCAGCCAGCTATTTGTCACAGTGAGCGATCTGATGCGCCGCTGAATCAATCACGCAGGAGCACTGTGGCTTGTATGTACTGTATACACGTGTGTGTCTGAACATGAAACTGTGTTTGCGTGCGTAAATACATGAATGTATGTGCATGGACGTGCAAAGCCAAGAAAAGAAGGACGTTCCTCTCGGCAGGAGGCCGTAACAGAACACTCTGCATCTTCCTGACACTGGGAACAGAAGGGTGTCCTAGGTAGGACAGGTGTCCTCGTCTCAAACTCCTTCTTTTCTTTTTTTTTCCCCCATACTTTCCAATGGTCACAATCGTTACTCTGCCCGGAGACTCCCTCGCCTCTTGCTCATTTGGCCTGGCATAAATTAGACTTTGTCATGGCTGATTGGGAATAGGCACCTTATTGCATTAGGCCATGGCTTATTAAGCAAATGCTCTTAAGACGAGCCTTGCTTAACTGGGTGACAGCCTCTCAATTAGGTCGTCTGTGAAATATGCCCAAGTTAATTGCCCCCCAAACCCTAACCCTGAGAACTGGATTAGAACTTATTCCGTTTGACTTGTACGGACATGTTTTCGTTTGAGCTGACAGGTGTCACGGAGCTCAAAGCGATTGTGTGCTCGCGCCAATGATTGCCGAGGCATTTGTGGTTATTTAGACCCTTTGATATTTTTGGTGTGTGCGCTTGCATAAGTGCGCTGCATTTCTGAGTGTGTTTGTGTGTGTGAGTACAGATAACTGACATGTTCTGCTTTTGCCGGATGTGGCACTCACGAGATCCCCTTCTTCTCCGCTCCGGGTGAAATGACAGCTTCAAAAACCTTTCCCCAATGATTATAATTGACTGATTGGTGAGTCCTTAACTTCCTCTGCCTCCTCCAATAATCCCAACATGGCTCTCAAGTGGCTCTAGGCTGTCTTTATGAGTGCCTGCTTGCGTACTTTATGATTGCCTGATGTGAAAATGGCAACGGTGGTACGAGGGGATAATTTGTGGGAACCCAACAAAGAAATGTTGTAACAATTAATCACGGGGTGAACACAGAAGAACGTGGTAATTATGTTCATTAAGTGGCGAGCACAAGGGCAATTATCTGGCATCGGCTTTGGGTTGTCACAGTCACGTCAGGACGAGATGTCGTAATAACTCACCGCTTTCCAAGGGTTATCCCCTCTCATCTAATATGGTCTGCTGGGTAGGGAGAAGTATGCAGCATGGCTGGTCACATGGCTCGTGCTGTTTAAAGTGCTGTTTTGTGTCCATGAGTTTCGTCTTATATCCAGTAAACCCTTCAGCGGTACTAATACATGTATTCCCGAACCTGAATGTCATTTGCTTCTCCTGCATCTCCATAAGAAACCCATTATTGTTATAAACATATAAAAAGGCTATATATTTAATTAATATTTAAACAGTCAGAGGCTCATTGTGAGGACGCCACATCTGCCATTTGGAGGATGCTTTTACCTTAAGCTCTTGATCATGAATACTTGATATAAATAATATATTGCTATAGGTTGGCCAAGGGGGGTGAGACCTGAAAACTGTTGAAATCATTACGATGTTCTTGCATGCTTTTTCATTCTTTCATGAAAGGCATTCATGGTGTACACACGACAAATTATGGCAGTGGTAGTGTAAAGAATAAAAACTCAAGTTCAAGTCCTGCATACTGTCTGAGCGATCACGGTGTCAAGTGCACATGCTTGCTGGATTATTGGTTGCAAAAAGTTTGGAAAAGGTTATCAGGCAATCCAAATTCTCAAAATTTGAAATGTGTAGAAGAGGATGCTGGTCAACAAACTCGCTATGACTCTTATTTCGACGAATACAGATTTCTTTAGTATCATACAGTCCAGGTTAACTTGTTTAAAGTACGGCTCAGAAATAAGTTTTCTAGTAGAGAGACTCATTTCTACTCTCTCCTAAATACATAGAAAAACTTGAGTTACCACTACACTTGGAGGAAAAAAAAACCAAACACTTGACTACACCTCTACGAAACTGCTACCTATGCGTGTTTGATGTATATCTACTTCCTGTCTGATTTATAGTGAAAAAAAAGCCGCAAACCCCAGTGGATCCTTAAACAAAAAGCTGAAACTTAAATCCTCACTCACAAATCCCAGCCTTGTAGATACAAAACCTGGAAATACCATTGGGCTAATTAAGCTGATTGGCTCTGTCTGTCCTAAAAGAAGGCCAGCCTGCCAATCAAATGTGGATGTTTCTGCTGTAACAAACTGTGGCGGCAGCTTTTCTTACCCACTTGAAGCCGCGGGAAGAATCAACCTGACAGTGGAGCGTGTGATTGGACAGAACTGTGCAGGCTGCAGTTGTCAGTCAGTCGGTGAAGAGTTGAGTATTTCTGACCCTTCTTACAATGCCGCGCACCTCGGAAGCCGCCAGGCGTGAAAATAATAGATACTTAGGATAAAGAGTCCCAGTTTAATTATACAAACCTGCTGAAAACACCCAGTTCTTCACTTTGTGAACATGTAGTGCACTCAGTTCTTTTCCCTGACATACTCTCTCCTATATCTCTGGTTGAGAAAACATCTGCAGGTATCTCTGCTCTCGAGGAGGGCAAGGCAAGAGAAAGACAAATAGCGTGGGCTTTTTTTTTTTTTTTTTTTTTTTTATCACCAAAGCCCTCCTGCAAACAGACAATAGCCACACAGGTCTTATTTTAGTCATTGCCTTTTGTGGCTGCCAGCCTTCTCAAGCTCTCTCTCTCCCTTTTCCCTGTTATTTTCTTGTGTTTTTCCTTGGGCACAGCTCTCTCTCTCTCTCTCCCTCTCTTCCTTTTTCTTCCCTTCTCTCTCAATTGCAAGCCTATTTGGAGCATGTTTGTTTTCATGCTTTCTCCTCTCGTTCCCAATCTCTCCCTCCCTCTCATTTCCTCTTGCCGTTCCCTCCTCCCTCTTCTCCCATAGTGTGTGTGTGTGTGTGTGTGTGTGTGTGTGTGTGTGTGTGTGTGTGTGTGTGTGTGTGTGCATCGATGGATGCGAGGCGTGTATAACCTCAGGTAAGCTCAAAGAAGCAGCCTGACTAGCCAGTGTGTCTGTGGGAGGCTCTGGCTCATCTCTGCCTGCATCCCTGTAGCCTTAATCTGTGACAGACCATTTCATAATCACAGCCAAGGGGGCTTCTCTCTCTCTGTGTCTCTCGCTCCTCCTCCTCCTCCTCCTCCTCCTCTCCTCTTCTTCTCCTTCTTCTTCTTATTCCTGTGCTCCTCATCTCCCTCCCTCCCTCCCTCCCTCCCTCCCTCTTCCTGCTTCTCTTTTTCTTTCTTTTTTTTTTTTTCTTCTCTCGCTCCCAAAGTGCAATAATTCACAGGCATGCACCCTCCTACAGGCGGATTAGCAGGCGGCGTGCTCGTCCTACATAATCGCAGCACAATGAGCCCATACGTGCTGCCGCCACAGCCACGCCATAGGGCACGATGCATCTGCGCCGTCCCCCCGCACCAAATGACACGGGACAAAATGGACCCCATCTAGCACCCACCACCTGCAGTGCAGGCAGGCCAGCGAGGCCCCAGAGTTCCTCATTGGCCCAGTGTGGACTGAATATGAATTGGACTTGTTAATGATATCCTTCACTGGAAAAAAAACAAAAACAGGGCCGATGCTCATGATACTTTTGGAAACCGTGTTTGTTTTTGGGAGTTACTTCTTACGGTGTAAGACAATTAGAAAAATCTCTCTTCTGATGGAAATCTCAGAATCAGTCTTTTCATTTTTTGTCTTTATAATTTAGATGACGTGAATTTGTTTTGTGTCTACATGTGTGGATGAGTTTATTACAATAAATAAGACAAAGGGGATTCTCGCTCCAACTCCCTCTAAAAACCGTGTCCCTCAAATGATGAATAAAAGACAAATTACGGCATCCATTCTTTGGTCTTAATTTAGCATATGACCATTCCGTGAACACATTTCACCGCACAGTCCTTGTCTCCAAATTGTTCCATGAGCCCAGCTGACTACAGTGTGCAACATTAACATATTGTAAAAAAGGGAACAAGCATCTTATGATTCATTTCCATTGTCAGAATAATAGCTGAGCCGATTAGCAGCATTGTTGCCATTGAAGAAGCAAAACATCATTACGCTCCTCAATCTGTTTGAGTAATTAAACCATTTGGGAGAATAATTTCATGTGTTTGCTGATTCAGTCAGGAGGAAGAAAAAAAATAACTGCTGTTGAGCGCTGCAGCTATATGTAATGTTACATTTATGTATTAGCTTTAAAGGGCTTAAGTGTGAAGCTGTGCACAACTGCTCTGGTAACGGAATGTCAAATAGGATCCATCGCTCCATTCCAATGCATTTCATATAATACTATAATGAAAGGCAAGGATTTATACCGCATTAGTATCAAGCTCCATCAGATTTAAAGCCATAAATCCATTCTATATCCTCCAAGTTTTCCTCTAACATTTTCTGGGCGCTTAATTTAATTTTCGCTGAAAGTGCCAGGCAACCGCTGTTCTTTGGTGTCAGGTGAATGAAATAATTTGCACATACTTTGCGCTTAAACTGTGGAAATCCAGGAGGCAATTGCATGCTTTGCTGTATCACACAAACACACCAAATCTCCTTTTTCCCTGTTGCTCTTTGTTGGAAAATGCACTATTAGGCTCACTTTCAAAGCGTGCAGTTGGAATACCTACGACTCTTGATTTATCCAGCTCTATCGCAACCAGATCTGCTATGTTAGCCGCTCCCCCTCTTTCTACGAACTCGAATAGCAAGAGATGACACATGTTAATGTCTCCTTCAGCAGGCTCCAATCAAACGGTTACAGGTTTCTTGACTTGGCCTGTATGTAAAACACAGACACGTCCAGCGCCGGTGTAGCCTCCTCTCCTCCCTCTTATCCATTTCTATTTTGCCAGCTCAGCACAAGCCCACACTGCGGTAATCCCTCACAAGTCAGGACAAAATGAGGGACGCAGGGTGGGTCGCAGCTGGAACACGCGCGGCCGTGCATATGATATCTCCCGGATTCTGCCCCTACCTGGGCTTTACGGACAGACCCGGAATGCATTAGCAATTTGGCAGACCCTATGCCTCGGTATGCTGCAGCCTTTACGCCGTGTGGGGCCTTTTCACACATGCAGCTTTAAACACGCAGGACTTCATTAAAAGCATCTCTGCAAGATGATGCGCGCTATACGTAATCCACATGCATGTTCACCCACTCCCGCTCTGCAGCTCTGTAGAGGCTTGTTAATCCTCGCTTGTGTAGATGTAGAAATACACAGTCAGGTGAGCGCACACACACACACACGCGCGCACACACACACACACACACACACACAAACATTAAAGCACGCATATGTTGTTTTCTGCGGATTTTTGATAGAGAAATATTTTTAAGAACTTATGGGGATGTTTCCCATTAGCAGTTTTTGTTCTGCTTCTCTTTTCTGTAAAGTAAGTCCCACGAGTACATCAAACACAATGTGGAGGCATATGTTTGAATGAGTAAAGGGCAGAGGGTCAACATGGCCATATATACGAGACGCTGTGCTCGCATGTGACCTCACCGGAGAGTAAAATGTAAAGTGAGGCATGCTTGTTGTACTAAGAACCTGGAAGAAAAAAGGAAATACGCCGTATAAAAGGGGTATTATGCAAGTCATAGGAGGAGCTCATCTTGTAGGTCGGTAGGGCTAAACATGGTGGTGCTGTTGTTGTCTCACTTTTGGTTTTGCTGTCTCCCTCCGTCTCTCCCTCCCTCGCTCTTGTCAGTCTGCTGATTTATGGCTCTGTTTAAGTGAAGGCCACACGTATCTCCCGACGCTGCTATTTGTTTCAGCCTCGCTTCATTTTTCCCGCTCCCCCCCCCTCCATCCCCCCTTCCCCCGAAGGCAACCAGGAACCAACAAAAATTAACCCTTGGCTCTTATGCACAAAGTGTGTTTTGAGGCTCTTCCCAGGTTGTAGCTGCTTCAGGGAACTTGACAGGGCTGCGCGGTGACTCCCGCTGTTGTTCTGACAAAGCGCCTAGCAGGCCCAGTCCTCCTCTGCTGCTGTTAGGAGCGTGCTGGAGATGTAGAAAAATGACATGCCACAAGGATTCCATTAATAATGCTCACACGCAAGGTTTTCTTGACGTGGGGAAAAATGGCCGACGTCACAAGGCCCTTTTATCAGCCTAATTTCATAAGAGGATTTCATGTCTGAGCAGGGAAAAGTGGCTATTTTTCCTCTTCTTTTATCTTGTAAACAGCCATTACTTGGAGAGGAATACAGGCCTGCTCTGGCAGTAAGTGGATATGAATTTCAAGACCAAACCATTCTTCTATATCAGCCCCTCTCACAAACACTTTGGCATAATCGTGACATCAGACAGGCTTACTTTTTTTTTTTTTTTATCGCACTAGGGTTCCAACTGTTGCCATAATTCATTGCATTTTCTTGATGAGACTTTTTTTTTTCTTCCTTTTGGTGATACAGAAAATTAGTCCTTATCGATTTTTCTAGCAAACTAAAGCAATTGTTTGACTAAATCAAAGAGGCAGCTGGAGCCACAATTACATATTGTGAGTGTGATTGTGTTGCCATTGATTCTAAATGTCTGAAGCGCTGAGAGGGATGTGTCTGACTTAGCTTTGTGCATTGTGGTTGTTGTTTTTTTTCTGCTACTTTGCAGTATTGTTCTTTACTATATTTGCACTTCTTCTTCCCTTTTCTCTGACTGTGTCTTTGTGGCAGGATGGCATGGAGGAGGCTGTTGTTTACCTTGATAAGCTGCCCATTGTCTCTGGTGGGAATTCCCTGTGGGAGAAAGGGCCACGGGAACACGACTCGGCACAGCGCAAGAAGCTAACTGCAGAGCTGCTCGAGCGGCAGTGGATCCACTGGGAGCTGGTGCCAGGGGTAAGATGGTCACCCCCTGGGACTGGGAGAGATGGCGAGATAGAGGCAACAAAAGGGGGAAAAAAAAAAAGGGGAACAGACACGGAATGAAAGTCGAAGACAAACATGCACGGGTGAGATTTAAAAAGTAAAGAAAATCCTTCAGAAGTAGAAGTGGTTTTATATAAAGCAAGTCGAGAAAAACAGCCAAGAAATACATGTTAGACAAAATGGGAGATAGAAATGGATGAAATGAAGAAGAGAATTAAGGCCAGGATCAGAACGAGTCTCGCTTTATTCACTGAGCATGTTTAAACTAGCACCTATTTAATCTAGGACTAAAACAGTAGAAAAAAGAAGAGACGCAAACAAATACATCACAACAAGAAGTTGAACCCTCTCCAAATTATTCCACTGCCTCTCCCATCATTTCTAAAACAAGGCTTCCTGTAGTATGACCTCACCCTCCTGCTCCTCTGCACAACAGTCCGTGTTGACTGGAGGCCCGGCTATGCCTGGGGCCGGAGTGGAAGGTGTGCCCCAGCTCAGGTGTGTTGGTTGTAGATGCAGGGCACTGACAGCACGGGTTAGTCCCCTGGCTGAGATGAAACTTGACAGCAGCGCAGCTCGCAGGGCCCGGTTGGCAGGTTGGACGCTAAGGGCCCCACGGTGAACCTAAAGCGCACCGGACTCAGAGGGGAGAGAAGCGCACGGAGCAGCACTGAGTCACACCTCAAGTCAAACAGGATGAACTGTTGGTCAATCAGTGTCACTCCCTGTTGCTCTGCCGTTTCATAATGACAACAACAGACAGCGACGTAGACTGTGCGTACTTAGTTTTAGAATTTCAATAAACGTTTGATGTTATAGATTGTCGTCTTACTATAGTGGAAAACCAGCGGCAATCATAACATGGTATTAACAGTTTGCTACTATTCATTTTGATTTTCACCTAAATGAAAATAACACCCTGTGATGGACTGGCGACCTATCCAGGGTGTACCCTGCCTTCGTCCAATGTCAGCTGGGATAGGCTCCAGCCCCCCCGTGACCCTGTTCAGGATAAAGCGGGTATAGATAATGGATGGACGGATGGATGAAAATAACACTTGTTTTTTGGGAGTTTTTTTTTTGTGAAGATGCACACTTAATGGCTCGGCGTAGTTTAGGCGCACTGCACTACTTTGGAAGAGGTTGAAATGCCATTGGTTAAGATAATGGAAGAGAGAGATGTAAAGTTCAGTGGAAGACAGCCTAATGCCTTCTTAAGGTGAGCCATTTTAGCTCGCAACCACATTTGTATACGTCTGTGTATTTACCCGCGAAGGGAGGGAGGTGACCTTTCCATGTGGAGATGGTGTCTGCATGGAAACGCCGCTTGCTGCATCCTAATGGCCACCCAGGGCCACCTCGCCTCCACGGCCGTCCTGATATTTGCCTAAACGTGGGGTGGGTGAAAGTTTTTTTTTTTTTTTTTTCTCTCCCCACAAACCCCTCCCAGAAATATTTACAGAGAATTTCTGGTCAACAGAAGTGAGAGGAGAGAAGTGGTAAGGTCAGAGTAGAGGTCAAAGGGTAGAGGCGGTATGAGACATTCTGGGATTGGCGTTTGCTGAGGTTAACAGGGTGTTAATTGCTCGTATGTTAATTGCTTGTATGTTAATTAGCGCGCATTTATTTCAGTTTCAAGCTTTATTTTCAAAAAGTTTGAGCAAAGCCTCATGACAAAAGTGACATTTTCGAGCGTGACTTCGAGTAGTTGTTGCTGAATATTTTTTCGCTAAGTTTACAAACTGACAAACCCGCTCAACAGAGGAAGACTGACACAGTATCATTAGTGATACTGCTGTGAGTGAGGGTTAAGGCCGAGGTCTCCCAGTCAACATGGCTGCCTGCTTCTCACTGCTCTGCGGATCATTAGGAAAATGAATGATTGGAGGTGTGTGTGTGTGCGTGTGCACGGGTGCGTGTGTGTTTGTGATTTCTGTGCCAGTGGGCTATGGACAGCCTGATTACTCTACGCTGTCTCCTTACCTGCCGGCCCACCGACTTACCTTCAGCATACTAACTCCCTCCAGTTCCCTCCTTGCCTCTTACAGATGTCACACACACACACACACACACACACACACACACACACACACACACACACACACACACACACACACACACACACACACACACACACACACACACACACACTAACTCGTGTACTGGAAGGGATCACAAAAGCATGAATTTTTCTAGATTAATCTCCGCAAAACTTCTGAATGTATCAAATCTTGACAGATGATTCTAGGTTGGTAAATCTATTCCTCGGGCTACCTGCGCACCTTTGGAACCAAATCGTTTGGCTTGTAAAAAAAACAACCTCACTACCACCACTGTTTCTCCTGTTATGTGTGTGTGTGTGTGTGTGTGTGTGTGTGTGTGTGTGTGTGTGTGTGTGTGTGTACCCAATGTATACTTGGAGGCAAATGGCACGTATGCATTTTAAAAGCACATCAATGACTGGGGCAAAAAAAAAAAAAAAAAAAAAAAACGAAAGGTGGAAAAAAAAAATGCAGGATCAACGATTGATGTCAGGGGAACAACTCTGAGGAAGGGGGCTGGAGATTTTTCACTCCTGCGAGGGCATTTGTGAGAGCTGTCCCCATTAACAAGCAGAGGAGGTAATGTGTGTGTGTGTGTGTGTGTGTGTGTGTGTGTGTGTGTGTGTGTGTGTGTGTGTGTGTGTGTGTGTGTGTGTGTGTGTGTGTGTGTGTGTGTGTGTGTCCCAGCCTCCATCAGTCACCTGAGCCTGACAAAACAAGGGATAAAGGCAAAGTTCTCTTTAGCGTTGCTTTACTAAATATTCCAGTTCTACTAAGTTTCAACAGTAACATGGAAAGCACAAATATTGTTTGGAAATAAAATAGAAATATATATTGGGGGCATGTAAATTTCCATACAGGAAAAGGCCAGTTTGTAGTTTACTAAAATTACAATATAATAAATTAGAGTTACATATGTTCAGTGTATATATATATCCTGCAGTTGCAGCCACAGTGGATTCCAAAACCCTCCCCTTTCTTTCTCTTATTACACTAATGTTTTTCTAAAGAGTACAAAGGAATAGAGTTGTCTTCTTTTTTATAAATTCCCACCATTCTTTATTTTGCAACACAAACAAATTCACACTCTGCTGTTCACACATTAATTATGCAGTTAGAGAAAAAGCTGTAATGGTGGAAAGGAAGGAAGGTGAAAATGAGGAATTCAGTTTCTTGTGCTCCCTTGTTGAATATTCATATAAGATCAATTTTTGATGCTTTCGGGCATTGTTTGTTCCACGGCGGCACAGTCACTTCCTATTTGCGAAGCTGTTAGGTACCAGGAAATGGGTGAATCTGTTTTGGTGAGAGGAGAAAGGTGTCTGTGCTCTTAGGTAGCCATACGCGAGGTGTCTGTGGATTTTTTAAATTGTGGCTTGATCCGCTAAACCTTTCTCCTGCCCAAAGTTCACCTACATTTCATTTGTTTAGTTTGTCATTCATCGTCGGCACCGTGGGGATGTTGATTTTTGTCTTGACAGTCAACGCACTACCCGTCTGAGGACCACTTTTGTTGCTTTTTCTAGTTACCCGTCATAATTTTTCTTGGCGCTTTGGACAGTTTGTTTCACCGCCAAGATGTTTGAGAGCACTTAAAGATAATTATTGCCAAATGATGCTCTAATGAGGGGCACAACCATCCTCAAGTCTTTGCGTTCGAGCCGGGCCTGCTCTCTGTGACGCACCTTTTTAGGCTTCATTTTTGTTTGCCTGTTTGACAGTGTCAGACTTTCTATAGATGTTGCCTCAATCTGACGCATGCCATAATAATTGGCTGAGCGCAGGAAATGCAAATTGCCGAGGATTTATTAAAAATGCCCCTTAAAGGGGTTAGAAATGTCTGTTGGAAGTCAAATTACCATTTTGCCTCTCTTCGAGTCTTTTCTTTCTTTGTCAACCTCTCTTAAACTTCCTGTGCTCTTGGAAGAGGTCAGACGCAGCCCTTCATTTGTGGAGGAGGATTTTCGTCTTCTGTGGAAAATTGCAAGGCATTTAGAGCTATCGGAGAGGGTCAGGGACCTTTCCTTTAATTTCCCTTTATCTTCTCTACCATGCTGCACGACCCCAAGCACATCACAGTACTGATGTCTGGCCTGTCTCTATGCATGCTGTTTATTTGTGTACCTGTTTTTCCCCACTCAATCAAACGGGAAGGAATTTTCTTGCCATTATTTGGCCCATGCTTCCAACATGTTGGGATCCTTTTTCATGCCTCTCCTTGAAAACAAAATGTTGTTGTTCAATTCAAATCACAAATGTTGCATGTTAACTTTAGATGTGTCTGAATTAATGTTGAGATTTGCGGATGAGATGATTGTTGACTCAGGTGATGCGTTTGTGGAGAGAGCCGTCCTGCAGGTAATGCTTTTGTATTGCAGCCTGAACCTCCACAAGAATATTAATGACTTTATTTGATTGTTTCTTTTCAACAAGCCACCTCTTCATGCTTTTTCTATCTCTTTGGTGTCTTGAAAAGCCGTGGTTGCTACGGGAAACACGCATTGTATCACCGGTCAGAGGTGAGTGACAGTTTTTTCTCATCAGTGACATAACGGCACAGAAGGACAAGAACGTTTCTTTCTAAGCTTTGTAAGAGGATGTTAGCGCAAACGTTTCCCCAGTAATCCGTAACTGAGACGGGCAAGCAGGGGACTGGAACTAATGAAGACAACTATTCAATTACGAGCTCAATTAATGCAAGTGCCTGGAAGCACGGATCACAGATGAGCCAAGCTGCTAGCCTTAGATGTTGTGGACCACAACTGGAGGCGAACAACACACTGAGACATTGAATTTCTCCCTCAATCCCTCGGCTTAGCACTCATGGCTGTCTCCACTTTAAAATGGCTTTATGGGCTCATGAGAGGCACCTAAGAGTGTGCCTCAAATCTATACCTTCGTCCACTGTGTCGGGTCATAAGGACCTGAATTGACTATGTCCAGATGTGGGGCTTCAATCTCTTCTGAAGTATTACTCTGTTATTGGCAATCTCTCCCAAGGTTCATCTCTTGCTGCACTATATTTGACCAAGCACAACAAAAAGTCCAATTTAGCCTGATTTCCCTTTGATTCTTCCTTTGGCTGGTATTGATTTCATACAACTTGTTATGTTGTGTTTCTTCTCTGTTTTGTTTTTGGATAAATCCATGTTGTTTACAGTGTGCGATGACCCGCGGGGTGTCAAGATTATTCTTAACCCTCTTTCTCGTCCACGGTTTTGTGGTGTATCGATAGGTAGCCGTGTTTGCTTATAATTAAGTCCCAACCACACCCCAGATGGGACTCAGTTCAGACCTCTTGGTCCAATTAAAAACCAGATTTCCAATTCAGTTCTACCTGCTTTGTTACGTATATAAATGCATTAGTTTGATAAAGAGGGGTACAGCGGTAAGACATTTACACCGGTTGATACACAACACTTGCATCCTCATGATACAAAGCAACTCTGAATTACCACAGAGTATTACATCTTGCCATAAAGCACCTTGTTGCCCAAAGGGAAATGTTTGGCACTGATTAAAGATTAAACATGAAAAAAAAAACAGAAGCTTTGCAAAAAAAACAAAAAACAAACTCTAATTATTTCCCTAGAAATAAAATAGAATGGTAAAGCCACTGGGGAGTTGGGTCTAATTATTTCATTTATCTGTAAAAGGCCTCGTGAGGATGTTTTCTTCCTTTACTTTCATTTTTCACCTTTTAGCACTCGTCTCCTTTATGTTGCATCTCCAGTTCATCTTTGCCGTGTGCATTGAGAACATTAATTGATCTGCATGCATTCACTGGATTAGAAGACATTGATGGTAATTAGTAAAGGTGACTGAGTAATTCAAACTAGTCCACTAGTCCTCTGTGGCTCATTAGGTGAAGCTATGCTTTATGGACTTTTGCTAAAACCACTGGCAGGAAGATGGTGCCACCCCTCATCTTGATCGCACAATCAACACTATAAGTTTATTACACATTAGATATGATTTTTCTGACAGTAATTGAATACGAGTAAATGATCTGTAAATTAGCACACTTTACACAACTGACTGCGATGGCTCAAAATGACTGCGGGCTTAATTTCCCAACACTCCTTTACACTTGTGATATGACTGTAGAGATTGCTTAACACGTCAGTGTATCATACCTGGAGTATCCTCTAATGACAATACCAGTTTCACTTCAGTTCAGTCCAGTATTTATTTTAATTTGTTTACATTATTACCATAGTTTGCTTAAATCCCATGAATAAGTGACAACTCCTCAGTGAATAAATACACGGTTCACAACATGGCACCATCAGTTTTGCATTACTAGTGTTTTTCTTGAACTAGACTTCCTCTCAACATGACTTTAAACGGTATGATCTGAATTTGAAACTGTTTCAAGTTTGAATGTTAGACCTAAAAAAATCCTCTGAAAAAGGATCAAACCCCACAATAAGCTCCAGAGTTTTACCTTCGAATGTAATTTTTTTTCAAACAAAAAGCACACATCTCCCGCCTTTGTTGTGAATAAAACCTAATTAAATTCCCTTGCATGTGCTTCTGCAAGTTTTATTTTTTTAAATTTTTAGCACCGTTAAGTGTTAAAGTTCCCCAAACACTGATCGTGTCCCTTGAAACACTCACACTGCGCTGTTGGCAGTCTGACGTTTTGCTTTCTTACCCACTCCTTTAGCATAAAATAGCATAGGTGAGATAATGAGGGCAGGCAGCTGCTGTGGGAACGGTTGTTAACACATGACACGTTGCTACTTCTTACTGCGCTTGTTTGTGCCAATAAACATATTCAGATTGTTTGAAAACAATTAATTTTACGCAAATTCCTAAAGTTTGTATCCTATTTGGGTAGTTTTTCTGATAGCTGATGCAGTGTGTGTTTTGCCTGTATTGGACTGGTACAGATAGTGACTCCTGTTTCAGCGCAGCTCTAACTATGACCAAGAGTGGTCCTGCACAGCTCGGGGCATTCGTGTGTTAGGAGCACCCAAAACAAGGTTTCCCCAGGGAGGTGACAGGGAAGGCAGAAAAAGCCAGTAAACAACGGTGACAGTAATCATATGTGTTTGTGGTGCTATGCTTCATCACCTGTCCAGCACCAAGGCTTGTTAAAGGACAAATGACTCTTAATAAAGCATATTCTTTCCCCTCATCTCTCTCTCTCTCTCTCTCTCTCCCCCCCTCCTCCCCCCACCACCTCCCCTCCTGTCAGTGGTCCTTTGCTCCCCGCAGCCCTGCCCCCACCTGCGGAGGCCAGGTTGCCAGGCCGTGGGGCGGTGGGATTGGCCGGCTCCACGCCGAGATTGATTACCCTTCTAATCTTAGGACTGCCAGTGTGTCTCCAGGGCGAAAACTCCGGCTCGAATACCCCCCCCACCCTTTCTCTGTCTCTGTACCTCCTCTCTCCCTCTTCCTCCATCCCCTTCATCCCTCTGTCCCTGTGCTGCCAGAGGCACTGAGGGACGACACTAAGTCACAGCTCCAGACAGGGCCACTCGCTCGCAGTGCTTGCCTTGTTCGCCATATGTCACGGCAAATGGGGCTCCCGTGGACACTGCCATGGACTCACACACAAAAAAAAAAAATGACATGGGGAGGATGAGGGTTGGAAGCTCTGTAGCTCGGGCAATATGGTAGAGCAGAAAAAGACAGTCCAGCTGAGATTCAAAGATCATTAAAAATTGCCGTGCTCTTGCGAGAGTTGTGGAGATGCTAGAAACAACAAAACGTATAAAAACGAGACCCGCTGATTTCATTTGTTCGCGGGTGTTTTTATCTTTGCCTTTTTCACATGTGATTCGTTGATAGTTTGAGGTGATGACATGACACCCTTCCAGTGTGCATTATCACAGCATCAAGGACACAAGATGCACGACAACTTGTAAAGGTGACAATTGTGCTTGGTGATGGTACGGCCTGTCATCCAGATGCTGGTGAAAGGAGCTCTCGGGGTGGCACTTCAGCTCTCACCAGATTCAGAGAGACTTCCAGTATGACTGGGTGGTGACGTGAACTCTCCGAGTGTCACTTTGGCAGTCGCCTTCGCTTGTAAAGCCTGACTTATTTAGGATGGCGAGTCGAAACCCTCTGACAGAACAATTAGCACTGTCGAGATTCTGCACTTCGAAGAAGTAGAGCAAAGTGGAAATAATGAGCAATGTCAGAAAAAATATCAGAATGTACAATTTAATGTGTTATTTCACCATTCGTAACATATAAAGCTCTGTCTGAATAACATCAGGGGCCTTCAGTTGGAAAGGGTTTCTATCACCCACATGCGCGACACGGGTAGGATAGATCTCACTTTTGTTTGCCTTTTGCCGATTGTGTTCACAACGACCTAAAATACTTTGTCGGTTTCTTACTTCAGGCTCTCCTCGACTCTACAACACGTAGGGGATAAACAGGGATGAACAAGCTGAACACAAACGGCAGTGCCTGATGGCTTCAGTGGCACCCGGTCCTGTGATTCATGGCTGTAGTAAGAGTGGAAGATGGGGGGGGGGGGCGGGCTGCCCTATTGTATGGTTAGGATGATGAGATGGTGGTGTTTACATGTGTCTGCATGTAGTTACCCCCAAAGGTAAAATTCAGCATGCACAACCCTGCAGTCCTCTGTGTTTAAAATAGAATACATTTTAGACAAAGAAGCAGTTGAAAAATCTAAAATGGAAAAGATTTTTGATGCTTTGAAATGTTTAGTTTAATTTAAAATGAATAATACAACTTATGAATCTATATTCCAAATATGGTGATAATAATAGTGAAAATGATGATCATAATAGGTCAGTTTGATTGTACCAAAGGCAATAAAAAACCCACCTATTTTCAAGGTGAAACTTTATGTATACTAATCCACCTGCACCAAAGCTATAGGCCTAGTTTTAACCCAGAGGATGAGTAATGCTTAAAAGCTGAGTTTATTTCGTACACATGAGTATGTCCCCAAAAGCACATAGAAAGGGCCAGACAACCATCAGAAGGCTCTTTGAAATGGTCTCTCAGGCCACCATGGATTACCCACACACAAGTATTCACAAACGCACTCTTGAGAAAATCATTGAGGGCACTGTTTTCTAATTCACCTCTGCACCTGTTTATACCTTCTCTCCATTCTTCCTTTTTTCCATGTCTGAGTAAGTCCGAGTCATAGAAAAAAAAAAAGAAGAAAAAAAAAAAAAAAAAAAAGAAAGAAAAACAGCGTGGGTGAATCTGAGCAGAGAAACATCCTCTGGGTCTTTTTCCTTTTTTAAAAGAACTCCTCCAGATCTCATGTTTAATTTATGAAGGAGGACTCAGGCGTGATACATTCTGGCATGACAGGCAGAGTCCATCTTTGTCTGGGAAACGTGGATCGGACCGGACCATGGGTGATATGCCAGTTCTCCACCGGGGCCCCGGGGTGCCACAGACTGGTCAACAGCTGGGGGCGAAACCAACCCTTTCATTGGAACCAGAGCGTGGTTAATTAAACAAGTTCCCCTTGGTCAGAAAGCAGCTGGAGTCGGTTTACTCCATGTGCCAGTCAGTGCCAGGCTGGCTGGAAGGCACACTCCACCACACAAAGGAAGAGAAGATGAGACGCTGTTCTTCAATGTAGGAATGTGCGGAACACAAGAAACACACGAGAGGATGTTACTGCTTGGGAGTATTCAGATTTCCAGATTCGGAGTCTAAGGAAGAGGAGTGGGATGTGCTTGCTTTGGCTCACCCACATCCCACTGTAAGCATCCGTCCACAACCCACACCCTTAAACCCAGCGCCGCAGCTTTATGTGCAAGCGCGCGATGAACAAATCTAATTTGTTTTAGGCTCTCTGAGATCTGCATATTTACAGTGCAGACAAACATACCGACGCGCACAGATAGAGGCTCACAACACAACCGCAAACAAACTCAGACGAGTGAAATCTTGTCAAGCTGAGCACCGAGTAAAGATTAGGCATCCTTGTCCGCCTTCACAGCCTAAGATGTCGTGGTCAAACCCGGGGCTATTTCGGAGAGAAAGATAGAGTGGCAGCTGATAGTTGATGGAGAGGATGTGAGCGAAACAAGACGAGTGCTAAACCAGTGGTAGGGTTACAAACTGGGGGAGGGCGAGAAGAAGAGCAGGAGAGGAAGGTGGTGGGGTGGGGGTGGATTGGGGGAGGGGGGGGTGGATTGGAAGCTGGGTACAAAATAGCCAATTTCATAGTACACATGTGGATTAAGTTCCCTCCTTTGAAAACGCTCTGGAATGCCCATGTACCAATTACGCCCCGGTGGTACAGGCGGGAGCTGTGGGGCCATGTTTTTGGATGTTCTTGCGCCTGTGTGTGCTCGGGCTTGCCAGATTGTCTGCGGGCAGCGTTTGTGCCTGCTTTGATTCTGTGCCAGTGAGGCCTCGCAGGCTCTTGGCATCCTGACACCCTCCCATCAATACGCTGGCACTGTGTGGTAGGGGGTATCAAAAATGACCCAATTAGAGGATGGCAATGTGTTCTGACAGGCACTACCTGCTCGGGTGTGTTTAAAACTGCCATCTCTTCACTTCGCCTCTCTCTTCCTTCCTTCCTTTCTTTCTTTCTGTTTTGCTGTGCACTTTCAAACTCTTCTCTCTCTTTCTGTCTTTTTTTTTTTTTTTTTTCCCCACTGCGTTTTCTCCTCACAGTGACAATGGCAGAGATGTGAGTGGGTCTGCCTGTCTTGACACCCTCTTTGTATGTTTCTTTCAGCTGTTTGCCATAAACATCCCGACACTTTGCGAGTGCTCAGACACGAGCGGATTGGTTTTGACTAAAAACACTGTGATTAGAGCGCTCAGTGACAGAAACATTATCCACAGACTTGGCTTGTCAGTGTTCATTGCCATGACTGACAAGTCTCTGGATCTCCCATTCTCTTTCTCTGCGTCTCTGTTTTTTTTTTTCTCTGCTGTTCTCCGTCTCTTCTTGATATCCTTGATCTGTTGAGCCTTTTGCATGTGTAGCTGCAGTTCAGTTGGAAATCTCTGCCAGTGTGTGTCAGTGTCAGTCTATTTGTTTGCAGCATGTCTGCCGGTCCTTGTCAAGTCGAAAACATGTCTTGTATTGAGTCTTACAAATACCTTCAGTCATTAAGTCCCCTTTAATTAGAACTTGCAAGTGAATTTTAGCCTGGACAATAAGCATTTTTTTTTCTTTTATAAGTTTCCTTTGGAGATAAATCCGAAGTTTTGACGGAATATAATTCAAAATTTGACCTAAAATTAAATTCTGTTTTGGATGTCATTTTCCCTGCTCCATTCATCTAATTAAGTAATAATTAACACACTGTACATGAAGGTCATACCAATTATATTTAACCCGATCACTTGTGTAAAAGTCTCTCTTCGTGAGAACATTACGAGATAATTCATTTCCTTCTTTAAATGGTACAAACCAAATTGCTTCTCTGGCATCTTATTTAAGTTCAGCAAAACTGTCTATTTACACTAATTCCACCTTTTATCTAGAATTACGTTTAGCTCCTTCTCTTTAGATTTAATGCCTCACTTGCTCCATCTGAGAACAGACCGTGAAGGTTTGGCATCTGATCCCCTCTGGCGTTATACTGGTCGTGAGCCGAGCCCTCACAGGTCTCGACTGGCATGTTGGAGCAAGCTGCCAACCTAGATGGGCAGTTGGCGCCAGGTCCACTACCAGCTGGTGAGGTTCTGTGCCATTCTCAGGGCCATCAGGCTCATCTGTCAAAAGTCCTTCGTCTCCTCCTCTTCCTATTTGTATTTAGTGCGAGTGTCATTTTGCTATTTTGAGTAAGGTTAAATGACCCGTTTACACCGTGATTTAAAAGCAGAGAAGAGGCGATCTGCAGCAAATTATAATTTTAGTGTAATCTTTAACTTTATTTTAAAGGAATATCCGAGTGTTTTTATATGGTATATGGCACGGGTACATTGGGTTGCTTGAAAATAAATGTATTCTCAGTGAAGTAACAGCAGGATATATAACTGTATATAAAACCCTGGTCGCTGTGAATCCTTTGTGCCATTACCTACTATACATCTTCTCCACTTATTTCTTGACCTCCTCCAGTTTCTCTTTGAGCTATTAACCTTTTGTGTAATATACTTGCTCCTGTACTGAGTCGTTTCTGTGTGGGAGCACTTGTATGTCTGCTTCCCCCTGCTGATTGATCGGATGTGCAGGTTAAATGATCAAAAAAGCTTTTACGATTATAGGACAACTCCTTCTCTAAAGGCACCTGTTAGGTTGTTTGTTGCCCGGACAAACAGACACTTCATCACGCTACCGTAAATGATTTCCTTGCTCCCTCACCTCGAGCTCCCTTTTCCTCGTTTCGTTTTATTGAGGGGATATTTTTGCAGCAGACCTCCCTTTTTTTTTTTTTTTAAAAGGAAAAAAAAAAAAACGCGGGGAAGGATGTAGTGCTCTTTCAGGACAATAGCTTATCTACGAGTAACGGGGCCTCAGCTAATTTGTACAACTTGCCACATCCTTGCGCGGCACAACAGCTGAGTGCTTTCAGAGAAAGACTGATTTGACTTCAGCCATTATCTTTTGATAGATAAGGGGTCTGCAGGTGCTTTTCTCATCCCTCAGGGTGTGGTTTTGAAGATGGAGGACATGTTTTTACCCATTGACATTGATGCAATACAACCCAGAAGCAACGGTACTAATGTCTGTGTGGAGTCCACTCAATCCTGTTGCCTGGTGTCCTCTGCTTGCCCTGGCCACAGCCTGCGGAGCCCTATAACCAAGGAGTGTGCCCACCAACCATGAGCCATTAAGGCCTGTGTTTAGACAGGGCTAGGGGTCATTGTGGTGAAGGTAATGTATAGTCTCAGGATGGACTCACAAATCAAGAGGCGATCCTCTGGAAACCCTCTTTTTTTCTTCTTCTTCTAGGAAACAAAGACAAGAAAGAGCAGAGAAACAAAACGTGAGAAGTTTTATGTACAAAAAGCAACTTGGGGTACATTTCAGAACTCATTTAGTTGAGAATTATGTGTTGATTATTCAAAAATAACTTTAAATACCGGCAAAATGTTTTGGTGAAATGATCATATTACTCTGACTGCAAGCAGAAAAGGCAAAGAACTGTTATTTATCTTGCATAAGTGGTGCGATTTCTGTAGGTAACTTTTGAATGGCAAGAGTTCATGAGTATTGTGGGGAAAAAAAAAATCCACACTTTGCAATTAATTAAAGTAAATCCTTTCAGTGTAGTTTTTACCACATTTAAAAGCCTGAAACTTGACCATTAACCTCCAAATGGATGTGAAACACCACGAGTGTTCCCCTTCCACTTTCTAAACACAATGTGCCACAAAAAGGAGTGTAAAATGAAATGATGAGTTTTAAATGTCTGTTTTTCAGGCAAACTCAATTAGCAACATGTTTTCACCCCCCCTTTTCGAAAGAGCCCTACATTAGCACCAAGGCTAGTTATTATTTCCAGCGCGGACATCTTTACAAATCATTTCTCTTTGCCTCTCCGCCGCTGCCTCCCGCGTGCCACTATGTTCCAAAGTAGGCTCCAATTATGAGAGCATTAAAAATGCTGCTGAAGGATTTAGGTACATTACACCACTCAATGACATTCTACTCGCCATTATGTTATTAGCGGAGTGCTATGTGTAAAAAGGGCCTTTAATTGAGAAAGTGTTGTAGAAAATACATTTAAAACAGCCACTGCTCCCCTCCCTCTCAGCCCCGTGCACCGGCAGCTGTGCTCACTGTGGAAAGCTTCTTATCTCGACCAATTTGGCTAAAATCCTTCAATCATGACAGGTCTTGCAGGGTAGGACCTACCTACACAAAACGCGAGTATGTGCGCACACAAATATTCTTTTGTCTACTCTCACATTTCTATTGTGGACGCTCTTCATAAATTGTCAATGTAAAGAGGGAATTAAGAAGTCGGACCAACAGTCCAAAAACCCAGGGGTATTAAATTTACTGTTGTTATAGAAGCAGGATTCAGTGGGAATTATCAAAACATTTGCCGACGAACTAAAGGATTTATGAACGGAAAGTTGTTGCCGTGTCGGTCAGGGTCCATTGCCCCGTGGGTGTTTTCTACCTGTGCATGTATGTGCCAGAGTTCGCCAATACACACACAACTGATCACCTCCAGCGAGGAAGCGGTGGGAGTGAGCGCATTTTTTGAGAGGAGCCGGCAGAGTTGTAACTCTCTCTTTAATTTTCAATGTCAATATAGCCAACCTGACAGTATAGCTGCTGTCATCAACCAGACTCCTGATTCTGTTCACAACGTCACCACTGGAAAGTTCGTTATTATAAAGTTTGTCCGCAGCAACAGTTAAGGTTGTCCGTCTGTTGTGTGTCTCTCTTACACAGCGTGACGAAATATTGCTATCGCAAATTAATATGAATTTTATTTATAATACTAACATTTTGCTAATGTTATTGTGAACCATTCGATATGGCAGTCTCTTAACAGCACTGGCCTGGTAGAATGAGACCCAGCATGTAAACATAGTGAAGCGGAGAACAAAAGCGGTGTCGCATGTGGTGCACAGGCACACTGCTGGAATCAAACGGTACCATTCAGCATGTGGGCGATGGAAAATAAGCTCAAACGGGTTGCTTTAACTAATCCAGTGCTGATTTACTATTATCCATGATCCAAAAAGGCTCTTCTGTGTTTTCAATTGCCGACGGTGGATCTACTCACCAGTGAGCACAATCCACACATACACGTATTATAACTCAGAAAAACACGCCTGCTGTTGGTTTCACAGCTTCATAGTTCATCTCAGTTCAAAACTTAGGGTTCATGTGCTTGGTCTGACGAGGATTTAGAAATCTATTACGACAGTGAAATCATTTATTCGTCTGAAAAATATATTTTTATTGGACAGGAATGTCCTGCAAGCGTCCGTACACTATTTTAACAGTGTGGCATGCGTCATTTTTCCTTTCTTTCTTTTCTTTTTTTCTTTCTTTCTTTCTTTTTCTTTTTTTTTTAAAAGTCCAGCCTCCTCTAACATGGCAGAGAGAACAGATGGAGTTTGGGTTCTGTCCTGTGCTGCATCCACACTCCTTATGCGTCATCTGTCATTGCATTCAGGTCATTGTTTGGAGTTCAGTGGCAGCGTGACTGAGTTGGCCGCGGCTTGACAACTGTCTCTGTTTCACACAGGCAGGGAGAGGACATGCAGACACCCTGAATACTCACAGGGCACAATCGGTGTGCCATTATGTCGCCTTGTTCAGTTTCTTTCAATTAGAACCAAGATGTTTCCCTGAAATATTGAATAAATCAAAACAGACTTCTGATGAGGGTTTTTTCAAATTTGCATTACCAACCAAAGTGCAGGTGCCGTTATCTTGTGAAGAATCTGTTGCGTGTTGCCCGCTGTCGTGCACGTTTTTCTGCTTGACATCTATGATGTTTACCGTGTTATCTTACAAGCTCACAAACAGAATTTACATCAAGACAACAGATGGTGTAGAGTCGTGCTCTATTGTGTTACGAACTGATTTTATTGTCTTCTCCGGTGGCGTATTTGTCTTTTCACCTACCTGGGACACAAAATCAGTGCAAGTGCATGACACGTATAACCCACAGAGAAATAGAATAAATGATGGAAAACCTACATATAACACGCATAAGTGGATCATTTTGCAAAAAGACTAGCAGAGTGGTTAGTGTTTCCCCTTGAAAGGAGCTGTAGCAGTCTCTGTCCACTCGCCTCACAGCCAGCTGTCCATAAAGACCTATGGTGTTTTTCCAACTTTGAGTACAGTTTCTTTAGATGACAATTAGGTTGTAGCTCGTTTCCTATCTTCCTGCGTTATAGGAATAAAATGTTTTTGTTTTAAGAACGTTTCGTTATTGTGTTACTGATTTGGGAAGTATGAATCTGCCATAATCTTGCCTTTCCTGTCAAATGAGTGTGTTTGCTGTAGCATTCCTCTCCTCTCCTCTCCTCCTCTCTTGTATCGTAATGATGACTGAGGTGTAAAGACACAGTGATAAGTAGTAGCATAAATCTCTGCCTGTGAAAACCTGAAAAATGTAACTACATTTTTTTAAACTTTGTTTTGTCGGTCTACTAGGCAGAGGACAGCTCTTCACTCATCCCACCTGCCAAGCAGTGAGAAGAAGTGGTCGGCGCCTGTTTTGTGATGGAAGCCTGTTGAGCCGATTTGAGTCACCTGTGCAGATTCATTCACCTCCAGAGGTAAACTATGCTGACTTATTTGTACAGAAAACGACAGTGCGATTTCTGCACTCGAGCAGAGCAGAACAGGTGGAGCAAACGGGCCCATGGGAGAAAGGGTGGAGGGGGCCACTTTGGTGCAGTGGCCAATAGACGCCGAGTAAGCCACCATGGCCCAGCTTCTGAGTATTGCATGATATTCATATACAACATTTTATTGTGTTTATTTGGGAAAAAGAAGGACGACTGTGCGGCTATAATCTGCTTATATAAGTGACACAGCAATCTTCACTATTCTTTTTATGATAGTTATAATGTTATGCAATTGGTAGCTTATTTAGGAATGAGTAAACATTGCTTCTCACAGAATTTCTAAAGGGAAAAGACAGACACATAATGCCGCCATAGAAGGAGCAATAGTAGGTTTAAAGCAGAGGCTTTGGAAGATCACTGTCATCATCATTACATCAACACACCGTCAGAGGATGCTGCTTGAAAATGGGTCACTATCACTCCGAACATAAAATACTGGGAAAAGCAGAACCTTGCGGTAGTAATGATCATCTACAAGCAAGTTTTCGCAACTATTAGTGACGATGCTTAGGAGGAACTCAAAAAATGAGTATAATCTAGGGATGAGCATTTCAAGCAAAAATATTATTCAAATTTTGCATCTTTCTCCTTTTGGCACTGTGACAACCAACCTCACAGAGCCATGCAGTTTTACCCCGTCAGAGCTCTGGATAATGCTGGCGTGTTTTTCTTTTGCTTATGTTGTTTAATGGCAGCTGGCAGACAGCTTTTAGGTGCGTTACCAACACCTTCGGATGGGAGTAACTCACTACAACCAGGCGCCAGTAAAAACAGGGGAAATAACATTGACTGTATATAAAAGTGGACGTAGCTTCAGATTCTTAAAAATGAGGGAGATGCTGAAGTACCTTAAGCTGAAATACCTCGAGTGCCGCTAGAGTTTGGCTCCAAAAAAAGCGTCCGGCTCCATAGACTCCGATTTAACTAGCCTCTTGAAATTATTTTGGTTTTGCTAGCCAAAGACGCTCCTTCCTATTTAGTTTTCTGGCGGGCCATCTGACAATACAAAGAAAATGTGCTTCAAAAGGACATGTTTCGTGTTTGATTGACAGTGCACTGTCGTGCGGTCAGGTTACGGCCATCGGTGGGCGGGACGTAGTATCTCCGGGTTTCCAGTCAGATTGAGTCAGTTCCGTCGCTCGCTCCTCCCCAGTTCGCCCAAAAATGGTCACTTCCAACTCCAAACCGCTCGGAGGTAGCAAGACGATGCCGTCCAAAGTCCAAACTTGAGGCTTCAATACGGGCGTTCACAAACCAACGGGTGACGTCACTGTTAGTTGCCGCTTGTGAAATAAGGAAGAACAATAGTCACATATACTAATAAATTGATTTGATCGTTGAATCCAATTGGAAGCAGGCACTCATTTTAATTATTTCACTCCAATATTAGCATGCTACAAGACCCCTTCTTCTCTACACCTCCATTCATCTTCTCTATCCCTCTCCATGTCCATCCCACCCTCCTGTGCTTTGCCTCGGCTCCTCCATTGCTTGATGGGACAGGTTATTATTAATGCTTTTCGAGTTTACACTTTCCAGATGCATCTCTTTGGCCTTGCTCTTGCCCTGCAGGGTCAGGGCCAACGTATAGGTCGCTTATTATATATGTATGCATAAATCTAACTATAAGCTGACCTGAGGGTGCGTGCACTTCCTCATACATGCTTTCACTGTGTGTGTTTGTGTGGTCATGCGAGGGCGATAGTGAAATGCAGGAGTGCAGTGGGTGTCCGTGTGGTTACATACTCGATGTGCCTCTTTGGCTTTCTGGAACTAGTGCAGATGATGGTGCCTGATCCCCTCCTGCATCTCACCTCTCTGAAGTGCCAAGTATTCACCAGAATCAAAGCAGCGTTGTCACTGATGTACACAAGGTTCATGTGCTTACAGCAGTGCCTGACTTAATGGCATGCTTTTACTGCATGTTTAGCATTTTTGTGAATAAAATAAATCCCTTGAAATCCATTTATTAATAAGAACTATTGACCAACAGCATTGACTGAAGCTCAAGGGCCTGTATCCAATAAAATCTGTTAACCTTGTGCCCGTGAGGAAGTATGGAGTCAAACATACTGGAGGTAGAGTTAAAAAAAAAAATCAATTAGTGAATGTATGTTTTTTTTAATGTGCATTCAGTAAACTGAACGTTCCATTTTATCTTAAGCTTCAGTGCAGTTAAACACAACAAAGCTAAACTATATATTAACTATGATTCTTTGACCATAACTCTGAACTCTTTATTTATTTATTTTTAGTTTTTAAAAAAAATATTTTATCATATTTTAGATTCTAGGCAGCTACAATTGGGACAAAGCTGACTCTTCTCTCATGGATTATCACACCTTTGTATGTTCATGCTCCCACTGGCCACAACCACATTTTCTCTCTCTGTGTGTGTGTGTGTGTGTGTGTGTGTGTGTGTGTGTGTGTGTGTGTGTGTGTGTGTGTGTGTGTGTGTGTGTGTGTGTGTGTGTGTGTGTGTGTGTGTGTGTGTGTGTGTCTGTGCGCACGTTTGTATTTGTGGGAGTGGAGTACTGCCTTTCACTACTGGTTCGGGGGGGGGGGCGAACACCTCTTTCAGGTTAAGTCTTTTTTTTTTTTACCTCAAAAAAGGAGAGCGAATAGCAGCATTTTGTGTTCCCTCCTCCCTCCTCCCTTTCCTTGCCTTTCCCCACTCATCTGTCAATGAAAGACACAGTTTTGCCACAAGGCATTGTGTGTTTAGCAGTGGTGCCAGCAACTGCCATTTGGGTGCAGGGAGGCAAGGGGATCCACCCCTTTGAACTGCTGCCAAGCCAGCCAGCTTGCACCTTCTTTAATAACTTCCCCTGAAGGCACTTCCTTCTTTTTCTCTACCCCCCTCCCCCTCCCTCCCTCCCCTTTTCTCTAGTTCACTCCCACCCTCCTGCTCCTTCTATTTTTTTTAAATGACTGCAGTTTTCACGGTAAAGCTGTGATGCTGATAAGAAAGGTAAGGCTGCTTTTAACTGACAGCCTGACATCAAATCTGCGCTGAAAACACTCACCCGGCAAATGAGTGGAGGGTTAAGAGCATGTATGGACTTACATGCAGAGGCTTATAGAGCTTTTTTTTTTTTTTTCTAAAATTAGATTTTGTTTATTTTGTTCCAATTGTTTTAAAAATCCACCTGTCAATGTGTTCTTTTGTTATTGTATGAAAATGTTCAATATGAGTCCATTAAGCCACACAACTACTCCAGCATGTAATGCTTTATTCTCAAAGCAGTCTGTTCGATTGGCTGCGGACATTACAGAAGGAAATGAATAAATATAA